>NC_086376.1:71529410-71848458 GCF_036588685.1 Mytilus trossulus | reverse complement strand
ATGTTTTGCCAAATACAGGCAAATGATATATTCCTGAGATTGAAAACCATGTAAAGTATTTTAAACGGTTAATTTATTATTATGACCATATCAATGATAATATGGATAATTCAAGTTAACACAGAAGAGCTGACTACTGTGATGGCGATACCCTCGGATAATGAATCTCTATCAGCAGTGGCATCGACTTAGGTGGTTGAAATAAACTCATGATACCAGGATTGAAAATTTGTATTTGCGCCAGACGCACGTTTCAAAATCATATGTTAACCGATTTGAATATGCATGTGAGCCTGAAGACTACCGACGGTCATATAACTCGATTTAAACATAGATATAGATATAAATAGTTAGTTAACACATGCAATTGAGGTTTTTTTTTCACTGAGGTCTGTTTGGTATTTTACATTATAGATTTAAAATATATCTTAATCATCGTTTTTACCTGTATAAGGATGAGATTTTGTGAATCAGTCAATCAAATGGTTTAGTTACCCGTGTTTCACTTTCCATGTTGACCTTATTTTCTGTTCTATAACTCAAAACGCATAATTTATGCGTAATCCATCATTAGCTAAGGGTTTGAATTGACGGTCACATGGATGAGGCCGAATCATTCATATTGAAAGTGAATAATTCATACTCGACGTTTCTTAGTTCATGTTGACCAAATTGAACCAAACTGACAGCTAAAATTTTATTTATTTATTAGGCAGTGGCTATTTGACCGGCACCGGCATAATAGCAAATTTGCTATTTAGCCGGCTCTGATAAAATTATATCTAACTGGAGTTAAAACTTAAAAATTATAGTTAAATATCAAAATTTTCTATTTAAAAACTTTTGTTACTGTTGCTCATATAAACACTTAAACTTCTTATATAAAAAAAATAAAAAAACTGTAAACATCGAAAATTTGACAAAAAAAATATGGTGAATCTATTATGAATAGAAGTGAAGTGATAAGATAAATTAAACAGTAAAATATAAATATGCTAATAGTCACTTTGTAGCTATACTATATTCCGGAAACTATGATACTCTTTTCATTTACGTAACCAGCATTGTGATTGTGTTGCCGATGCAATCGCAGAATGGTCTTGCAGTACCATGAGAATACTTGAGAAATACAATTGTAATCAAGCGATTAATATCTGGCTTGGTCTTAAAAAATCAAAAAAATCATCAGGCACATTTTTTTCAGTATAAGAAGCTGGAAATGTTCCTCGATTTTTAGAATTGTATTTGAGAATCAAAAGGTGAAAAAAGACTAAAACAAAAAGAAATGTTGTATTTATTTAAGTTTTTCTCATTTTGAAAAAAATAGCATGTAAGTTGAACAGGCGCTGCTCCTTATTATCCAATCTAGCTCAACCCAATTATACACATTAGAATAAAATTGAGACTGGAAATGGGGAATGTGTCAAGGAGACAACAACCCGACCAAATAAAAAAAAATAACAGCAGAAGGTCACCAACAGGTCTTAAATGTAGAAGTTTGTTTTTCACTTATTATTTTTTTTCTTGAAATGATTATATATGATATTTATGAAGTCATGTTTAATAAGTCACTATTAACACCAGAGCTTCCAGGGGCCTTGAGGGGCCCCAAGACCCCTCGCCATATTACTTACCACCAGCTTTTAGTACCGTGACATCATTTTTGACTAGCTACATCCCTGGCTGGTTAGAGCGTATATAAAGAGGAAAAAAGGAACCCTTTCTACATATTTAACATATATGCAGACAAGATGCAGATTCAAAGGAAGCCAATGTTATGTTTAGTTCCTGTTTTGAGTGGCAACATTTATCTTGTGCTAGACTAAACAACTTCCAAAGGCAAATAATTGGTTTTGTAACAATTGCAAATGTTAAATCATGTGTCCATTTGAAAATTCAACTATTAATATTGTCTATCATATCTATTGTATGATGTAGTTTTGCATTTAACACTATTCTTATCACTGGCAGAATATTTAAACCAAAGATTTTACACAGATTTAAATTTGAAAATCAACATTTTGTTATAAATATTTTAGGAAAAAATATATATTTAATAATGTATTTACAAATGTGTTTTCATGCATTTTATTAATATTATAAAGTTATAAATTATTTATTTATAAAAATCAAGGATTTGTATAGTTATACAAATCCTTGTAAAAATCTATATTTTTAATGCTTGATATTGTGATAAAAGTTCTCCACTAATCACATCAATGAACAGTTTTATTGGGTGCTGGTCAAATAGCAAATTTGCTATTTTGCCGGTGCCGGTCAAATAGCCACTGCCCATTTATTATTTCACTATTTCACCCTCATGATTGAACAAAAAAAGTCATGGTTATGATATTGTTTAATAAATGCCCCATGCACCTACGATTTTATTGTTAATTTTGGCCAGAAAAGATGTGAAATTCACCTAAGTTGTTAAATTACACGATTATTCCCGTTTTATACGCCAATGAAAATAGGTATCGTAGCCCTAAATGTTTTGGAAATTAGTCAAGTCTATTTTTGGAAATCTCCCGCAATACCACTGATTGGAGACAGGTCGAAATCTGATTGGCTCTTTTTGGCAGATTAAATGTTTTCGGACGATATCACTTCATAGATTTATCTTATTAAGGAGACAAATATTACTTCGAAAGATTAATAATTTCGATTTGGATATTTCAAGTCATGAAAATTTCAGTTTTTATTGATCAGCTAACACAAGTTTAGTACGAAACTAAAGCTTTGAATCATCAAAACAAAGTTTATCACGTGACTTTGTTGATGTTATGATTCGTGAAATGGAAATGAATGCATGCCATCTTATTTGTTTAGAGACAGGTAATTTTTTAACGAGACATTCAGAGTAGAGACAATGCTATATAAGTTGAGAGTTTGTAAGTATATGTACGGACACATTTTTGGCGAATGGCATAACGTACAGAATGCAAAAATGATTTGCATAATTTCTAGTAGTCCGTCGGACGTCAGAGTAATCTCGGACTAAATTTCTAGCTGTAGATCTACCCAGATAGCAAACATGTGTATGGCCCACGTTGGCATTCTGTTGGCAACATTGTTGGGCCAACGTTGGAAAACTATGTTGGGCCAACATCAGTATGCCAACAAAGTTAACTATTTGCCAACAATCTGCCAACAATGTTAATAGATATAGGAAGATGTGGTGTGAGTGCCAATGAGACAACTCTCCATCCAAATAACAATTTAAAAATTAAACCATTATAGGTTAAAGTACGGCCTTCAACACAGAGCCTTGGCTCACACCGAACAACAAGCTATAAAGGGCCCCAAAATTACTAGTGTAAAACCATTCAAACGGGAAAACCAACGGTCTAATCTATATAAACAAAACGAGAAACGAGAAGCACGTATATATTACATAAACAAACGACAACTACTGTTTGCCAACAGTCTACCCACATAGTCTAGTTTTGAATTTATGTTGGGTCATTGTTGATCGTTTAATTATGCTTTCCATATAAGTTTTTATTAGTAATCAGTATATTATAATATGCATTCAAATACTATTCAATCAACTGTCAATATTTCACTCGTGTCAAATGATTAGAAGAATTTGATATCAACAAACAAATGGAAGTTTTTAACGACCTTGACTGGCTATACAGCCCTTGCACGGTCGGTGCCAATTTGATGTCAATTATTCAAATGAAACTATATTCAAATTTTATTTATTTTTTTGGGCTGGTTTTAAATATTTTTTGTTTGCGCAAAAAAATATTCAAACATTAAGATAAATACATTTAGATGACTTCACAGATTTGAAAATATTAGATAAAGAGACTGAAGAGCACATCTTTTTGTTTGCACTTTAGAATAATATTTTAAAAAAATAAAAAAATATGTGGTATAAAACGGGGAGATAAGTACTGAATACGTTGGCATATTGTTGGCACAGTGTTGGCTTATATTTCAATATTGTCATGAAATATATCCTAAGAATGAGCATTCAAATAAAGTTTGTTTAAAATTGGTTCAGTGGGTTCAGTCAGAAGATCTTACACTGAACCAATGGACGACATAAGTCGAATATCATTGGACCAACTACTTTAAAAACAGTTGGTTAGAAAATGTTGGGCCAACATTTGGCCAACTATACAAAAATGACAGTTGGTGCCAAGTTGTTGGGCCAACAGTGTCAAAATAACTGTTGGCTGAGTGTTGTTGGGCCAACGTTGGTCTCTTGCTGTCCTGCCAACGCCAACTGTTTACCAACTGTGCCAACTAATCACCAATGTTGGCCAAACAAAGTATTGCTATCGGGTAGCTCTTATAATTTCCATGGTCAGCAAATAGTAAAAAAATAGCATAAGGACCTTAGAGCTACAGTTTCGAAAGTACATAATTTCATGAACTTCACTAGTCCAAATAATTATGACGTCTTGAAAGGCTATTATAAATTTTTTTCTTTGACGCCTTCAAATTCTGTATTCTGTATTCTGCCTTCAAAGAAAAAAATTATAATAGCTTGTCAAGACATCATAATTATTTGGACTAGAACAACAGTCTGTCCGTCCATTCATCAAAGTCAGTTTTCAAGTATTTTTCTCTTCAAGTTTCAAGATATTGATTTGTTATTTGGAGTATTGTTTTAAAATTTTATCATGACAATTTACATTTTACAGGTCAAGTTCAATTTCCATGATTTTAGCTTTTCTTCTTGTTGAGTTAAACCTGCAGCTGGGATAATAGATATTGTTTTATAATTTAATTTTGGAACTACTTTAATGGAACTTAGAATTAAATTATAAGAAATGACTGTAATATTTTTTCTGTCTATTCGAAATAACATAAAAAATGTGGTGCACACTGTAAATAACCCGCTAAGCATGTTATTCAGTGTGCACCAAATTTTTTATGTTATTTCTTCATAGACAGAAAAAATATAACAGTCATTCTTTAAATAGACATATTTACACTTGTATGCAAATTTGTCCGCCATTGCGTAACGTCACACAGGTCCCAGTAAACTTTGACATCATAATTTTAAATATTTGACGTCACAATTGAAAAGTTATTGTTGCTTGACGTCAAAAGGTAGTTCGGAGTCACTCTAAGGTCATTCAGAGGCAAGATACAGCTAAATACCAAAAGTGAAAATATGTTTAATGATAAATGACATTTGGGATTTGTTCCCTTTTCTTTGGTAAATTGTTTGAAGCATTTAGTGGTAGGTTTGTCACATGTCATGTATGAATTCTGTATAAACTAATTTTCTGGATGCTATATGTTTAATTTTTTTCTTGGATGAAGTAATTTATAATAGATAATTATCTATTTTTGATAAAGGATATAATATATTTGAATTTCATTTAAGAAATATTATTTTGAAGCCATACATGTAGATTTGTTGGAAATTTCGTTAATTATTCCAAATGTACAATGAATTTTTTAGACTATGAATTAGAATTTCTTTCTAATTGTATAGCAATTAATTTTTATACGACCGCAAAATTTGAAAAAATTTTCGTCGTATATTGCTATCACGTTGGCGTCGTCGTCTGTGTCGTCGTCGTCCGAATACTTTTAGTTTTCGCACTCTAACTTTAGTTAAAGTGAATAGAAATCTATGAAATTTTGACACAAGGTTTATGACCACAAAAGGAAGGTTGGTATTGATTTTGGGAGTTTTGGTCCCAACAGAATAAGGGGCCCAAAGAGTCCAAAATTAAACTTTGTTTGATTTCATCAAAATTGAATAATTGGGGTTCTTTGATATGCCAAATCTAACTGTGTATGTAGATTCTTAACTTTTGGTCCTGTTTTCAAATTGGTCTACATTAAGGTCCAAAGGGTCCAAAATTAAACTAAGTTTGATTTTGACAAAAAATGAATCGGTTGGGTTCTTTGATATGCTGAATCTAAAAATGTACTTAGATTCTTGATTATTGACCCAGTTTTCAAGTTGGTCCAAATCGGGGTCCAAAATTAAACTTTGTTTGATTTCATCAAAAATTGAATAAATGGGGTTCTTTGATATGCCAAATCTAACTGTGTATGTAGATTCTTCATTTTTGGTCCTGTTTTCAAATTGGTCTACATTTAAGTCCAAAGGGTCCAAAATTAATCTTAGTTTGATTTTAACAAAAATTGAAATCTTGGGGTTTTTTGATATGCTGAATCCAAACATGTACTTAGATTTTTGATTATGGGCCCAGTTTTCAAGTTGGTCCAAATCAGGATCTAAAATTATTATATTAAGTATTGTGCAATAGCAAGTCTTTTCAATTGCACAGTATAGCACAATGGAAAGAAATATCTAATTGCACAATATTGTGAAATAGCAAATTTTTGTTTAATTAGAGTTATCTTTCTTTGTCCAGAATAGTAAGCAAGAAATATCTAATTGCACAATATTTTGCAATAGCAAGATTTTTTTTTAATTGGAGTTATCTTTCTTTGTCCAGAATCAACTTAAATCTTTGTTATATACAATATACAATGTATATTCACTTTTTACTACCAACTGAACAATTAAAATAATCTTTACCATTCAGTGATAACAAGCAGTTTTTTACATCTTAATATTTTATGATGTATTTAAATGAGTAGTTATTGTTGCAAACTCCATTAGAAATTTTAATTGAGATTAGTTTTGGAATAAGGAGAAGGGGGATGTGATTAAAAAAATTGGGTTCAATTTTTCTCATTTGAAATTTCATAAATAAAAAGAAAATTTCATCAAACATTTTTTTTGAGAGGATTAATATTCAACAGCACAGTGAATTGCTCTAAGAGAAACCAAAAATTTTAAGTTCATTAGAACACATTCATTCTGTGTCAGAAACCTATGCTGTGTCCACTATTTAATCACAATCCAAATTTAGAGCTGAATCCAGCTTGAATGTTGTGTCCATACTTGCCCCAACTGTTCAGGGTTCAACCTCTGCGGTCGTATAAAGCTATGCCCTGCGAAGCATCTGGTTTAAATGGTAGGGGACTACATGCACATGTATTTATTGCCATGGAATACTCACTAAAAATGCTTGTTTTAAAGAAGATTATTTGTATACTATACAGGAAACATAAGCTCTATTGAGATCATCATTGAGCAGTTGTCTCAGTTCCTCGATGGTAGCTGATGTATATTGTACACCACTGGATCTGAATCATTGGAGAACTATAATTATTGTTATTATTAAATTAATATGAAATGAAAAACAATTGTATATACTTTTTATATGATATCCTGTTCAGTAACTTCATTTTTAGCTCACCTGGCCCAAAAAACTACACCTGGCAACAATCATCATTAGTGTATATATATCTAGTTTAAAAAATGTGTATGATGCCCCAGCCAACCAACCAAGATGGCCACCATGGCTAAAAATAGAACATAGGGGTAAAATGCAGTTTTTGGGTTACATGTATATCTCAATAACCAAAGCATTAAGAGCAAATCTGACTTGTGTAAAATTGTTAACCAGATCATGATCTATCTGCCCTGAAATTTTCAGAAGAATCCGACAACCGGTTGATGGTGGGTCTCATTGGGTTCTAAGCGTGACGCGGGATTGCTGATTTTTTGTAAGCGTGACACGTGAAAGTCGAATTATTGTGTCGTGAAAACGGGAAATGAGGTCTTGCGGGACCCAGGAAATGACAAAAAAATAAGAATTGCTTACGTATATAGTGTAAGCGGGATACGGGAATCTGACAAAACAGTAAGCGGGATCCGGGATCGGAACCCCCCAATGAGACCCCCTTGATGGGTTGCTTCCCTTTAATTGACAATTTTAAGGAAATTTTACCATTTTTTGGCTTTTATCTTGAATATTACTATAGATTGCTATATAGAGATAAACTATTTACAGCAATAATGTTCAGCAAAGTAAGATCTACAAATAAGTCAACATGACCAAGATGGTCAGTTGAGCCCTTAAGGAGTTCCGTTATTGCCCTTTGTAGTAATTTTTTACCAATTTGTTGTAACTTTTACTAAAATATTCTCCTCTAAAACTACAAGGCCAAATTAAACTATACTTGGCCATAATCATCATTTAGGTATCTAGTTTAAAAATGTTTGCAGTGACCCAGCCAACCAACCAAGATGGCCACCATGGCTAAAAATAGAACAAAGGGAAAAAAAGGTAGATTTTGGCTTATAACTCTGACAACAAAGCATTAAGAGCAATTCAGACAGGGTAAAATAGTTTTTTCGATTCAAGATCTACATGTACCTGCCCTAAAAATTTTAGATGAATCTGACAACCAGTTGTTGGGTTGCTGCCCCTGAATTGGTATTTTTTACGGAAATCTGGCTGTTTTTGTTTATTATCTTGAATATTATTATAGATAGAGATTAACTATAAACAGCATTAGTCAGCATGACCAAAATAGTCAATTTACATCTTAAGGAGTTATTGCCCTTTATAGTCATTTCTTAACAATTTTCATAAATTTTTGTAAAGTATTAGAAAATGTTTTCCACTGTAATTACTGGGCCCAGTTAATTATACATAGAGATAATTGTAGCAACAAGAATGTTCAGTAAAGTAAGATCTACAAACACTGTGAAACACATCATGATCACCAAAATACAATTTTGTCATGAATTTATCTGTTTCCATTGTTTAATATGCACATAGACCAAGGTGAGCGACACAGGATCTTGAGAGCCTCTAGTTAAAGATAGCGATAAACTGTAAACAGCAATAGTGTACAGCAAAGTAAGACCTAAAAATAAGTCAAACATGACCAAAATGGTCAATTGACCCCCTCAGGATTTGTTTGCCTTTATAGTCATTTTTAACAATGAAATTTGTAAATTTTCTCTAACATTTTCCACTGAAACTTCTGGGCCAAGTTCATTATAGATGGAGATAATTGTAAGCAGCAAAGAATGTTAAGTAAAGTAAGATATACAAACTCATCACCATCACCAAAACACAGTTTTGTCATGAATCCATCTGTGTCCTTTGTTTGATATTCACATAGACCAATGTGTGCAACACACTACATGTACATTGTAGTTTGCATTCAGGTTTATGTCTACCTTCATGTACATGTATTTAATATTTTCAAATCAACACATTTGTACTTTATCATCTTGTACATGTATATATGCATATGCCAAGAAACAAATTTATGCAGCAAAATTAAACATCTTTATTTTAGATATTGAAAATATGGCAGACGTAATTAAAGTTTGTGTTTTGAACCCAAAGTTTAACGATTGTCACCTTTTTGGTAACAATCAACAAGAAATCAACAAAAAAGCATGGAAACTGAGCATGTTTTTAACATGTAAATTTTGATAATAAGTTTATTTTAAGGACATCCATGCTTATTGCGATCACCAGATTTTTTATGAGATCGGTCACACTGAGGTCAATTTGCATACAGAAAATATGTCGGGGGAATTGCTTCCTGGAAGAAAGCAATTTTAAAAATAATGTAAACTTCTTCTAAATATGAATAAATTTAAAAAAAATATTCAGAAAAAAGTATATGTACATAAATGAAAACTATTTTTTCAGTTATAAAAAAAACATATACATTTTTTTTTAAATTTGAGGTTTCTTATGACTTTTTAAAAGTACTTGTAACTAGTACATGTAATAAGTCATAATCTACCATTTCAATCATCAATTTTAGATAAACATGTATACAGTGGCTGAATATAGGAGTATTTTAACAGGTAATTGAATGCATCAAATTTAAGCTGTTCATAACAAATATTGTAATGTATCAATATTTTATTCTTGTATGAACTACTACAAAAAGGTGATTGCATGATACAAGATGTGTATTGCTATCAAATTTAAAGTTAATCAACTGAAACACTATACTATTCCAGTTCATTTCTAAAGCAAGTACAATGAAGGAGAACTGACACATTACCAGTATGATTGATAACTGTCATGATTTATAAACAACTATGTATACATGTGTGTTGTGTGCACGCAAAGTTTTGAGTAAAAAAATGTATTATTAATTCTTGTCAGAACAATTTCATTGAAAATTATATATGAAAAAATAAAATGTAAAAATCATTTGATCTTCTTCATGTTTTTATATTAAAAAGAATTTGCATCAGTATTGAAAAATTCTTGATCTTTGGGTAATAGATAGAAATCATTCATAATTAAAAAGGGAGTCTGGATGCATATGGGGTTTGCAGAATAAAGAAAAAAAATTAAGAAGATATAGCTTGACTGAAAATAAACAGTCAAAATAATATTGGCAATTAAGATCAACAAAACAAAGTTTGTCATTCATAAATTCTGATCTATTAAACAATGTCACTAATGTTGGAGGGATTCCATTTTTGATTATGAACATCAGACCTACACTGGTGATGAACACAAGCTCTTCAGAGCATATATAGATACAAAAGTGTACATTGTAGTTTGAACATAAAAAATCACTTCATGCACTTAATGATAAAGATAATGGCTCCCAAATCATTTTATTACAAATGTACATACTTTCTCTTTACTCATTTTACCATAGTTTATAAGCTCTAATCAATGTGTCTTAAAAAAATATATGACATCTATTAAAGATCTATAAAAAATAAGATATTCATGGAATGTGTAATACTTTTAGAATTATAAAAGAGTAACTGAACCTGTATTGTAATACAGTATAAATAATCATTCTTATATATATATAAGTCCTAGTATATTAATTTGATAAATAATGAAAGCATCAATATAAATCATGATAGTACAATGTACTATACTATACATGTTTACAGAAATATTGTTTGTTAACCTATTCTAATTATATAAAGCCTAAAAGGGAAAGGGCTTGGACCCAACACAGGGAATTCGATCTAACTTTAAACATCATGATAGAGAAGAGAGAGAGAGAGGGGCCTCTTAGGCAGAATGAATGATTGAGTTAGTATATAACTAGTCCCTCAACACTTAGATGTTGTGGGTTCAAAACCAATGTACATGTACAAAAAAATATACATTTTGATTGAGGCATAAAAAATGATAAGTTTTAAAGATAAAAAATTTCGTCAGCTACAAATTGTACATGTACATGTAGATCACCAAAATTTCTAGGGTATAAGTGTATGCGCAGAAATGAAATATGAAAAATAAATATATGTGTAAATTTATTATGCATTTGATGTAAGTCACTTAAAGCCATTTACATGTATACATGATTTAAGAAAATTAAGAAAATTGAGAACCTTTATCTGAAATGCATAAAAGTGAATATTCAATAAACTAATGGTTTTTGTTATTGATCAGTTCAATGTTTAATACATAATACATGCACTGTGTTCATTATCATCATCCCTGTAAGTTTGCCTCATAATGTACATTGTAAAGACATGGACTCAAAGGATATTAGAGTACACATATCATATATATGTATGTATTTTGATTTAAAGTTATTAATGTCATATTTACAAATTACATGTACAAAGATATAGGTCATTCTCTACCTGTTCACCTTAATAGAATTGTGATTAAGAAAATTTCATTAAGCTGTCTGAATGTCATTTACTTCTCCAGATTTTCATGTTGTCTCTAAGAATGACTAAGGTAGGTCGAGCATATTACTTTTATATACATGTTTATATATATGTTGAATACATATGGCTTAGATTTGTTGTTATTTAAAAGTACATAGATGTATGTCTTTGCAGGGAAGACTGTTTTGGATTTTTGTTAAATTGTGAAACAGGGAATCAGTATGACAACAGAGGAATCAAGCAACAGTAGTGACTGGGCCTTAGTTACTAATGAAGGGGAAATAGAGGTAATGTTATGATAAAATCGTACCACAGTGAAAACATGTTTTAAGATTTGTAAATTGCATTTATTCTGTAAGTTTAAGTATCTGATAAAAAATACCATAGAAAAACCTTGTTTTGTTTTTTTTTGGGGGGGGGGGGGGACTGCATGTTCATAATAAATTTTTAAAATGTGGCAGGGCCATATATATGTTGATTTACTCTTGCATTATGTAAATCAAATTAAAAGAGGGGCGAAAGATAGCAGAGGGACAGTCAATGTACAACACATATGTTTTATTTTGGTTTCAAAATACAAAAAAAGTATAATACAAAAATACTCAGTTCCATGGGAAATCTCTTATCAAATGAAAAACTCAAAAACATCCAACTAATGGAAAACAACTGTCATATTCCTAACTTGGTACAGGTGTTTCCTTACATGTATGTAGAAAATGTACATGTACAGTTGTATCTGTCAACCAACATCATATTTATAAATTTCAAAACTTTTTATGAAAGGTCTTATTTCTTTTTACAGAGTGAAGATGATGCTTGTTCAGAAAGTTCTATTGAATTATTAACCTCAGAAGATGAAGGTGATAGTTCTTCACAAAGAAGTTCTGATACAGGAACAGATCCATCTCGTCCATTCTTTGTTCTAAGGTTAAGATCAAAAGGTGAGTTTTCATGAATATTCAAGTTTTCCTTATCCATTTATTATCTATGTTTTGCTCATTATTCACTTTTCTGTAAAACAGACATAATAGATATAAGAAGATGTGGTATTAGAACGACACAATAGATATAAGAAGATGTGGTAATTTAGAGCCAATGAGACATCTCGATTGATATCTTGGATCTCAATCCAAGTCACAAATTGTAAAAGTAAACCATTATAGGTCAACACAGGGCCTTGGCTCACACCAAACAGCAAGTTACAAAGGGCAGTGTTTTCCCTAGAGGGTTTATGCATGGTGGTACCCCCATGCATTAATTTAGGCCCCCATCCTTCAAATCTTGAAATTCTTTATTACTCTATACAAGTCCCCATTCTTCAATATCATGCCCACCATCCATTCAGCCAATCCCACCATCCTTCAAAACATTTCTAGGGAAAACACTGAAGGGCCCAAAAATTGGCATGTGTAAAACCATTCTAATGGGAAAACTTACTGTCTAATCAACATAAAAAACAGGAACCACATAAAAAAATGACAATCACTGAACATCAGGAGTCAGTTTCATAAAAAAATTGCAACTAAGATTTATGGTAATTCATAAACAATTTAGTTTACTTAAGATCAATCTTAGTCGTAAGATTTTTGTGAAACTGACTCCAGGCTCCTACATGTATATATAACTGGCTGAGGACAAGTGCAAACACAAGCCTTTGTATTATATGGTGATTACCACCTGCCTACCTTTGAAAGAGTTCATTTTAGTCAACTCGTATGTAACCAAAGATTATTAGAAAATATTGAATTCAAAGGCTTTATAATAAAAAAGTTATGTAAAGTACACTAAATTCTTATAACCAAAGAAAAGAAAAGGCATGTTAAAACTTCCTGAAACTTCAGGACTTTCTTAATGTTTGCCAGTTGTCTCCCATAGACCATGGACTAGTATGACCACAAAAACCACACAAGTTATACAAATGTATAGTAACAAAAATTTTGATAAAAACAGATTATGTCATGTATGTACTAATGAATAGGACTATATAATATACTAATTTTATTACTATTTATTTGACATACTATGGATTCATTATTATTTGTTGGATACAATTTTTTGTGGGTTAAGGTGGGTAACCACGAATTAACTGTTCAATGAATGACAAATACCCTATAGGCGTGTATGTAAACTTTGAGAAAAAACATGAAATTAGATATCCAGGAACATGTAAGTTTTCCTAAGTTCAAAATTGGTACCCACAAAAATAAGTGAATCCACAGTATTGACTAACTGAAAAAAAATATAACTGTCTATTTAAGGTGGTACCTAACACAACAGGGAGATAACTCTGTAAAGTCAGATAAACTTTTTAATTATGTTGTGTTGTAAAGGGAATATTAAGCTTTTCAATGAACAAAATGGGTGTTTGTCAAACTGCTATATAACCAGTGTAATTTTTCTGATAAAACGGTTGGTTTAAAATTTTTATATTTTTGTTAAAGGGTGAAAGTAAATACTTTGTCAAAATTTTATGAAAATTATACGAGCCAAATTAATTCTAGTAAAAGTGTTGGGTACCACCTTAAATCTTTTAGAAAATTATAAACACATAATTACAATAAAGACTTTCTTGTATGAATTGGATGTTCCAACTAAGCATGGTTGTAGCTTTAAGGGATTAATATTATTTATAGTGATTTAAATCTTATATCTTTACTTTTCTTTCATACTGGATTTAACAATGCAAATGTTAAAAAGCTGATTTTAAATATGTTGATAAACATTTAAATTTCAAAAGTCTTCATTGACTTAAAGCTTATACCATGTATACATCTTATAATAAGACTGATCAGGGTAAA
Source organism: Mytilus trossulus (assembly GCF_036588685.1). Classification (NCBI taxonomy): domain Eukaryota; kingdom Metazoa; phylum Mollusca; class Bivalvia; order Mytilida; family Mytilidae; genus Mytilus; species Mytilus trossulus. The sequence goes on along the minus strand of NC_086376.1, from coordinate 71,834,190 downwards.
TGTACACTTATTTCCCCATTAATTTTCTTGGCTTTGGATCATTATATATATGTTAAACTTTTTTGTTGTTTTGATAATTTATTTAATTTGAAGTATAAATGACAGGTAAAAATGGAATCTTAGTAACAGTGGGATAGTCCATTTATGTAATTCCCACCAGACCACATGCTTGGTAACAATACTAAATTCACAACAAGACAAGAGTTATATTTAGTTTTAAAACATACATTTTAACCTCAGTTATATGCTTAAAAACACAGAAGTAAATGGTGTGTTAATTATTTTCTCTCTCTCTCTCTCTCTCTCTCTCTCTCTCTCTCTCTCTCCAGATAATGCTAATTCAAGAAGGTTACATGCAGATGAAATACCAATATAGTGAAAATCAATACACTAGAAATTAAAGTACAATCTTATTAAAATAAGTTCTCATCACTTGCTCCTCGATTTTTTATATGTCCCCGTGTCGACATATAAAAAAAGCAAGTGATATGAGAACTTATTTTAATAAGATTGATTAAAGTACATATTAAATGATATATAGTAAAAATAAAATGGTTTTACTGTTTAGAGGTAGAATACTGTTAGTAGTTTTGATTATCATCATGATGATGTACAAGTATTTTTAAAAAGTTATAATTTTTGATAGGACACAGATTTATTAAGAGTATATAGTCGTCATAGTACTCAGTCGTAAAAATTGCTTATCTAAAGTACATGTACCTGAAAAGTGAAAAAGTTTTCATATAGGGTATCTTTATCAATCTTGTTTGGCATACAGGAATGTCATAGTTTTCATACATTTTTCAGGTGCATTCAATTTTCAGAGTAATGCACACAATAAATATATAAGCCAATTTTCTAGGCAGTGAATAAAATTTTCATTAAATAAGTTCTTCAGTGTACATAATAGATGTTTTCCCCCTTCCAATAACATAAATAATATAGATTTTTCCTTGTCCCCAGTTTACTGTTGATTGCTGTTAATAAAACTCAACAATTTCAACAATTCATGTATTGTATTGGTGTTTATTCCAGAGCTGCTGACAGAATCTGACTCTGATGATAAGGAAGAATCAGCTAAAAATGTTACTAAACAAGAGGAAGGTTGTACTGTACCACATGCAGCCATACAAGGAGAGACGACTGCTACTACTGATGAAGGTTTTACTGTACAACGTGCAGCCATACAAGGAGAAATGGCTGCTACTTCTGATGGTGCAGAAGGGACCCAGGAATTTTTGAATGAAATAAAAATATCTGAAGCTGATGAAATAAAACCAATCACTTCTGAAAGAGTTGGTTCTAATTCTGGAAGTGAGGTAGAAAATAACAAACCTGCTTCATCTGTCAACTCAGATATCAAAGATGACATATCATTTCTCAGCACCTCTGGTCAAAGTTCATCAGACGAGAGTGTTCCTGAAGTCTTACATTTGGTGGCTCACACATCAGACTCAGGAGAAAGTTGCTCAGACTTAAAAGTAAAAGAAAAAGAAAATATGGGAGGAAAAGAAAATAGTGAAAAACAGACAGAAGAAGATGCTGGAGAAACTGATACAGGAAGTGACAAAAGTCAAGAGACAAATAGTACACAAAGTTCAAACTTTTCATTGATGGATCATGAAGAGAATGAAAATGAGGCTAGAAATGAGATAGAGGTTGAAGGTCAGAGTGATCCCCAAAGTGATCAGACAGACAGTGCTAATTATGAAGATGATACCTTTACCTTGTTAGAGAGAGATACTGAGGGTCTAGTTCATAGACATGGACACAGGGATATGGAAAATGGTGATGACTTAATACAAGAAACTGTTTTTCGAAGTAAGAACATTGTGTTTTGCATTATTATAACAGTTAAATGAAAAACTCATTGTGTGACATTAACATTAGATATCTTTGGAGTTTGGATTATTCAATGTATTGAGATTTTGTTATTAAACCAGGTTTTATTTAATAATTATTTCCAGATGAAGAAGATGACACACAGTTACAGAGAATACCAGAAGTTTCAGTCAGACAACCTAAGTTAGAAAAGACAGATGGTCTAATAATTATGATTGTTGAAATAATTTGTATCCTGGTAGCATCCACAGCTGCATACTGGGCTGGATATTCTCAAGGTAAAAATAAACAAAGAATAAGTAGCAATGTAAAAAATTTAGAAGAGAACAACAATAGAAAGCAGAGTTATTAATATTTATTGTCTCCTACTTCACTTTTCTTCCGATCCATTAAATTAACGCCCACAGAGACCCAGTCTATACCACTTCTATACCACTATTTTAATAAATATCAATATTTGATAGAGTTATGGGACTTGACCATTATGTGCCAGACACCTGTCCTTGTAAAAACTTTGCCCCTGTGGATATACCAAATACAGGCGCGGATTCAGAGGGGGGGTCCCCTTTTTTTTGGACCATCAATGCATTAGAATGGGGACATGTAATTGGAACCCCCCTTTGTCCTGGGTTAGGAACCCCCCTTTTTGAAATGTCTGGATAAGCCCCTGAAAAAGATATATTACTTACTAAGATTATTTGTCTTCATGTGTATTTGATAATAAGGAACTAATATTTTGATGTATGTATTAAAAAATCCTGGAAGTGAATTTATAAAAGATGGTGATGTGCAAAACATAGTTCTGAGCATGACCCTTCCCTTTGAAGGTCATTGGTTGCTCTCTAACATGTTTAATTAGATAATAAATAAGCTCCCACTGAGAGAAGTCAGTTCTTTAGTTCATTTTAAGTGTATTTTGTAGGAGTAGGAAACCATTCAGTGTGTTGCAGTGACCTACTTAAATCAACTAGACAAGTTGAAATGTTAACATCCAATGGTATGGAACAGACACGTAAGGATATTGAACTATTGAAAAATACAACCCAAACTTCAGTTAACCTTCTTTGGGATGACTTTGAGCAGAAGGGATTGAGTACTGATCAATTGGTTAAGGATAAGACAGATTGGAAGTATAAAGATATGGGATATAATGTGGTAGGTTAGAGTGATAATATTAACTATAAATAAAAAATAGAAATGAGAGTACTGTAGATTCAGAAAACAATTGTGTTTTTTTTTTGGGGGGGGGGGGATCCAGGGTTGGAACACCCCCTTTTTTTTTGCCCATCAATGCATTTGAATGGGAGCATATAATTGGAATTAATCAATATAACAATTAAAATTGTGATTTTTTTCTTACCAAAATTGAGCTTATATATTCTTCAATGAGACAGCAATCCAAGAAAATTTGTGAAATAGCTTAAAAGCTGTGTGGTGAATTCACAGTAATGGTCTTTGCTATATTTTGTCATGTTTTCATATTTGGATCATATTTTGTCTAGGCTCCACAAAGTCTAAGTCTTATCTAACAGAAAAGACTAATTTTAAACAATTGCACAAGTGACCTGCTCCAAATTCTTTCCTTTTTTTAACAGACTTACATACACTTTTTTTCTGTGTCTGCAATAAAATTCAAGTTGTCATAATCCTTATTTTTATATAAAAGATTTGTAGAGATCACTGATTTTTTTTCTTTTTAGTATGGATTGTATATTGAATATTGTATACATTGAAAACAAACACTAGAAAGCAAACGTTATTGACAGCAATCATCAAATTCAACTCGATTTATCTTTCTTGGAATAAATTTACTAAATTACTAAATAACTCACAGATCAGTAAAAGACATCTTTAATTTTAGGTCACTATAAATTCATAATTCATTTCAAGTTTTTTTTTCAATGTTTATAATGCAGCTTGGTAAATATTACAATTAACATAACTTTCATTCTGTTATCTGACACTTTTAGCTGTTTGCAGATTTGCCTGAAATCTCAATAATTAATCTTACATTTTAGTCCATTCAATTAACAAAACAATTTCTGATTTACAGTATACTTAAACTTACATTTCAAATTAGAAAGGAAATGATATTTGATTTTTATGTTTTAATATTTTACAGGACAAGTTCTCAGATGTTGGGTTCCAAAAATTAGACAATGAATTGAAAAGCCATATTTACAGATTTGGTAATCTGTTACAACATCATGTTACCAAATTCAGAGCTGAAAATGGACATCAGCGGTACCATAACTCAAAACTAGAGCAAAAACAGAATGAATTGAAGAATGATAATGCTGATCTTAAAAAAGAACTTATTGAATATGGAAAAAGAAAATATTTGATCAGTGAACTGGAAGATGAAAATCTTGCCTTAATCAAACGAATAAGTGACATCGAAAATCAACTTCTTACAGCTGAAGATCAGATGTATGTCCTTCAACTAAAGGTATCACAATATGAAAGAAAGAAGGAATTGAAACATAGCAGTGAATATAATGTAGAACTAGATACAACTGATCTTAGTGTCATTGCACAGCTAAAAGAAGAGAACAATAAATTACAAGACCAAATAATTGACCTTGAAAATAAGATTGCCAGGCTGGATGCAGATGGAAGACAGAATGACAATTATCTACAGGAATTAAATAGTAAAAAGGAGGAAAATCGGGATCTAATGAAGGATAGAGGTCAACTTCAGACAGAGGTTGATCATCTCAAAAATCAACTTAAAGAAAGCAAAAAATATGCATCTAAACTTGAAAGTAAACTTAAAGAACTGGAAAAGGCAGCTGACGATCGAGAAAAAAGATCACAAGAAGAAGTTGAAAAGTTGAAGAAGGGAAATGTAGAATTTAGCAATAAAAAGAAAGAAGACTTCAAGAAAGAAAAGGTACATGTTATTAGTCATGTTAGTTGCTGTACATGTGCTGCCTGGAAATCAAAAAAAATTTAAAACAGTCAAATGTAATAATATTGTATAAAATTTTACTATCTAACAAGAAATCTGAATATGAAAAGTTTTGACTGTTGTAGTTAAGTTTCCAATGTTAATAACATATTTGTAATCCTGTTTTCTTTCTAAAGTTATCAATCATTACTTGATAAATGATCAGATGACAATGAAAAAACACCCAACTGTTGGATTTTTATTACTGTATATTCAGAAATTATTGCTAAAAATGCGACAGGGTTATAATCACAATAATTTAAACTCAAGTGTTGAAATTTTTTATATCAATTGGAAGTAAACATATTTCTAAATATTTCTAAATAATTCAACAAACTTAAAGTGCATTCTAGTCTTAAATATTGCACACAATAACTTCTGAATTTACAGTATCCTACAGAAATATTGATATATACATCATCATATTTAAGTGATTTTATCTTTTACTTTATATATTTTATTAGTTTTTTTGTCAAATTAGTCAACATTACCATTTAGAGTACTGTAAAGAAACAAATTACCAATAACTTTAATATGTAAATTACTGATAAACTTAATAGGAGATGAAGAATGACTTAAATGTTTGAATTTTAAATTCAGAATAACAATGAACATGCACATACAAAGAAGAAAAAAGCAAGTTCAGACAATGATAGTGGATATAAATCATGGTCTGATGCTATGAATGATATTTTGAATAAGACGAGAAGTTCTATGGTGACAGTCAATAAACAGATACAGGAGACTCTAACACAGGTATTTTGTAATATAAAAAAAGTTTGTAACATACATTATTTTTGTAATACATGTACATGTATAAGTGTTTCCTGCAGCTTTTAAAAAGGGCAGGGTAATTGTTAGCTCAAAGGGCTGATTAAGTGCGATGGAAAACAATTTTAGGGCACTTACTTAATATAAACAGGCAATTTCTATAAAATGGATTCATTTAAAACATACTAGTTTAATGCTATAAAAAGGACATATACATCTGTAATCAATCATTAAAACAAATTGTTAAACAAGAAAATGTGTTTAAAACATATTACAGGGTTTAAGCTAGGAATTGGAGGGCTTTAGTCACTTTTGCGCACCATGAAAATCAACCTTTTTTTTGTGTAACAGCAAGGGACCAAGGATGTATGTAACTAGCTTCATATTTGACTTTGTAAGATTTAAAGGACTTGTAGGCATGACTGGCAGTCAGTATTGTATGATTTAATTGGCCCTTATTGTGAAAGATTTTGACATGGGATATAGAAACTTGATTCACAATTTCTCTTCAGTTTGTTCCAGAGGACATTCCTGAACAACACAAGTTGGATTCATTTTTTTTTAAACAAGGAATTACAGAAGAAATTAACTTGCAATGATTTTATCAAGTGCTGCATAATCATTATCCTTATAAATCGTCTAAATCGATATTTGGAAATCATTTCTATTAAGACGGAACTGTATAAAATCCTTTTTGGAACGAGTATATAAACGACTGAAAGGAAGTTGTAAACAAATCAAGAATAGATAACGTTTTTTTCCTTTCGGTTTGAAAATGAAACGAAAACGGGAAGTGACACGTATATAGTTAATTCAAAACGAGTCCGGATTCATCAGGGTCTATAAATAGTTATAGGACTACTTTCACGCATGCTTAGCTCAAAGTACAGGAAGCACCTGTTTAACTCGTAAAGACAATTTTAACGTTTTGAATAAAGTTCTATAAAATATTTTTTAAAGGAAATTGGCGATAGTTTTTGATGGCATTTTAATAATTTATAGCAATTGTGAAAAAAATGCTTTAAAATGACGAATCTACGACAAACGAACTTCGAATTGTGATCGTTTGGGAATTAATGAAATTCAAAATGGCGTCCTTGTGAACTTTTGTTTACGTTTGAAGGAAAATAACTCGAGCCGTATTCATAAAATATGTCTTTCAGTACCGGTTGTTAATTACGGCGATAAAGGCATGGCGTCAGGAATTTCGACAAAATTAGGGCAGGGCGCCAAATTTTTTTCCCGAAAAGGGCAGGGCGTTGAGAAATCGCGGCAGGGCGCCATAACACGCCAAAACCACCTGTAGGAAACACTTATTTTTTGTATACAAAAAAACATTTAATATAAAAAAAATTGTAATATGAAAAAGTTTGTAATATAAAAAAGTTTGTAATATGAAAAAGTTTGTAATATGAAAAAGTTTGTAATATAAAAAAGTTTGTAATATGAAAAAGATTGTAATATGAAAAAGTTTGTAATATGAAAAAAGTTTGTAATATGAAAAAGTTTGTACTATAAACAAGAATGTGTCCAAAGTACATGGATGCCCCACTCACACTATCATTTTGCATGTTCAATGGACCGTGAAATTGGGTAATAATCTAATTTGGCATTAAAATTAGAAAGATTATACTATAGGGAACATATGTACTAAGTTTCAAGTTGATTGGACTTCAATTTCATCAAAAACTACCTTGACCATCGTAGGTGGGGCATAAAAAAGTACTTTACAGGTTCCAATTATTTTCATTTTAATTCATTTAAGACAAAATTCCTTGTGATAGATATGCACATGAGCAATATTATACATGATTAAAATTTTTGTCAGATTTTCATTCTGGCATAATTTTTGCCATCTTTGCTAATCAAGGGTTATGATCCACTTCCATCCTTTCCATCCTTGGCAAATTAAGCCAATATTTGTGATAACGATGTTGTGCCATCTATCAGTTGATAAAGTCACACCCATACCGAATATATTATTCTTGACAAATGGAAGCACTTGAACTCTCTTCAGTGTGGAGGTGAAAAAACAGTAGTGTCTTGAGTCTACAAACTTGGCGTCAAATAACACCACACTCTGAAGACAGGATCTCAACATTTTACATGTATTGTTTTTTTTAATTAGGTATTGCTGTTTCACTCTTGTCTGTTGTTTGTTAGGAATAAAGTTTAATAAAGGAATCTATTTTCTACAAAAGCAAAAACAAAACATCAATGTTTTTTGCAAATTGATCATCAAAAAAGGCTAATTGTATTTTATTGAAATATTTATTTTATTTATATCTCAGTAAACTTTTATGTTTTCAGGTAAAGAACCTGTCAGGTGACCTTTGGAAAAAGCATGAGCCAAAGGTCAATCACATCTTGGCAAGCACTTATGAAACAGTAAAAAAGAATGTCAACAATGTCTCTAAGAAAGTAGTTAAAGCTGCAGCTAAAATTGTTCAGAAATCAGCTAAATGGATAAGGAAGTACAAGAAATCTCGCAAAAATAAGCACAATAGAAATCAGAATGATGACTCTGACCAAGATGGGTTCACAGCTTCAACTTCTAGAAGGAAGTATAAAGATGGTTCTGATAACAAACATTCTGATGATGACAAGCACTCTTCTGACCACTATGAAAAGCACTCGTATGATTTTGATCAAGGTCATAACACACATGGTTTGAAGAAAGAATTAGAGAATCTGTTTGAAAGTGTTGAATATGTCAGTACTAGGAATGATCTCCCATGTGGTCAAATTATTGACATCATGGAAGATTTTCAACAATTCAAAATGAAGAAAGGGATCAATGTTTTATCAGAGGAAGAAAAAACTTGGTTTTATTGTCAGAAAGCCTGGTTTGAAAACATGGCTTATTCTGATCCAAATGTTGATACAGAGTGTAGAGAGAAATTGGGCAGACGTCAACTTGCTGCTGCTGATCATGGATGCTGCCCATGTCTTCATAAACATGGCAGGTCACAGGGGAAATTCTGTAATCTTGATAATGGATGCAGTCAACTCAATCCAAAGGAAAAGAAACCAATGAATAAAAGAAAAGATCAGAAAAAGAGAAAAGAACAGGAAGAAGACAAGAAAGATTATACCAGTGATGAAAAAACAGTCCAAAATAAAACTGAGGAAGACTATAAAACTGAGGAAGACTTAGCTAAGAGCCCTGGAGATTTTTCTTACTGTGATCCTTTCAGCCAAGATCTAGATTGTGGAGATGAGTCATGGTATCTGAAAAGGATGACAGACCGAGAACATTTAAGGAAATACAGAGAAAGTTCCAAAACAGATTGGGTCTTTCACCGAGCAGAGGAAAGGGATTACCATAGAACTCAGCCTGACAGCTGGTATTTCAATAAGTATGGTGGTGGTCAAGCTTATGAGCCTCACAATGACGATATGGTATATAAAGACATGGACTTAGATAATGAAAGCCACAAAGACAATCAACGTGAGGGAGATAATGAAAATGAGGATGATGATGAATATGTGGAAGATGATGAAAATGAGGAAGACATTGATTATCATGATAATGGTCTTAGTTGTGACGAATAATGATTTGAAGTAATTGTATTTTATTCATATTTTGTTGAGAAGGGAGGGATGCTTCAATAGTTAATTTCATTTCAGTTGACAAATACTCTTTGTTGGTGTCAAATTTAACAGGAGGTTCATATGAATTCAAAATACAGAATTTGGTTTATGTTTTCTTTAATATCTTTTAGAGAATCTTTAAGGGGATACTATAAAAAAAGGTTAAAGCATAAGAATCTTCAAAAATATAACAGGTTATTTTCACAGAATATATAAGAGTGATTCAAAATTTGAAATTGTTTGCATGTGTAGTCATGTATTGTTTCAGTTTTCACATGAAGCAAATTGCTAAAAAAAAAGGTATAAAAAAGCATTTTTTTGTAGCTAGCCTCTTGTACAAACATATTCTGAAGGTTTTTAATGGTGAGATGTAATAAATTTCTTTGGTTAACATTAGAAATTGAGTGTTGGCTGTTGACTGTTAATCACTACTTTTCAATTAATTGTCATTCTAAGGAAAGATTTTAATCTACATGTTTTTGTTGACATTTTGAATTAAATAGGCTTAGGTGAAAGAATTTTTGAGAAATTTTAACCACACAATTTCCGGGAATGATTTTATTGGATAAATAGGAGTTCGACAAACACTAATTTCGATCATTGAGAAGAATGATGTCTCTTTATGAATTGAATGTGATCTAAACATTTAGCTCATTTTAAAAGAGCTAAATCCCTTAGGTGTTCTCTCCCCTCTTTTAAGTTAAAGTATATTCAAATGTGTCGCTTTGTTACTACATGTATATGTAATAGTGCTATATGTTAACAATGCCTTACCCATATAGTTATCATTGATATTTTTTGCCATACTGTTAATTTGATTTGATAAGTTTGCAGTGTTAATTCAGAGTTTTATATTTGTAATTAATAACAATTTGTGCCACTGTAGGAATGTTTATTACATGTAAGACACACACACAGAGGAAATTTGTATTATCATCTTCTACTTTCATTTATTGTATAAAATAGATCTTTTTTGGATGATTTCTTAATTGCAGTGTTTAAATTCCTTCTTTTCACAATAGTAAGTTATCTGTTGTTTTTATAAGAAATTTTTGTTGGGCAGATCAATCATATTTTGTTTTGTTACATAAAACATAGTGGCCTTTTGATAAGTTGTTTAGTTATAAAATTTTATCATAATATTTTACTATAAATGAATCATAGAAAAGAATATTTTTCAACAATTAAGTGATGATGAATAATTTCTTAATGTGTTCAAATAAAACTTGCTTGGATTTAACTCTGTGTATAAATAGTATATACATACAATATGAGTAAAGTTATAACAGTTTTGACATCTAATATAAACATCAGTTTATTGTATCTTTTTCATATATAACTATTAGCATTTAGTGGATATGGTCTTACTCATGATAAAAAAGTAAGATTTAGATATAAAAATTAACAGTTATATTGATTTTTTAAAGAGCATTGTCTTTCATATACAAAACCTTAAAATCTCAATATAAGTGGATCACTAAATTACATACAGCAGTTCTTTAAAATATAAAGATATGTACTATTACGAAATATATGAAATAATTTGAAAATAATTGTTATAGCAGTGGGACTTGGGAATTGTATAGAAGTTATGAGTACTGTAAACCAACTTATTTAGCTGTTACTTTATTTCGACTCACAATTTTTAAAGTCACTTGATGTAGTTAATAATTATCAAAGGTACCAGTACCAGGATTATTATTCAATACGCCAGACACGCATTTTGTCTACATACATGTAAGACTCATCTGTGATTCTCAAATCAAAATATTTATGAAACCAAAGTTAAATTTTGTAAGGGTAGATAAATTTTTTTAAATTTTAGCAAAGCTTTATATTCGATTTATTTTTCTCTTCTGGAAAGTTGTGAAGATAATTCACCTTTCAAAAAAGTTGGTTTACAGTAACTCTAGTGATATATTTACTTTATTATTATTTTGTTTTGTTCAAGTATTTATGACTGTGATCATTGTTTTTTTGTTTTGAATCTCTACATATCCGGTAATAAACATATATGAAATTTATTTTCTGTTATAATACTTGATGGCATGACTACTGCAGATTCATTAAAATATTTAAGGGATACCAATTTTTCAGGATTTCCTGGATAATGTACATGTTAACCTGAAATTGAAAAATCAGACATATATATCTATCTACAGTACAAATAAAAAAATAGGCTTTGTTAACGACATCTCTGTAAAAAGTAGGATGTGCTATCAAGTTGTCTCTATACCATTTAAATTTGGTTTGTTGAGAAATTAAAATATAATTTGAAATAATACAGAGATAGTAATACTACCACATCTATGGAAGAATTTTTTATGGTAACAAAATTCAAAATACAACAATAATTATTTATTTACCAGTAATACATAGATTACATTCATTGAAACCCAAAACATTGATATACACAGACATTGGTATTATAAACAACAAAGAAAAGATGAGATATATGCACACTGTAAAATGCATATGGTGCTAAAGAAACATCACCATCCAAAAGTCGTCCCTTTTAAAGCAATAAGTATTGTTGAATTTATCAATTAAGTATGGTTGGTTTTCAGTGAGTTTGGCCATTCACTGAGATTCATAGCAGCACAAGACAAAAACTGAAATTAAAGGGGTGCAATTGTTGCCCATATCTGAACAGCTTCAACCTGCCAATACATTTTATATCAATTTACTAGTCCCCTACCAATGATGTTCATAAAGAATTTAGGTTTGAACCCAGCCTGTCTGTCTGTCTGTCATGATCTGTCAGTAGGGCAAATCAGTTTTACCCACTTTTTCCTCGTGCTTGAAGATATTGATTTGAAATTTGGTGTATTGTTTTATTGGGACAGGTAACAAACAGATCAATTTCAACTATACCTGCATGTCTAATTATTTGGAGCAGAGTTATTGTCCTTGGACTCAGAAAATTCACGCAAATAATCAGTTTACCACACTTCATTAACTTTTATAGTCCTGCTTGAAAATATCTGTTTGATAATTGTTTTTTTAGTTAAATAGTGACAATTTACAGACAAAAGTTGTATTTTGTTTCAGTCAAATGTTTTTGTGTAGAGTTAATGTCTTTGGACAAAATTCACTTAAATTAATAAGTTTTCCACACTTTTGTTTTTGTCATGATTTAAGATTTTGACTTGATATTTGTGAAACAGATTTCACCCTGGCAAGTTAAACATCAAGTAAGCATTTTTATACAGGTGCTCACACAAAAAAATTTTGGTAGTATATTGCTATCATGTCTTAATCAGCTTCGTCCAAAGACAGATGGTGTCCAGATAATAACTTAAATATAAGTAGATAGAAATCAATAAAATTTCAACACAAGGGTTATAACCACCAAAGGAAGGTTTGGGTTGATTTTTTGGGTTATGGTCCAAACTGTTTAAGAATAAGGGGCCAAAAAAGGGCCCAAATAAGCATTTTTGTAGTTTCCAGACAATAACTTTTGTTAAAGTGTATGAATTTCTCTGAAATTAAACCACACATTTCCTTACTACAAAGGGATGGTCAGTATTGACTTTGGGGGTTGTGACCCAAACCATTTCAAAATTAAGGCAAAAAAATGTGTAAAACAAAGGGTTTTTGTTTTGGTTAAAGGACAATTGAGACCATATTAAAGCATTGTAAGGGAGGTAATCCAAGTCAATTTTATGAGGTATTTAAAATGGGTAATTATAGCTGCAAACTCCAAGGAAATTCGAATTCAAATACTGACCAAATCTTGAGGGAAAGATTTTTTTTTTGGGGGGGGGGGGGAATAAGGGAAAGGGGAGAGGTGAAAAAAATTGGAGGGGAACTTCAGAAAGAAAAAATAAATCTTTAAAATAGTTTTAGGGGGTTGTTATTCAACACCAAAGTGTATTGCACCAAAGCAAAAATTAAATATAAATTCAAATCATATAAACAATTTGAAGTTCTTTGACTGCAGTTATTCAGAAACCTATTATGTGTCAAAAATTTAGTTACCATCCAAATTCAGACCCATTTTGGCCCCAACTATTCAGGGTTTGACATCGACGGTCGTATCCAGCTGCGTTCAGTGAAGCAATTTATTTCAGTTTGGTAGTAGATGCTTGTTCAAACTTCGATTTAATTAAACAGACAAACTTTTGTTTTATAAGAATGTGTGGATGTGATTGTGTAGTGTAAAGCAGTGGCGGATCCAAGTTGGGTTGGGGTTGAAACCCCTCTTTTTTTGTGGCCGATCAATGCATTTTAATGGGGCATATGGTCCCCTTTCTAATGGCTGGATCCGTCCCTGGAAAGAGTTGAAAAGAAAAAACAGAAGAATCAAAAGGACCATTGAAAGCACGTTAATGTTTGACATTGACTATTTTCATATGCTTTATCACGAAAGTTTATGATAAGTTTAAAGATTACTTGTAGAACACTCACATCAGGCCGAGATAAAACAATATTTTTACTCTTTTTTTGTGTGTGCCGATTTGGTAACCAATACATAGAAGGGATCTCTAAATGTTCGAAGAGGCCTTAAACTGTGATGTTGGGATATGGCTGTAAACTATATGACTCGCTGAGGAGCAAACTGACCTGAATGTAAAGAATTCATACATTTCTAAATTAAAAAAAGAGAGTCTATAAAATTAATAATGACCTATTGAATTTCATGTTCAATAATATACGAGAATAAGTGGGTCCATATCGTTTGCATTCAACGTTTTTATCTTATTTTTTACTGACAATACGAACCGACAAATATAAAGTCGGATAAAAAAAAACGTCGAATTCTTTTATCATAGGACTACAATGGCCAAAAGAATGTGAGCCTTAATTTGAATTCAGTACTCCTAGCTATAGACATTCATACATGTAAACAGTTGAAAGCACAAAATGGGACAGATCATAGAGGGGAACGGTTAGCCGGACAAAAAAGTTGATTTGCAAGACTTGAATGACAAATTATTCCTTTCCTGAAATATGTAAACGGAAGTTTTGGTGAAAACTCAAAGGAGAGGTGCAATATACCACAGATACAATAGAATCTCGTCGGAGGGAGACTGACAAAAGCCAGGGCTAAAAAATGAAAAACACAATATGCCAAATAAACAGACTACCTTTCAGTTCGCAAAAATAAGAGAGACAACCAATAAAAACCAGGTGTGATCTCTGAGGTACTCCTGAAGATTTAACAGATCCTGTTTAGCATGTGACACCTATCATGCTGCACATTTGACGATAGGTGTCATTGGGTGATTTAATTTTTACAGTCGTGGAAAAGGACACAACTGTACCTGGGACAATTGTAACATATCCCAGTTCACAACAGCAAGCTTGTTATTTACATAATAGACTTTATTTACAGTAGTTAAATACAGATTCTTAAAATTGATGTCATTTGTGTCTTATTATAATCCTACCAGGAAAGTCATGGTAGCGAGACAAATCTATGGTTAAAGGTACTTTTTGCATTCTCTATATAGGTACGTTTTAATTTTTCAGACATCAATTTTAACTTGCAGGCATCAATAAGTTTTTCAAACTTTCATGGAGTATTTTGAAATTTTAGCAGAATTAAGATGCTCCATGAAAAAGAAATAGCATATGAACAAAATATATGATTTAACTGATGAATCGTCTTAGATTACAGTAACAGCACTGAATCGTAGAAATAACACAAGGAACCTTTTAAGATTTAATTATATCCTTTGTCTTAAAATTTATTTCACGCATCCATTAATTAAGTCTGGGACTATTATACTACTATAGTTATTACTACATTTAATTAAGCTCGTTATCAAGGTTAACAGTGGCGGGTCCAGAGTGGGGCGTAGAGGGTATACCCTTTTTTGCTCGGACTTTTTGTTTTTGTTTTGGTAAAATGATTATTCAGACTTTGCAATTTCCCGTGTACTCTAGTACTCTAGTTTTTAATTTTTATGCGACAATTCTTTACTTAGAAAGATATATTTTGATGGAATTTACTGATTATCAAAGTCATGTGATTCGATCGCTACGGTTGAGTTGACCAGTGCGTCGCTCTGTCAAATTACAGTAACACAATGCTTAGGCCGAGTAAGGATGACAATCATGACACCTTCATAGCAACACAGAATTGACTTCTATTTCACTATACCATTAAACAGAAAGTAATACCCTATAGACTTTCACTCCACAGCAAAGGAGTCATCTAACTACGAAAAACCCCAAACGCCCCAGCCTATTTTAAAATAACATAAGTACGAACCAATGGATTTAAGGGGACAGTCTTATATATTTGAGAGAAAAAAAATGACTCTGATTTTTGCCGTAATGTCTGACCGGAATGTCTGTTTCGCCGAACTGATATATGGAATACATTTTTCAAGACCAGACTGCAACCTGCCTGCTGGGTGTGGCCTTTAATATATGAAAAATTCTGGCCGTATCTGGATTAAAAAACAAAAATCTTGTCCACCTTTTTGCTATTAGAAATAAATATTTCCAACAGAATTGTATAGCATTTAATGAACATGATGAATAAAAGGGGCATATTTTTTGTGGCAGGGGTTTTAATGTCTGACCGGAATGTCTGTTTCGCCATGCTGGATGTGGCCTTTATGTATCCATTTGTCGGCCGTCATTCATAAATTCGTTGTCATTTCAGACTCATTCTTAGCCTTTGGTAAATTTGGTAAATTTGGAACCCTCCCTTTAATGTTGTTAGGTGAAACATATTAACTAAAAAAAATCCGATAAAAATTGCTTTTTTGTCTTTTTTTTACTCATGTCGGTCGTATTTCAAATTCTATCGAATAGCCCGGCGAAATCTGTGAGGTTAAGATAAGTTAACTTACAACAAACTGGCGAAAATTTTCCATGTCTTTTTTTTTACTGACAAATCCCACATCAGTTCATAGCTTTGGATCCATAGTATCATTTTATGGGGGTCTTTTATGATAGACAATAAATAAGGAGAATACAGCATCGAAAATGTCCAACCCTAACGCCTTTACAGCAACTACTAAATATGCATGCCCCACGCCAGGAACGGTTTTTAAAAAAGTGCATATTACCTTATTTTATGTTTTTAGCCCCCAAAAAAAAAATTCGCTTCGCTCCGCTCGGCAATCTATAAAAAAAATCCTGGATCGGCCCCTAGTTAATAATAAGTTTTATTGAGCCAGCTAGCCTACATGTGCCTTTGAGATAAAAATCTAAATTTAAAAAAAAATATGTACTAAAAAATTAATACTTGTAACTCGGAGACTACTAAGTATGATACTTGTGTAGCATGAGACATAGATATTTTGACTTTTTTTCTGGTAAGTTTAATTGTTTCCCTGTGTACAGTGATTGAAATATAGTTTGGATATTGATTTTACTCTCAACAGATGCTCAATTTATATATACTCCTCTGTGTCGGGATTTTGTAAACCAAAATTAGGACTAACGTTCCTTTCTGTGATCGTTTATATTATAATTTAATATAAATAGATAGTGCAGATCCCATCCCACATGATGTTTGTTGATTTATAAGCTTAAATCGTCCTATTTGCTGCTCACGGTAACGTGAAAGGTACAGAGTGTGGGCCGGCTTAAAATATTCGTCACTTGATCACGGGTGTCATTCGGTTTATCGAGAGAAATGATCGTGAAAGAATATCTAACGGCGGTCAAGTATTGAGAGACGATCGTGAAAGTTCTGGTAACGGATCATGTGAAAGACATTTAATCGAGAAGACATATGAAAAGTCAGTAAATATCCTAATTTAATTAATTACACATACACTTTTACGACAAAATAAAATTGTCTGTCAAAATGGTTCAACATTATGATCAGTATGTCAGAATATCCAGTTTCAAAAGTATATAGTTATTACAAAACGACAAAAGGCAGATTGCTTCTCGACATTTCAATGACATAAAAAATGTAAACAAACACGATTTTTTCACAAATTCGACTAGATAAACTACGTTTATCAGAATAAGGGCATTGTATTTGAATTAATTAAACGGTTCTCATAGTTATTTTGTTTAAATATAATCTAAAACTTGGTAAATAAAGAACTATTTACACACAATTGTTTTTTTTTATCGTGAAAGATCACATACCGCATTTTTGAAGATCGTGAAAAGGATCGTGAAAGATCTGATGCTACGAAGACGTTTAAATTATTCTTCCATTATATGATAATTGATATTTGTTATTGTTATTGAGAAATGCTAGATAGGTCAACATCGTCAATAGGTTTAATCAGTTCAAAGTATTATTATTTTCAGAAAATGAAAAGAGATAACAACTACGGCTATTCTCATATTTTGTATATTGGATCCTATAAACTAAATGTCCGTTAGACAGGATTTACTTCATTTCATGGATTCATTTTAGTGTTCAAGTCCGTATCGAGGATTCGTTAAGCTTTAGGATAACTGTCTGTTGTTATAATTGTAAGGTGTATATTTTCGACTTGTGCAAGGTTTCAACTAACATTTGAACTCATGTTCATGCATCATTCGGCAATGTTTGTTTTCTGTTGTTTGGCCTTTTGAATATATACCTGTATGCTATAGCGACAAGGTGTTTCGTGTATGGTGTACATGTCTGTTTGCATGTTTCTTATATGACCATGATGACTTCAATTGTGTTTGATTTATTAAATGATAGTAAGATGTCTATGTCTCGCTGTCGGTCAGGGTTCATATACTTTTGACCTTATGTTCCGAATTAATTGTCCAAGCATAACTTTTACATTTGTCAGTTTCTATAATAAGACACTGTAAGGATCAGAACACATTTATTTGGTGTACGGGATATTTGTAGATTACTGTATGGCATGGTTCATCTGACCTTGACCTTTTTTATGAAACATGGACAATCTTAAGCGCATTTAACATGAAACTTGATATTATAGACGTTCAACAAATATACTATCATAAGTAAATCAAACGACATTACAGCATTTGCGCTTTGGTATTCTATAGTATGTACTATATAGTTAAATCAATCTTTATCTGCGTTCTTTATAAAGAACTTGAAGAGTTCTGTTGCACAAAATTTTGGTTATCGTTCAATCCCAAATTACACATAAAATGTGTTGTTTTTGCTATGATTTTTTATTTGATGGATAACATTTTGGTTTAAACGTTGCATATCCATATTATTTGCTAACTAGTGTCGGTCTGCCTGAAGTGCACTAGACCGATTCACAGAGCTGAACTTCTGTCTTTAGATAAAGGCAACAGTAGTATACCGCTGTTCAAAGCTCATAAATCCATGGACAAAAATCAAAATCGAGGTAGAAAACTAAAACCGAGGGAAACGCATTAAATATAAGAGGAGAACAACGACATACCACTAAAACGTAACACACATAGAAACGAACATAGATACATGAATTTGGGTTGGACAAGTACCGTGACACGTCTAATCGCAATGTGAATTTACACTAAAAAATAAGAGAAAACAAACGACACAACGTTAAAATGTAATACACACAAAAACGAACTATAATATAACAATAGCCATATTCTTCACTTAGTACAGGGCATTTTTAAAGAAAAAAATGGTGAGTTGAACCTGGTTTTGTGGCATGCCAATACTCGCACTTTTATGACCATGGGAAATATAACATCAAAATGACAACACAACACCACAGGACTACAATATAAATAAATTGGAGAAATCAATTGACAAAGAATCACACGAACAACAGTCAACAAAAGGCAATAAGTTCAAAATTTTAATACGCCAGAAGTGCATTTTGTCCACACAAGACCTACTAGTGACGCCGAGACAAGTTATTAGTTTGTTTTTTTTAACTTTCGAGGTAAAGTGTTGAATAGAAAAAAAGATAATAGCTTTAATGTTCATCCTAATCAAAATAGTTACAGGCTTCAACCACTTGCAGATTTATCAAATGGTAAAAGAAATGCTTATTTCTGATTACTAGTATTAAGGCTGGTAACGCATTTTCTTTCACGATCGAAATAATACGTTGCCTGATCTTACACGATCAAGTTTGATAGAAATTCAACAAATTCAAGGTTTTCATAAACAAATTAATGCTTTTAATAGAAGAACATACTTAAATTTTTCTGTACTATCAGATACACCAAAGATTAAATTTCAAATATATCATGATATTCTGAAATATGACCATTATAGGTACAAAAAGCGTGTTATTTGTAATTAATTTCCTAGACCCGCATTGCGCCTTTTGTGTTTTTTCAAAAAGAACTTCATATTTTCTTTATCTTCTTTCACAGTTATGTTGAGGAAGTTAAACCATTTTAACAGACATATTTTTTTGTTCGGATTTGTTCCGCGTTTTGAAAATTAAGCGATGTTTTCAAAGATTCTGAACAAGAATGTACATTTAGGTGGTATGGGAGTCTAAAATAAAAATGATAGAATTTGTTCATACTTTGCCAAAATGTAGTATCTATTGATACATGTTAAAAAATATTATTAAAATGATAGGTCACCGTGCATTTTTTCAAGCTACGGGTCGTGACAAAATGACAAATTTTGTATGGATTATACAGGAAAAAACCCTATTTTGTGATAGAATTGTAAAATAAATTAGGAAAATATAGCTTTCAAACAATGCTTTAATAATATCAAAAGAAAAAATAGGGTCACCGTGCGTTTTTTCCGGCTAAAATACAAAGTAGAAAAATTCCATGAACAATCCAACAGAAAATGCACTGTTTTAGTTACCTCCCCTTAAAATGACAATTTCAAAATATTTAAAAACAACCAAAAATAATCTACACTTGTACATATATTTATATTTATAAGTTATATTCTTATAAATTGGATCTTTTAAATGTTAAAACACATGAAATATCTGCATTCTTGCATCAAATTTTGCTAACTTGATAGAAAATATGGACCTTAGATTCTCTGTTTTTTACAATCCAAGATGGCGAAAGACACCCATACCACCTTAAATGTCTTTCACGATCCGTTACCAGAACTTTCACGATCGTCTCTCAATACTTGACCGCCGTTAGATATTCTTTCACGATCATTTCTCTCGATAAACCGAATGACACCCGTGTTGAGTTTTTTTCCTATATATATTGTATATAAATCTACTTTTAAAAACATATTTTGGGGTCATTTTTGGTTTGATTTTAAGCAACTTGGTACCAATAGAAGCGGAATTGTCACAGGTTTATTTGTTTATTTGGTTATATATTATAAACAAACATACTTTAGACAATTCAATTTCTACGTCTTTTAATTGAGGCTATAAATCCAACCATAAATGCCCACAAAACAAATTTTTGAAAAATGCGTTTTTATATGAATAGATAGCCAAAAAATGAAGGTGACGAATACTTTTGGCCAGGTACTGTACATGTATAGTATAATACTATCAGAGGCCCGACAGTCCGGTTCAGTCACGGTGTACCGAGGCTCCTTTAATTTGGAAAATAAAAATATTGTATTGTTTTGTATTGTATTTGTGGAGTGGTGCATGATATGATGGTAAATAATAAATTAGATAAATAAGCTTTCATTGGAAACGACTTTTTAACTTGAATTGATTCGTTGACTGTTTGTGTAACCTCAAACATGTTCAATGACAATATGTCACGCATCATGTTCAGGATTACTTAGTCCTGGGAGGACAATAGTTATTTTTTTTTATAAAACGAAAACGTGAATATAATTAAATGCATATAAAGCACTATGTTGAGTACAACGTGTCATTATAAAGCATATTGAGTTATTTAAGATACGGCCAGTATTAATACAATACTTATACGTGTGCGGAATTACCCGGCACCAGAGACATATATACATATCAAAATAGATTGATATACATATGTGTATATGATTATTATATATAGCAGTGGCGGATCCAGGGGAACACCTTTTTCTGGCCAATCAATGCATTTGTATGGGGACATATAGTTGGAACCCCCCTTTATCCTGGGTTTGGAACACAGGCACTTGTCTCAGAAAAAAAAAATTCTATTTACCTTATTTCAGAAAAAAAATCCTATATACCTTAATAAGGTATGTAGGATTTTTTTCTAAGACTAGTGCCTGTGGTTGGGAACCCCCCTTTTTAAAATAGCTGGTTCCGCCCCTGTATAGTCTCTGTCGACATTGAAAAATAGTATATTTTAAATTATTTGTTCCAGATATACACATTATAGTCAGAGACATGTATCAGAGACATATAATACATGTCTCTGCATGTATATATGTCTCTTATATAGATTATAGTATACCGGTATTGATTATTCAATTCAATAGCAAGTTATTTTGACCAAAGTATTTGCTTGGTTTTCTTTAATTTGTGATCATGTTTAAAAATAATAAAAACTCTTTTTTAAAATAAAACCAATAACAATAGAAAATCTATCAGTTTCACGTTTTACACATTTTATATTTCCCGCAATATTTACTTTTTCCATTCGGAACTTGTTTAGTATCCACGTGATTATCTTGTTGACAGCATCGCAACAGAAGGAAGCTTTCTGAATTTCTAATCAAGATGCCAGAAAAGAAACAAGAATTTTGGATACCAGAAAGTATTAAAGAAGTATCGTTTGAAGAAAAATATGAAATCCTGACAGAATTGGGAAAGTATGTTTTCTAAAGGATACAAGGTGCCCGTGAAGAACGTTAGTTACCGCATTATTTACATCTAACGATTACCTCCCTTGAAGGCTGGAAATGTGTTTTTGCCCCAAAATTTGTTGTTTTTTGTGGTCAACAAAACTATAAATGCATACATGTTGATAAAAAAGACTTTCAAAATTATGATCAGCGATAAACTTTTATCCGGATGTATTCAGTGTTACCAGTGATCGTGGTGACATGAGAAAAGGGGGGACATTGTCAGAGCATTCATTTTTCTGCTAGTTCTAACTTGATTTTTAAGTGACTTATATTTTATATATTAATTTCTAGTATGGGAACAGCTGAAAACTATTATGTTAAAATGATCAGAATATCTGCCTAGTTAATAAATTTAATTAGACCATGCAGAGACATTAATTTTAGTGATTTAGACAATTCATTTATTAAGTCTGGCAACTTTTGAAAATAACATATAATCCGCTGCAGGCAGTGATACAGCACATTCATAGTTATTACCTGATTTTGCATATATATTACAAAAATAGAATTATTTATAGCAGTGGCGGATCCAGGGGGAGGGTTCCCGTGGTTGGAACTCCTTTTTTTCTGGCCATTCAATGCATTTGGATGGGGACATATAGTTGGAACCCCCCTTTATCCTGGGTTGGGAACACAGGCACTTGTCTGAGAAAAAAAATTGTTTTAGCAATGTTTAGTCATGCATGCATTGGAGAGAAAAAAAAATGATAAAAGATAAAAATTGAATAATTTCATCTTATTTCATGCCATCATAAAATTTATGAGAAGACCTTAAACCTTTCAAGCCAACAAGTTGAACTGGTTTTTAGAATAAATGTGTTCATCTCTGATGCAAAGACCCTATATGTGAATCAATATTAAAGCCTAAATATGCAATCTTCAATGATCTGACCACAGTAGCTGTAATTATACCCTTCTAAATAAGTTTGATTCAAGGTTTTGCTGGCATTTGAGGTTAATTCCAACATTTTTTGTGCTTTGTAGAGAATATTCCAATAAAAGATTGAATGTGCCAGAAATACTTTAACATTATAAGATGTCTGTGCCATGTTGATTTATATTTACAAATGATGTCCTTGAATCATTGTCCTTGTAAATGTTGTACCAATGAAAAAATTAAATAGATGTTTTGACATGAATGAATGATAATATAAATAACAACAATTACAACAATTTTATGTACATACATCATTTATGTCTGTTTAATCTACTATTTAATAGATTTATGTAAATTGTATTATACTGGACCCAATTAATTTGTGAACTTGTATTGAAACGATTCCATTGTTTTAGCAGTCAGATTTAACTCCTTGATGAGCTTTTGCATGTTTATAGATATTTGCATGTTGAAAAAAAATAAAGCGATGGTACTTATTGGTAGATATTATAGGCACTTCAATACTTGTAAAAAGGTAGTTGTAGTTTTGAATTGACGTATTAAGAACATTTATGTATGGTGCTTTCATTCCAAATTTGTTTGCTTTCAGAGGAGCTACTTCTGTAGTGCACAAGTGTAATGATAAAGGAACAAGCAAGGCATGGGCTGTGAAAATAATAAACAAACGGGTACGTAAATTATTAGATTTTACAAAGATTGTTGATAATATAATACATAGTATATAATATATAATTATAATTTATGTGTGGTGAATTATAAAGACACAATAAGTTTCACCTGGTTATCAGGGTCTGACAGATGCATTTAGGAATTAGGATTTGTATGTTTATATTAAAAAATGTTACTTCTTGTAGTTTATGTGTTAGTGATATTGTCAGTATTGCAGTTTAACCCTTACTTAAAGATATGATTATATCTAAATCTGAAAGTACGATATATTAGCCATGTGAAATAAGAATGTACATGTAGACATACATTTTTACAGTCAATATTTGATCATTCTTTATTTTATACATGCATATATATATATGTCATTCACTTTTAAATGCAAGATTTTGATAGGATATTATTATAGAGGAGATACATGTACATTTTTTTTGTACTGTTGATTCCTTGTTATTCGGGGGATATGTAAACCTTGGATTCAAATGTTTAAAATTTTCAAAATCAAGAAATCAAATATTCATAAAAAAGTTATTGTTCCTCAATTTTAAAAATTGAAATCCACGAAAACAAATGAATCCACCCCTTTCTATGCAGTTTTGATACCTACATTGTAACATATGTGTTAAATATTTTTAATGTATTGAAATTTATAATTTTAGGTTGACTTTAAAGTTATCAATACAGAAATTGGTGTGTTACTGAAATTAAATCATCCAAATGTGGTATGTACACTTTTAATGACATAGTGACAATTTTTGGCAGGAAGATTCACACATTTTGTTTACATCAACAACAAAAAATATAGAAATTTCACCATTTGTACACTTTTACATCAGTTTTGGTATTAATCAATTTATTTAATGTGATGAACAGAAATTTTCCATTTTAAATGGGGATACTTAGATTGCCAGTATGCTCTTGTAAGTACAATTGAATTTGACATTTGTAAACAGTGTCAACAGTTTCTGTAAATGACATTGACTATGTTGACTTTTGTCATACAATAATTTGAATAAATTTGAAAGGGAGACAATTATTAACAAAAATATTTGTAAAAATATTCATTGTTTATATTTAAACCAAGAAAAACCTTCTCAGTTTAAGAATGGTTCAACTTCAGAATGTATTATGGTGCAGCAATATTATATTAGTTTATGTTACCTGTTTTAGTAATTCGAAATATGATTTAGTTGACATGCACTGGAAATTTATATTTGAGGGGAGTTATAATTCTATCCAATTTTTGTCGAGCCTTTGACTTTAGTCGAAAAAGCGAGACTAAGCGATCCTACATTCCGTCGGCGGCGGCGGCGTCCACAAATATTCACTCTGTGGTTAAAGTTTTTGAAATTTTAATAACTTTCTTAAACTATAATGGATTTCTACCAAACTTGGACAGAAGCTTGTTTATGATCATAAGATAGTATTCAGAGGTAAATTTTGTAGAAATAAAATTCCATTTTTTCCGTATTTTACTTTTAAATGGACTTAGTTTTTTCTGCGGGGAAACATTACATTCACTCTGTGGTTAAAGTTTTTAGAATTTTAATAACTTTCTTAAACTATCCTTGGTTTGTACCAAACTTGAACAGAGGCTTGTTAATGATCATAAAATAGTATCCAGAAGCAAATTTTGTAAAAAAATAAATCAATTTTTTCCCTAAGGCTATTTTACTTTTAAATGGACTTAGTTTTTCTGCAGGGAAACATTACATTCACTCTGTGGTAAAAGTTTTTAAAATTTAAATAACTTTCTTAAACTATCCTGGGTTTTGTACCAAACTTGGACAGAAGCTTGTTTATGATCCAAAAGATAGTATCCAGAAGTAAATTTTGTATAAAGATAACTCCATTTTTGCTGTATTTTACTTTTAAATTGACTTAGATTTTCTTCAGTGAACATTACATACAGTCTGCAGTTAAAGTTTTCAAAACATTTATTAGATTCATTAACTATCGTAGATTTTTACAATCATAGGATAGTATCAAGAGGAATATTTTTATTGATTTTTTTGCCTAATTTTTGTTGAGCCTGCGATTAATAGCAAAAGTAGGCTAGACACTGGGTTCCGCGGAACCCTTACAAATTTTTTTCTGAATATTTCTCATATTACCAGACACACGGAAACAAAAGACCTAACCTTTTTATCTTAGAATGATAGTTCCTCTAAAATTTGGTGGTTTTGCCCATGGGTAATTTTCAGCCACGTTTTGAAATGTTTCTAAATTGACTGATTCTTACAAAGACTGGAAATTAAATCTTCCATAAAAGAATAAAAACATGTGCATCATTCTTTTGAACAGATTAAGTATTTTTATTTCATTTGCTTCAATTCCTTTGTTTCAAGTATGTTATATATTTTGCTTAGTTTATATGTTTATTTGCATTTTAGATAAGACTTAAAGAAATATATGAAACCCCCCAACACATATATCTAGTGTTAGAGCTAGTTAAAGGAGGAGAATTGTTTGACAGGTAAGGAAACCAGATTATTTTAAACATAGTTGTACAATGAAAAAGACTGGTTATAAAATATTTCATAAACTGTCAGAGTGCATGTACAGTATTGAAAAAATTGCAAAAATTGGTATAAAGAGTTGAAATTTATTTGCATTGTGATAGAAAGGTTCTTACCTTTGCATGATGATTGCCCTCTGACCACAACTAAATTTTGATAAGCAAGGACAAATTTTAAAATCTTTTTTAATACATTTAATAACTGGAATAATGCTTCAGAACTTACATAGAGATTGCATGATTTGACTATTATTGACTTTGGCCTTAAACCCAGGTTAGCAATATGTACATGTATTTATATTTATCGACATTCTCTATTTATAAATCATTCTCAATTTTTTATAATTAAGAGGGTGTCCATGGAAAAACCAGGCAGTGGATGGCACATGACATATTTTGTTTTCAAAATTTTTTTCATCTATTTCATTTCACAAATTCATTCTTTCTCAAAGTTATTTTTTTTTATTAACTGCAATAAATGAAGAGAAAAAAAATACATAGGAAGCACTGAAAATTCATTGAAAAGGGGAGATAACTCTTCATTTTGTACCAAACAAAATTGCATTGTTAGTGAACTTTAAAATCACTGAGCCATCCACTGTTGATTCAAAAATACCTTTGACATATATCTCCTTTGTATGATATAAAAATTGCATTGGAAGCAAAAATTCATTGGGAATAAAATAATGTGCCACCCATATCATAGGATTTGCCTGATATTTAAATGGACAGCCTCTTAACTGATATGCCATAGAAATCAGATATTTGAGTATGTTTTTATGATAGTTACAAGAGGATTGTCTGTAAACATATATATTTTAGTTTGTTTTGTTGTTTTAAAGTTGCCTAAAAAAATTTAAAGACAAATCCCTCTATTGTTTATGCGCATATACAAGCGCAACAGTACTATGCCGTCAGCGTTTTATGACGTTGTGGTTTCCGCGAAATCGAAACGTTAATGAGAGTAATTCCTCTTAGAGCCGATGGAGAGAGTTCGGGTTTTTTTTGTAGATTTTCCAAGAAGGAAATGAAAATTGTTTTTATAATTTTATAATAGACATGTTCCAGAATTGGATATATAAATTAATTATGTGAATTAAGTGTATCTGAAACAATTTACCAACAAAACAGCAAATGATAAAATATATGAATAAAAAGAGAGTCAACTAAACAGCAAACTAACAACTGTCAAGAAACGAAACAAAAATCTGGATACTCGACAACAAGATGGAGGGGGATAGGACTTTTATCGGGACTCCAGGATCGGGTGTTTTTAAGCTCGGGATTTCGGGATCCGAGAATCTTTTTTAACTTTACTTTATTTAAATTCGGGACCTCCGGGATTTCGAAATGGGTCAATCATATTATAATATAAAACTAATTTCCATAATTTGCTTCGTGTATGGACTTATCTGTTCTATAGAGACAATCTCTTTTGGTAGCCTAGGTTGTAAATTGTATTTATATTTCCACAAATCATTAAGAAAGTACGAAAATCATCAATCATGTCATCAAAATTCAATGTATCTATAGAATTAGAAACCTTACGTACCTATATGGATATGGCAAATTACACATACGTATTTTGAATGTGTAAGGCGATTACATTTTTACTCTAATATAATATTTAGATTTCTGATAAGCACCAACAAATCAGTAACCCAACGACGCATACGTGTAAAATAAGATCCATCTAGAGAAGTTAACATTTACGCTTCTAACATTGTAGGTTTTTGTATTTGACCACTCCCGAGTATGTTCCGATATGCCAAATTTTATATTTATGTACTAGGTACGCAATTTTTATATAAAAACAACATATTCCTGCCTGTGTTTAAAATTTGTCGGAATGAAGAATTAAAGAGGAATGCATGATATGAAACAAGAATGTTTCCAAAGTACACGGATGACGTCCAACTCACACTCTAATTTCCATGTTCAATGGACCGTGATATTGGGTAAAATAATCTAATTTGGCATAAAAATTAGAAAGATCATGTCATAAGCAACATGTGTACTAAGTTCCAAGTTGATTGGACTTCAGCTTCATAAAAAAACTACCTTGACCAAAAACTTTAACCTGAAACTTGCACTTTCATATTTAATGTTCAGTGGACCTTGAAATTGGGGTCAAAAGTCAAATTTGGTCTTAAAATTAGAAAGATCATACCATAAGCAACAAGTGTACTAAGTTACAAGTTGATTGGACTTCAGCTTCATCAAAAACTACCTTGACCAAAAACTTTAACCTAAAGCGGGACAGACGGATGAAACATAATGCCCCTCTACTATCGTAGGTGGGGAATATCGTAG
The DNA here is from genome assembly GCF_036588685.1 of Mytilus trossulus. NCBI lineage: Eukaryota > Metazoa > Mollusca > Bivalvia > Mytilida > Mytilidae > Mytilus > Mytilus trossulus. Next base: position 71,806,040 of record NC_086376.1, on the reverse strand, counting down.
ATTGGGCATAAAAAATCAATAGTTGATTTGAGAAAAAAAAGTCGGACTAGGTTCCATTCATAATCACGGTATGACAACTGTGTGAGTATGCTTAGACCGAGTTTCTAGCAACATGACCGAATATTTCGATATGATAGATGCCTATGGATGAAAGATCAAAACAGAAAGTATGTTAAATAGACCCAGTTCACACTTGCACGAAATTGATTCAATCTTTTAGGAGCATCTCGCATTTACGATCTTTTTAGAACTTGTGCGTTTAAATTTAGTATACATTGAAATCCTAAAATAATCGGTCATTTCGTAAAGAAACCCACCTCGTAGTAATTAGAATAAGGAAATATTTGGTTCATTAGTTGTGCTTCTGCATTTATTAATTTTCTTTTTGATTAATATGTCATAAGTCCTTTTAAAAACAAAGAAATGTCAGAGTAATTTTACTTATAACGGCCATTTTGTTTGAAGATGAGGAATTTACAGAAAATAATAAAAAAATAAAATAATGAATAAATACAATTGAAAAGATAGTGTTTAAAATGTACACCGATTAACACACGTATATTAAGCGAATACGGAATGAATAAGAACGGTATCAGTTGAGCACTGAAACGGGTCCTGTCCAAGGTCAGGAGCTTGTAATTAAGTAGTTGTCGTTAAAGTGTTACATATTTGTTTTTCATTTATTTATTTTTTGTTCATAAATTAAGCCGTTATTTTCTCGTTTGAATTGTTTTTCATTTGTCATTTCTGGACCTTTTATAGCTTTATATGCATTATGAGATTTGCTCATCGTTGAAGGCTGTATGGTGACCTATTATAAATAGTTCCTGTGTCAATTGGTCTCTTGTGGAAATTTGTATTATTTGCTATCATAAATTTATCTTTCAGAAAAATGATGCAAATTAACGTCGTATACATTTTTTTTTATCTTCATGTTCTGTCAAATCATTTGAGTATACGGATGAAACTCTGAAATCAGTTACTTATAAGAATACATTAAACTGACCATGCGCAGATTTATTTTCATATCTACATAAACATTTTGAATTGTAGATCGATTTATCTAAGCGTTTAAACTTAAACAAAGATCAGTGTTGCGTTCAATATTGTAGTGGCTGCATAGGGCTACGTAGATTTATGACTATTGAACATGTAGCTAGCCTAGTTACTCGTTCATAAGATCAAAATCTGTGTAGCATTACGTCGCCGCTACGATATTGAACGGAACCTGGTTCCTAAAAAAACGATCTTTTTAAAACTACATTTGGAAGTGGTATTTTTAAGTCCGATCTTTCTCATATTTGCAATATCGGCTCGTCTTTCTTTATTGTTAGGGGTCTATTGATTTTAAGTTATTATCATCAAAATAAAAAGGAATTCTTAACCGCGAAATTAGAATTCATGATATCGAAAGCAAAGGTCTGTCTTGTCTTTCAGATATACTTTGACTGAACTATGAAATGATATAACAAATGTATTCACTATTCTAAGAAGAATTTCTGTTCAACACATAAGCACTACATGTATATATAAATAACCTGAATAGAAATGTTGTTCATAGAAGCATAATCAATTCGCGTGTACATTTGTTCTACGCATTGTTTTCCAACCACCACATTTATATTACGCGTAGACCTGTGAAACTGACTGAAAACTTAGTACGTCTATCACGTGTAAATTAATATGCATTAATAGTAGTTGAAAACAAACAAACAACATAACAGCAAATAACGAAAACTGAGTTGTCCGTAATTTGTATAAGAAAAGAATAACGCCCAAAACCGGCGGAACGACTTTCAACTTTATTTTAGAATTGGCGCAATGTATTCCCGCCATTTTCAAATTGTTAACCCTTTTGTAGAAATACCTCTTTTTCCAATCGGTGACCCCATCTTTTTATTTCATTATTTTATTTAGAAATAAACAACGCATATTCTGTTGAATACTCATCAAGAAATTATTGGTCAATTTTTTTTAAACATCATTCTTTCATAGTTATTTCACAATAAATAAAGGCGGGAAAATTATTATAGCAACTTATTGCTATTATTTTGCCCTCAGAAATTGGTAATATTATTAAAATAATTTGTATTAACAACTTGGTAAACAGAACAAACAAGTTTTATGGGAAACCAACTTAAAAAAAATATATTACACTGCTATTGACTAGAGGTCCCGATTTCCAAATTCCATGAAAAAGACGGCGTTCTAAATCGAAAACAAGGTCGGTGACCCCATTTTTTTATTTGCTTATTTTGAAGCTTTTACCTAACCTAAAAGAAATATAAAATATAAAGAAAATATTATTGGTAGATCTGAATAGAAGGATTTGTCTTTAAGTATGTTTTTAGAATAGTGACAAGAGGATTGTTTGTAAAAATATTGAAGTATTATTTTTTTTTTTCGTTGCCTAACATTTTGAGTATATTTTTAGGATAGTGACAAGAGGATTTTACTCAGAGAAAGATGCAGCTGCTGCAGTTAAACAGATGCTTATTGCTGTACAGGTAAGCTAGGAGAGAACAGCCAAAACTCATAAAACTATTCAGACCCTTTCATAATTTTTTTTAAGGTGGTACCAAACACCTCAACTATAATAAAATTGGCAAAATTAGTATTCATAAAATTTACACAAAATATTGACTTTGATCCTTTGGTAAAAATGTGAAAATTAAAAAAAAATTGAATCACACACTTTATCGGAATATTTCATTGAATATGTAGCCATTTGACAAACACTGATTTTGATCATTGAGCTTAATATTTCTTTAACAATAAAATATGATTGAAACGTGGAGCTGATTTTACCAGTTATCTCCCTGTATTGTAATGTACAACCTAAATTAAGCTTAGAGTCCTACTCACTACCATTCTGTATTCATATTCAAGTCAAACAATCAACAACTACGATTAGAATGATAACACTCTTATTATGCCCCTATCAAATACACAATCATCTAATGGATAGTGAGGAATTTCAGTTTGAATCGCCCTCTGAGTCATCTTGTTCATAGTTTTCGTTGAATCAAAACTCAGTAAAAAGACAAACCAGATTTTGATTGTTGTATAGCTAAAAAACCTACAAGTATTTATGAATCATTTGTCTTTTTTCAGTATCTGCACCAGAATGGAGTGGTGCACAGAGATTTAAAGGTAAGAATACTGATGAGATTCATAGAAGAAACACATTTTAGAATTGAGGGAAAGTGATCTTTTGTCTTCAAGTTTTACAGCAAAAAATTTCTTTATATTTTGTTAAAAAGTGGTAAAAAATTTTAACATACATATACTGTACCATAAAATCTTGATTTCAAACCTGTACATTTTCAGTCATTAAGAATTTTTTTCAGTTATCCTGTTATGACATGAATGATGGAATAATTTCAATGCTAGAATAAGTTTGATTTTGACACATGCTCTGTACATTTTATTAATTATTTACCAAAGCTTATATGGCTTTTGTTATATGAAATTTCTCTGACTAAAAATATAATTAGACATGAATATGATTGCCAATGAGACCTTTTCACCTGAGTCAAAATTAAAGTCTTCAACAATTAGCAAAACCGGTACCATTCAGGAATTTAGTAAAATCACAACAGAGAACAAGAAAATAATTATTTGTTAACATGCTATATCTTGTCTGTGAAATATAACTTGATACATTTTCTGATGATGAGAAGTATTCATAATTAAAACTGAAGCAATAATTTAATAGTATTTAAATTTTCTTTTTCAGCCTGAAAATTTATTATATGAAGATCTCAGAGAAGACTCAGCTCTCAAAGTTGGTATGTAAAATATTATACTTCCACTTAAAGAGTGGGGGCTACATTACATTCCCATTGTTGATAAAGCTACAGTGGTTTGTCTGTCTGGTTGTCAAACAAATATACATGTCACGCTTTTTTCGGGTACTAAGAGAACAGATTTACTTTATATTTTGTCAGCAGATTAACAATGATTAGTTTCAAATCAAACTTCCTGTTAATCAATGCTTTGAACTAGGAGAAGGGATATGGTTACATGACAACCTTATTATTGATTTGAATTTCAGGAAAGGTTCAGAAATAATTTTCTAGTTTTAAGATAACCTGGGATACAATATTTGTGCCCATTTTTTAGCTTTGATTTTTTTAATGAATATATTTGATTTTCTTATGCATTTTAGGTTATTTATATTAATTACTCTTGTAATTTTTAGCTGACTTTGGATTATCTAAAATATTGGACCATGAAGTACAGATGAATACAGTTTGTGGAACACCAGGTTACTGTGGTACGTATTGGATTTTTTAGGTGAAACATTTTATAGCCATGACTTTTCATTTTAATAGGGAAATATTGAATTTTGCCATCCTTAAAAGAATGAAATATTTCCATAATGGAAAAAAAAGAATGCAACAATTCTGATGCAATATAAACAATTGGTAGATCCTTTGTTAAATTTGCAGAAGACAGGAGACCTAGGAAACATATAAAGATATGTATCTACCGTATAGCTGGTTATTTTCACGATTTTCATTGAATAAGGTATACGAAAAATTTTGGCGGTTATTATTTTGGCGGATTCAGCATGTTTAACATTACCTTTACATGTACACTTTTAAATTGGCGGAATTTATTTTGGCGATTTTGTTCTTTCCGCGAAAATAAGCGAAAATTTACACCCCGCGAAAATAACCCGCTATACGGTATTCATTTGTGGAAATATATAAGTTCAGGTAAAGATATTAAATTTAAATATTACTTTCATGATATTTCAGCACCAGAAGTATTGGCAGGAAAAAAATACACACCAGCAGTAGATATTTGGAGTTGTGGAGTTATTACATATATCTTGTAAGTAGCATATTTTCTTCTTCTTTGTGAATTATAAATTACACTTTCTTTTTTCTTATTATTTCATTAGCTGAGTATCAACTTAATCATTCTCCGGTTTTAATATGAATGGTATCAAAATATTAAACCTAAATATTAAAGGCGTCAATAGGTTTCAGGACCAATTACCTTTAGCCATTTGGAATACCTTCCCAAACTATAAGTTCATTATAATGAAAACATTTTAAATTAATTGCTAATCAACAGGATTTTGATCCTGATTTCACAGTTCCCTAAACATCATACTTGTCTTTATATATACCGGTATGTGTTATCCTCAGCCTTTTGCAAACTTACAACTGAATTTTATAACATTTGTTTGTCAATAACAAATGAGACTGAACATACAGCAGACATAAATAAAATGTGATCTAGGAAAATATGTTGCAACAAGAAAATTTAGTTGCTCCATAAAAAAGATTTTGACAACTTCATGACATTCAAACCCTCCTTCTTTTTTCAAATCAACAAAACTACCTTTTGAAACATATATTGAAGACATTTGTATACACATGTACATTGTATACTGCAAGTGGAGCTGATAAATCCAGAGAAAACACTTCCAACAATAGTGTTTTGAAATGGTTGCATCATTTTCCTGTTATTTTCTCATTCTGGTTTTCAGGTTATAATTTAAAACATTTTTTAACCCTCCCTTTCAGATTATGTGGTTATGAACCATTTTACGAAGAATCGGAAAGAGAAGTATATAAAAGAATACTGAAAGGAGATTACCATTTTGATTCACCATTCTGGGACAGTATCTCATGGAATGCTAAGGTTAGAAATCACATATTAAATTCAGGATTATTTTGTGTATACAAATAAGTTAGATAATTATATTGTGGTTTTAGGTAATGCTGCTTAAAATTAATTATGCCAAATATCCCAGAATTTTCTGAATTTATAGTAATAAGTACATGGTACTTTACCTGCACCATTCCTGACTTAGAAACTTTTTGTTTTAAAAAATGTAATTATTTTGAAGGGTGCACATTTCAAATATAACATGTCAAATTCTCCTTATCTTTATACAGGATTTAATAAGCAAAATGCTACAACTTGATCCAAAGAAAAGGATAACAGCTGATCAAGCATTACAACATCCATGGGTCAAAGGGTCAGCAGCTAAGAATGAACATATGGCAGAAGCTCAGAATAAGATCAAAGAATTCAATGCAGCCAGAAAGATGAGGGTAAATATTAAAGGGTTGTAGAGATAACTTATACAGTAAAGATGTGAACACTTTAAACTGACTTAAAAATATTTTAAACATTACAGATATGAACACACTAAACTAGCTTTTCTGTATATAAGTACATTTTCTTACTTACTTACTGCCCTTATACGCCATTAACGAAGTACAATTTAGTATAGTAAAATCCTCAGCCTAAGCTTGTTGTGCCGCCTTTACTAATTTTGAACTATATCTATTACATATATAGTCAGGGGTAGAAAAATACCACTTAACTTGGTAAACAGTATCCTTCTTAAAATTATATACCAACTCATTTGTCAAAACACTTGAACCGAAAAATCTAAATTAAATTTTGAAAAACATAGTTGCAGAGTTGCAAGTAGAAGATGCTATTCTGAGACGTTCAATATTTTTGTGTTACAAATTAAACATTGAGAAGATGGAATTTCAAATTTACAGAATTGCATACATATAATTGAAGATAGTAAAGTATGAATTATGACACCTTTAGCTTTTCATACCTATAAGTGTACATACAAATCTCTGATTCAATTAATACATGCAGAATAGTACAGGAGCTCTTTAAAAATAGTTCAAATCATATCATGTTTTGATGAATTCAATAAATAGTTAAAGGAAGATGTGGTATGAGTGCCAATGAGACAACTCTCTATCCAAATAAAAATTTATAAAAGTAAACCATAATAGGTCAAGGTATGGCCTTCAATACAAAGCCTTGGCTCAAACCGAATAACAAGCTATAAAGGGCCCCAAAAATTACTAGTGTAAAACCCTTCTAGTGAGAAAACCAACTGTCTAATCAATGTAAAAACGAGAAACATGTATGAGCTGCATAAACAGATGACAACTACTGTACATCAGATTCCTGACTTAGGACAGGTGCAAACATTTGCAGCAGGATTAAATGTTTTAATGGTACCAAACCTTCTCACTTTTCTGAAACAATAGCATAACATCACAACATAGAAAATCACACTATGAAATATCAATTGGAAGGCTTAACTCAATAAAAAAACGCAACTAAACACCCATTTCTTATTTTTATTTATAAGAGATTGAATGTTTTATCTAAAGGCATTTCAAATTGTTATTCAAAATCTTGACTGTACCTTTATCATATCCAATACCCAGCAAGAAATAAAAATAATTAATATTTTGATAAAAACGAAAATTCCACCTTCTGCTTTATTTTGTTTTTCTTTAGGATGAAGGTATGATTTCTAAAACCTGCAGTCAAACTCCTAATTCACTTGATTTTATTTGGAAAAGTTTTTGTTTAACAAGTTTTGAATTTGACACTACCACTGATGTTATTTTCCTTTGTTTTATATGCCACAGAATTTGGTACACTGATTAAATTTGATTTAATATTTATTTTCCTTTATATTTTGAGTTTATAATAATGGTAGATTGGGAAACAATTAACCATGTAAAACTATTATATAAGTCCAATTTGCAATGATTAACACATTCAAAAAAAATATTTGTTGTATATCTATTTATTGTTTTTTAATTTTCCAGTATATTGGAGTTGAACTTGACTTTAATAAATGTATACACACATACATACAATAAACCATCATATTTGACTTGCATTTCATTATAATATGTTTGAATGATATGTCTTTTTGAAGTTCTTAGATAACCATTGATTTTTTATATGATTTAGAAAATTACAAAATGAAATTTTCCTTTTTGTTTTTATAAATATCTGTTTTACCCCATTGCATAGTTCCTAATAGAATATTTAAAAATGTACTCTACATCTCTTTGTATGCCTTATGGAAGAAGATTTTTTGCTCACAATTTTTGTTTATTTTTGCAGGCCACAATGGATGCAACGTTATTAGCTGCTCGAGTCGGCCGTGTACAAGAACTCCTCAGTTCAATTAGTGATGTATCACAACAATCTGTGCCTATGGAAATGTAGTTGTATTTGTAAAGACTGTGATATTAACACATTGACTACTTCACAATGGTTTGCAATCATCATATCATGGAAAATGTTGACTCCGTCCAATCCAAAAGAATTTTAGTGTGATATTTGAGAGAGAGAAAACTATTTATTTGTTCTCTGTCTTAGGTTATATAAAGGACAAGGGTTATATTTATTGTTCTAACATTAAGCAAAAGTAATGGAACCTATTTGCTGATTATCCATTTTGTAAACAAAAACAATTTGGTGAATTATGATGATTTTTAATCATACCCAATGTCTTAAAAAAGGTTAAAATACACTCAAAAGAAATAGTGAATTAAATTTCAAATATAATTGTTTTTTTCAAAATTCTTCTGTTTTCATTATTTTTCTTTATCCTTTTGTAAATTAAATAGAATAAGAAGATCTTGTAAGAAATTAGACATTCATGTATATTTTTAAGAAGCTGTTAATTATGTTTTATCTGTCCGTTTGTACTTATTGACTGCAATTGACAGTAACAAACATCACAAAAAGTTGTTATTTTTGCTTAAATTAAAGCACATGTCATGATGTCCTAGTATAAGTACATGATTATAATATAGTAATATATAGTAATATGAATGGAAGTTAAATGAAATGTCTAAATCATGGCAAGTTTATTCTTGAATATTTTTTTAAATATTTTCAAGATGTATAAATTATGTGACTACTTTGATTGGACATGTCTTTTATAAATTGGTGATTTGACATACATTTTTTATTTTAATTTTCTTGCACTGTCATATGGCCTTTGGAGTGATTATTCTTGAAGTGTTCTTCTACAAGAGTGTCTCTGTTTCACAAGGAAAAACTAATAAAAATTATTTGCCAAATAAACAAGTGATGTGAAAATACACTTTTTATTTTTTCAATCAATGGTAGATCAAAACAATTCATTGTCATAGGATTGTGGTCGCAACTGCCAGCTAAAGTGGGAATTTTATGAGATTTTGTATTTTGAGGGGATGTCCTTAATTTTAGTGCATGTCAGGGCTGCATTTTGTTGTATCTACTACACACATTAATATATATAAGTGTTTTTGAATCTTTTTCAGTAATTTATTTTAGGTAGATTACATACTTTAATTGCATTTCTACTCAATGATTTTTGTGTGTGTGTTTGAACATAAGTTAAATATTCATACACATATTTTGCTATACAAAAGTGATACTTTGTCAGCTGGCAACTCGAAACTGATGAAAGGAATCTAAGTGCATCATTTATATAGTTTACTTTGATAATTGTATAATAAAAAACTTTTCAGTAGTTTTTGTACATATCTAACTTTACATAGTTTTTTTACTATATTTAATGTTTATAATTGATTTTGTCTACAACATGTTCAAATATGCTTTTATTCTGTGATAGTTTTAATATCTTTTTCTTCCTTTTTTTTGAAAACATTAATTTTTTTAATTGTATTTACAGTACAAAGGCAAGAAAAATGAAATGTAATATTTTATTCAAATAAATATTTGTTATCTAGTTGATTTCATTGTTAGTTTAACTATTTAGCAATGATTGCAGTGTAAAATACTATGAATACACATGATGTTGAGTTGATCTTTGTTTTCACTGATGGGTCTTTTGTGGATCAGACGTGTATCACTTGTGTATAATTGGGAGTTTAGTTTGGCGTTCATTATCACTGTACTAGTATAGATATTTGTTTAGGGGCCAGCTGAAGGATGCCTCTGTTTGCATGAGTTTCTCTCTACATTGAAGGCCTATTGGTGACCATCTGCTGTTGTCTGTTCTATGGTCAGGTTGTTGTCTCTTTGACACATATGTCATGCAGCATTTTAATCTTGGTATCTTTGATGAGTTTATCTGCATAGATCATCAAGAATGACAGAAATATATTATTCCAAGTAAACCTTAATGTTACATTCACAATTTAAATACTAGCATGTATTTCTGTACATTTTTGCTTAATGATGTATTAATGAATATTCATTTTGAAATATGCCATGGAAAAATGTTTTCAATAGAATATTGACAAAACCATAAAATCCAGGCAAATTTCAGTGCAATGATAAAAACACTTTTGATTTCATGTAATGTATAAAACATTCCTGCATGCTGATAATATATAAGACCATTAAAAAGATTTTGAATGAATTCTGACCTATTTTCAAACTTGAACCATCCTTTATCTTCACTTCATTGTGCAGGTGACACGACAGGGTAGGTTTTGATGGAAATTTAAATCAAGAATTAGTAATGCATAAAAACTGTGCAATGTCATAAAAATTACACTCCTTCAAATTACAGGGCCTATGAACAAGGGGAGAAGTTTATCCACATGGATCACTGCTTGTCCACACTGAGGTTGTCAATTTAAAACATGTTCGTGGTAAGGTGTGTTTTATTCCAATCTTGATTGACTAGTAATGGCCATTTTCCTGCTGTCTCCTGCTTCCTCTGCCAGTAATAATTAATCGCCATGATCGACCATTAGTGCTGAAAGTGGTTAAAACACCAACTATAAATCGATCAAATCCATTATCTAAGAACTTTGATATCAGTCTTCTTTAAGTAGAGAGTTGGACTCTTCGGTGTAACTTACATTTGCCTGTTGAATCATACTGTCATCACTCCACCGCTTTTATATCCAACAGTAGGCTAGCTATTTACAATATTTATAAATAAATTAACGCTATGCACATCTAAGACATATTGGGTCATAGATGTGGAAAGCTCCTGTTAGTCAGAATGGTAGAACTGGCCTTGAAATCTTTAGTGTAGCTGATGTGGCTTTATCCGGAATAGGGTACATCCCTTAGTTGATCTTGGAAAGAAGGAATATCAGTACTGGTCTTTTTGTGATCACTGTTGGTTTATGCGTGTACCTCCTCTGGTCCGTGAAATTTCAAGTTTGTAATTATATTTAGTTGGGTCAATGTCTACCAATATGTTTGGATCTAAAAAGCCATGGCCGATCCTTGGATAATCGGTCTTCAACTGGCTCCCTGCTTACTAGTATTCTACATTTGACAGCTAACACAACCTAGAGGGTTAGTTAGTATTCAATTTAAACAAACTTTACTACTCTTCTGGGTACTTTGTTCTGGTAGGGGGTTTCAAAAAGAGTTGATCTTACTATGATGATATAAGCATTAGCTATGACAAAGCCCTAGGTTCTTTCTTGGAAAAACCTTGATGTCTTATCTTCTGTCTTGTTGATGTACGTTTTCCTCTGTTATACGAGATAAACTGTAAGACCAAGGTATTTCCACTTCATTTAAGATGCGACAGTGTAGTTGGTAGTTCGTAATTAGTGAGTTTATCTTGTTGGTTGTCCTTATCAAAATGCACTTCTTTGGATGGAAATTGATATGCTTTTTGTTTCTGATACTTGAAAGTTTGTTTAAGTTGTCTTGTAGTATTTGGTGGCCATTGTTCTTGAATTTCCTATAAACTAAGGAGTCGTCTGAGAATACCCTTGCCTCAAGTGCTATAGATTCTGGCAGGTCTTTAATGTCGGACAGGAATAAAAGTAGTTTCATGACCGCCACCTGTGGTATGACTGGTATTATGTTTAGGGGTTGGATTTATGTCCTTCAACCCAGAGAGATTGAGATTTCTTGCCGAGAAAGTCTTAAAATATCGCGAAGGGTTAATCCTAGTACTCCGTGATGATTGATTTTCTCGGAAGAGTAATTTTTGGGGAATTTTGTCAAACACATTGTAAAAATTTATCAGGATGTTTCTATTTTCTATCTACATGTAGATACATGCCAATTTTATCAAGAGTTAGTAGTATCAGGAGGCGGGTTTCGCATGATCTGTTTGCTCTGAACCCATGTTATAGTAATAGTGGTCATAGTCATATATGATGGTATGGTGCTGTGTTCAATATGTTCCATCAGTTCACATCATATCGAAGTCAATGAAACAAGTCAGTAGTCAGGAGTGTTGTGTTTTCTACGTTTGATTCGAAATCATTAAATTATTAAACGTGTTGTGTTCAATTTTTTGTATGCGAAGACTGGTAAAATGTTGGCTGCTCATCTGTCGTTGCGGATGGTTCGATCATGTGTTTAAAGATTTCTGGTATAGCATAGTATATAAGTATATGGTATAGTGTTAAATAATCAGCTGCTTCTTTAAGCATATAATTTGAATTCCACAAGGCTAGTGGCATGGATATAAACAAAGATCAACATAATCTTAAGTTTTGTTGATATTAAACAAGGAGTTCAAAGTGACAAATTATAACCTGGATACTGTGTTTGAAGTATATAAATCTTGTACACACGAACGTTAGCCTATATGACCAAAGTATGGTCTGTTGACTTTGATTTACATTTTCTTTTTTAATTTTAAGAATAGAAGTATGCTTTAGAACCAAATATCGAACAAACATATGTTTTACATCCCTTTCAACGCTTATACTCATTTTAAATACTCCCGCGAAAAATTCCTTTTTCCATTCGGAACTCGTTTTGTATTCAAGTGATTATCGTGTTGACAAGGAAGCTTTCTGAATTTCCGATAAAAATGCCAGAACAAAGACAAGACTATTGGATAGCAGAAAGTATCAAAGAAGAATCGTTTGAGAAAAAATATGAAATTCTGACAGAATTGGGAAAGTATGTTTTCTAAAAGATACATGGTAGAATTAAAGAACCACGTTAGTTACCATACGAATTTCAAAAAGTTATTTATATCAAACGATGGATTTAAAAGGCTTAATAAATATATATCTTTGTTAGTGGTAAATTTAAACATAAATTCAGACATGTAAACAAAATTAAACAAGATTATGATTGATTAAAACAATTTATTCAAATAGATAATCTGTTACCAAGGATAGTGATATAATAGTGATTATATTAATACAAAAGGGGGAGAGTAGACCAGTTATACATATTCCATTGATTTCATTGTTGTAGAAATGTAAAGTGTCTTATTTTTCATACACTTATTTCACGAGAACAACTTAACAATATTCAATTGATGAGATCATAATATCTTGTGTCATGTTATGAATACGACAAGTAATATCGGTCTTTCACTTTGTTTCACTTTTCAATGTTAAAATGCTTTTCATTTTAAGATAACTAAAACAATGAGGTATCATTGGCAATGAAACAAATATCCACCAAAGTTCAAACATCAGCAATGAGAAAAAAAACAATACAGTATAGTCGGCTATAATCAAAAGGCCCCGACTTAAACAATTTTTAACAGTCCAATTAAGAAAAATAACGGCTTAATTAATAAAAAATATTACAAAAAACAAATATGACTGACATGAACCAACACTACCTACAGGCTTCTTACTTTGGACAAGCACATTATGATAAGTTTATATACAAAATCTGCGTGCATGTTTGCTGACGTCAACCCCCCCTCCCCCTTTACCTAGGATAGTGGTGTGACGGTACAACATAAAAACAAACAATAAAAGTTAATTGGAAAGGATACAATGCAGAGACAATATCAAACAAAAACACAGACTGGACGTGACAGGGGATGTATACATTCCTAACAACCAGAAAAACATAAGAATACAGATCCTAAAGTGCTTGCTGTTACAAGTAACAAGCCAATAACACCTACTCAGAGTATTCAGTTAAGAATCAAAAGTTGTTATCATTAGAAATCGAACATCCAATGGATTTAGTGGAACGCTCCATTAACAGTTAGAGAAGAACATTTAGTCGAGCATGCTACAATTTGACACATAAGCTAGACAAGCCTAGCCAATATTACATGTTTGACACTTACAATTTTATATATTCAACCTGTCATTGCTAACCTGCAAGAACATTTTATAATTAATGCCTGTACCAAGTCAGGAATATGACAGTTGTTATCCATTCGCTTGATGTGTTTGGGCTTTTGGTTGTGCCATTTGATAAGAGACTGTCCGTTTCGAATTTTCCTCGTAGTTCAGTATTTTTGTGAATTTACTATATAGATGGTAGATATCCCATCAAGTTTTGTATATATTCAAAACTAACTTCCATTTTATGTTTGCTTGCTATTCTGCTTAGAGACGCCTGACTGTTTGGAATAACTATTGTCTCTTCATATTTGTTACATGACGTTAATAATAAAGTGATGAACTATATTATTGGCATTCCAAGTATGTGTTAGAAGGAAATGAATTTAATGATTTTGAATATGTTTGATAATGCTTTCACTACAAATTAAATATGTGTTTTCAGAGGAGCTACTTCTGTAGTACACAAGTGTATTGATAAAGGAACAAGCAAGGCATGGGCTGTGAAAATACTTACCAAACGGGTAAGTAAATTACAAACTTTTGCAAATAATAAAACAAATGGTTTCACCTGGTTGAAAGAAGAGTCATATTTATTTAGAATTTATGTTTATAAAAATTTGTCCACGCATCAATTTATTATTTGTTATTTATAAAATGGGTTTTTAGAAAAAAATGTCGAATGAATTTGGAGCTTTTCAACAAGTGAGCAAGCATAAGGCTCACCATAATTCTTTGAACAAAGTTAAATAACAAAATAATCGAACTATAAAGAAAATTAAAAACGGAAAATCCTTTATTAAATGGCTAAAATCAAAAGTTTAAACCCAGCTAGTTTTCCCGATATGTCGCAGTTTGACGTCGCGAAAATAACATTTTACGTTAGCAACGTCATTACCTCCCCTGTAACTGTATCGTATGCCCTTAAGACAGTTTTCAGACTTATCAGCTGTGATAAATGCAGTACATCAAAACAGTCCTCTTGCAATCAATAAAAATGGGTTCAGTCTATTTTCAGACTGTTCGGTTCTTGTAATTAACCATTACAAAACAACAAAAAAACTACAGAATTATCTTGAAAGCTATTGAACAGTACTGGTTGCCAATCATCTGAACAATACTGAATTGACAACGATATCTGAAATATACTTACACTTTTAACATACCTCTTCTTTTTGTGGTAAGACTTTTGAGATGTAGTTATGATCGAAATGACCGTTTTAGACTACAACCTGTTTACTGGTGTAGATAAGGGTCAACATGGAAAGTTATAGTCAAACTTGTATAATTTCTAAATCTAACAAACATATGAGTGTATCTTATATTTTATGTATTTTTATACTTTAAGGCTAACTTGAAAATAATCAATGCAGAAATTGGTGTTTTATTGAAATTAGATCATCCAAATGTGGTATGTAAACATTAAATGATATTGTAACAGCAAAGGCAACAGTAGTATACGGCTATTTAAAAGTAATAAATTGATTGAGAAAAAACAAATTCGGATGACAAACTTAAAACAAGGGAAACACATCAACTATAAAAGGAAAACAATGAAACAAGAAAAAGAAGTGCAACAGTAAAACAAACGACAACGCAACATACATAGAAACGAACTATAAGTTAACAATTGTCATATTCCTCACTTGGTAAGGACATTTAAAGAAAAATGGTGAGCTGAACATGGTTTGTAGCTAACCAAACCTTGCGCTTACTTACAATGTTAAATATACCACTAAAATTACAATATTAATAGTTATCAAAGGTAATGACGAGAAAACATATCAAATAAATGCTAGAACACCCAAGACAGAGAAATACATAAATCAATAATGGTATAAATAAAACCAATGAATGACATATATTTGAAAACTAGCTCCCTACAATTTTGTGTTCCAACTTTGTGAAATATTTTGTTTAATATATATTTTATTCATAATTTAGATTAGACTTAAAGAAATATTTGAAACACCACAACACATTTATTTGGTGTTAGAGCTAGTGACAGGAGGTGAACTGTTTGAAAGGTGAGATAGCCTAATTTTGTGTAAATTTTCCAGAAATTTGTAATTGAACCATACACGTATGGTCCTGACCATATATGTATATACTTATATTGATATTGCATAGTTTTACTAAAAATGTTTAAGGGTTGCCGTTGTTATCCTTGGCCTTGTTTTTGTTGTTCTGTTGTTTTCTTATTGGACAGTTAATGTGTCATTCTCGGTTTTAGTCAGTTAGTTTTGAACAACGGTACTCTACTTTTGCCTGAATTTATACCGGGATGAGCAAACGATGCCTTTGAGAACTACATTTGATGAAATTCTATCTTTGTGAAACATATCCAAGTTTATGTAATTTGATGATTTCCAATATTAATCTGATATTTATTAATATATTTTTAGGATAGTGACAAGAGGTAACTACTCTGAAAAAGATGCAGCTGCTGCTGTAAAACAGATACTTATTGCTGTACAAGTAAGATAGAAAAGAACAGCCATCAAACATATAGCTTTAAAGTCAAAAAGATTTCTTATCCTTTTTAGAATTAAGTGTGATTGAAATTGACAACGAATATCATCATCGTTGATATGATCATTAAAACAATGTCATCATGCCTTTCTTTTCTTCAGCACTACATTTGTAATTTGAAATATGCAATAAACTTGTTGGTTTAAAATGCATGCAACTTTCATTATATACACATACTCAGATATTATATATTCAGGAGGCTTTATTAGTATGAATTACTTGTGTCTGTTCCATTTAATGTAAATTAAAAAAAATATCATAGGTTTAAGCTTAACCCATAGAATAAGTCAGACGCTTTCGTTAATAGATTTCTGCTACTCGCAAACACGCACTTCATACAATTGATAGTTATCAAAGGTACGAGGATTCTTATTTAGTTCGCCAGGCGCGCGTTTTGTCTGCATACGACTCATCAGTGACGCTCATATCAAAATAGTTCGACAACTCCCGACTGCTGATGTGAGTACTCCTGCATTGAGAAAGCTAATCGAATCACTGCTTAGTTATAATCAGATAGCCACATCACAAGTTAATTCTGATTAATTGGTCGTCTCTTATTATTTTTTACTCTGTTCAATACTTGAACTTTTAATGACGGTAGATATTTTTTATATATAATAAACACCCTGCAATCATCACTTTTTATTGTGAAAATTATTACCAATAGTGATTTTAACTGAATCGTCTACTATCTTGCGCATATATAAATTTGGTGGGGCATGATTTAATAAACATGACATGAAATCAATATTATACGATTGGTGAATGCGTAGTGTTTGATATTTGAAATTTAATTTATATCAACTGCTCTAGAGGACATGTTTACCAATTTAGTACATACACCAACTGCTTTTTATAAGGTTTTCTTTTTCAGTATCTTCATCAGAATGGAGTTGTGCACAGAGATTTGAAGGTAAGAATGCTCACGTAATTGAGAGGAAATACATTTGATTTTTAGCCCTGACAACTTTTCTTTGGATTTAAGATCTAAAAAAAAATAGCAACAATATGATTGCAAACAAAAAAACGGGGAAATACTACTACATTTAGGAAGTAAATGTTTTTGAGTAAACTGCTATGTTGGTCGATTGAAATGTCTTTGTAATGAGTCCTTATAATAGAGTAAGTGAGTTTGAAAAACATTTAAAGAAAATTTGTGCATTAAAAATGTTTGAACACTAAATATATTTTTTGCTTGTATTTTTTATTTCTATTTTCCGTCCACTCATTTTTGAATATATATCTAGCAAAATTCTAGAAATATACATTAAAAATGAGGAGAATGGGACACATTTTCCGTCCACTAATTTTTTAAATTTATATTTACCCAAATTCGTGAAATATACATTAAAAATGTCGAGAATCGGACTCATTTAAATACGGAATTTGATGCTTCTGTCATACTAGTGAGATGTTTAGCTAGCTTTCAAATCAGGTTTATGATATGTCCACCATTGTCAAAATAAAAATAAATGTCTGTACTAAGTCAGGAATATGACAGTTGTTGTCAATTCGTTTGATGTGTTTGAGCTTTTGATTTCGTCATTTGATAAGGGACTTTCCCATATGATTTTTCCCCGGAGTTCAGTATTTTTGTGAATTTTTCTTTACATTTCCGTAATTCATTACTAAAAACCGTTCAAGATTTTACTTTTGGATGTTAAAGATACATAGCACAAAATCATCATTTCTGTGTGTCAGTGATTTCGGGCAATTAGTCTTCAACCTCTTGGAAATGTCTACTGGATTCGAAATGCACGTGTACATCATTTTTACTTCTAAAAGTCTCCAATATGGCCTTACGAATAGCCAATAGAAATATCGTAATATAAGATCAGAGCCTATCAAATATACCCATTATGTGTATCTCTTTTTCGTTTCACAATCTGAGCAGCATGATACGTTAAATACTTCTTAATGCAGGAACATCTAACGATCCACAATCATGAGAGAATGATTAATTGTGAGCAAATTTGTCATATAAAATACATTTAAAAAACAGGATCCTAATAACAGTATACATGTATGAATAAATTTATTGGTTTGTAAGAGCTACATTAACAATGATTCCTCTTTTTATTTGGGTCAATTTCCTGATTTAAAGAAGAAGGTGGAATAGTTCAAAGACGAAGTAGATTTCTGACTGTAATAGCTTACATTTTTGTAAAAGCTGACATGTCATAATCAATTTTTGAACCCATACTACTAGTATATCATGAAATGAATCAATCATAACTTAAATATCAATTATGGAATATTAAATTGTCTTTTTCAGCCGGAAAACTTATTATATGAAGATCTCACAGAAAACTCAGCTCTCAAAATTGGTATGATACATATCAAACCTTACTATAGGAGTGGGTACAAAATGTCATTCACATAATTATCTGGTTGTTTGTCCAGCAAATAATCCTGTAACATTTTTTTTTGTGAAAATACTGAACAGAATGACTTCATATTGAGTTACCTGCTTGACATTGATGAGTTCCGGTGTTTTAGAACTATTCGGATCTCTCAGACCACTACTTTCAATCTTTCCTTTTGAATCCTAAGAGTATGCTTGAAACCACAATCCACACAATCCTGATACTGTATCAAGAATTTCAAAGTTCAGAATAGTTTCAGAAAATTACCTGAAATACAATATTTGTGTCCTTGATAATTCAAGTAAGGAGGAATAATGTAAGAATTGCTATGCCTCGCTCTGTATTGTCTCTCATGTATCATAATACAATTTTGATTAACTCTACCATGAACTTTGGATCATATTTACTTGAAACCCTATAATGCACATATGTATTCTGAGTGAAACATTTAAAGATATATGCCATGGCGTTGTCAGTTTATTTTTAGATTTATGAGTTTGACTGTCCCTTTGGTATCTTTCGTCCCTCTTTTAGTGATGTCAACGACTTTATGGTTTAGTAATCATGGAGTTGTGTTATCAAATATAAACTTTCCCGCACAAGTCCTCTTTGATTTTAAGTGTTTAAAATATAATTTGGTTAAAGTTTAACACGTTTTTGTTTTTAAAATTCACAAGTAAATGTAGGCACATGATAGGCATATAGTGCTCTGTGAATACTAACTGATATTTGCGTTTGATATATACGAGCAGATATGTATTTAATCATTGCATTGCTTGGACATAAAATTAAATTGTAATGAGTTTTTAATGTTTTGTATATCGCAGATGGGCTCCAAACGTATTGTATACGAATTTCATTGATTTGCAGTATTGAATATCTATATTCAAAAATATCAAACGTATATACCAATTAAACATTTTAAAATGGCATGTGGCAATAATTATTGCCCATCTTAATTGTTTGTGAAATTTTCTTCCTAAGTGTTTTGTGTCAAATTGATGTATTATGGCGTTTGAAATCAAGAACTTGCAATGTTCATTTCTTTATTTTCTGTGAAAATAAGGTTAATATTTGGTTTATTCAGAAATGCCAAAGTTTTTATTTTACATTCGTCTACAAAAATGATAAGTTCATACAAGACATTTTAGAAGAAAATATAACAACCATATTTGCAAGGCCTGCTGGTGATATTTTGTTCACCTTATTGTTGAGAAATTAGTTTTTTTACTACATTTGAAATAACATCGACGATATGACCTTTCAAATTTGAAGATTATTTGTATTTAATTTAAATTCACAGCTGATTTTGGATTATCTAAAATATTGGACCATGAAGTACAGATGAATACAGTTTGTGGAACGCCAGGTTACGGTGGTATGTAATATTAACAGGAGTAAGGAACCTTACATTATAACATTCTGTTATAGCTGAAGCCTATGCATTCCATTGAAGTTTTGTATCAACATTATTATTTATTGTCATCCAAGATTTAATACAAATGTACCACCTAATCATAGTTCGTCACATCTGGTTACATACGAAAAACGATCGAAATAAATCGTCCATTGAATTTGACAGTGGTAGGTTATTACAAATGTAAATCTACATTTCATTGCAGTAAAATGTTTCTACGTCATAATCATATACCTCTAGTGTTTCAAAGCATCATTATATTTTATTTTGGTATTTTTAAAGAATATTTGGAAACTTGTTAAACATGGTTACTAAAGCTTGTACACAAGTAAAACAATAAATGACCATTTTCTCATATGCAATGAAATTTTTTGTGACATTTTGTATATAGAACTGGACAGGATAACACTTTTTTTTTTAATTTGAATCAAGTTACTTCTGTACAATTTTTTGAAAAGTGCAAATTTAACGAAGACAACTAGGAGAAAATCAATAATGGAAGATTTAAAAAAGAGAACAAACCGTTTATGTAATATGAAATATAGAAAGTTGCATGAAATTACACCCTTTATTTTGTACTCATTTCAAGTAAGCACATTACTTAAAAAAAATATGAATACGGATGTGTTCAAGAAAGGAAATATCTCCATAAGATAATTTTTTGAAATTTAAAAATTACATTAAATTTCAGCACCGGAATTACTGACTGGAAAAACATATACACCAGCAGTAGACATTTGGAGTTGTGGAGTAATTATCTACATTTTGTAAGTTATATACTTCTTATTTTGTATTTGTATTTAATTGTTGTGTCATTATAAAATATAAATTTTCAAATCGACTCGAACTTCTTAAACACAAATCAAACTGCTTCACTGTTTTTGCAAAACTTATCTACTATGAAACTACTAATGATATTGATGTATCTAATTTAACCAATAATATAGGTGTATCTGTATGAGTATGAGTTATTTCCCCTGAATGAAGAATGGGTGTATTTTCTTCATTTTTGTCTATCATAATGATAACATTAAAATAAAACAGACATTTATAAGCAAAAATAATCAGCAAGAGAAGATCTTCTAAGATTTCAAATGACCAAAATCGTCAGTTGAAGAATTATTCATAAGTGCCTTTATTTCTTAAAATATATGGCAAAAGATAAAGACTTTAATAAGCGAAAATAGTCAAATCAGCAATTCAGGCTCTCGACTTATCCTAATGGTGATAACCCAAGTCGTCTTCAAAATGTCATTTTTTTCAACAATATTAAAGTAGTTTTCTGTCATCATACCTTATCTTACCCCTACAAACAAATGCCTGTACCACATGTACTTAGTCAGGAATATGACAGTTGTTTGAAATTCGTTTGGTAAATTCCATCATTTGATTTTGCCATTTGATTATGGACTTTTCGTTTTTAGTTTTCCTCGGAGTTCAGTATTTTTGGGATTTAAATTTTTTTTAGAAGTCTTTAGAAAATTTCTGTTTCTCTCGAGATTAATATAATTAAAAACTGTACATCGAACTTAGTAGATATATACGGTAAGGTTATTAAATTGACTAGCTTCAATACAGTAACTAACAATAGTATACAGGAATGGAATATTATCATTTGGTGTGCTCATTAAAAGTTTGAAGTATAATTGAAGAGGTTAACCACATGTTTATCAAAGCTACAACAAACATGAAATGTGTTATTCTTAACGAACACAACATATTTTTTCGGCAATAAATAAAGTAATTGGTTGATTTTAAAAACATCATTGTACCTGCCATAGCAAATTAAAAAAAAAATACTGCAAAGTGCATGAAAATTATAATTGTTCCTTTTTCGACGACTCAATATCACTAATTCCAACTTATTCATATATGTTGAATAATTGTTGATAACAATCTAATATGCAAATTTCATGGATCCTTCTCAATACATTGATCCCTTATATTTCTTTATTTCAATGTGAGCAAAAGATGAAGATATTTTTATCCACCAGCACTGCAGCCACTAAGTCAAAGTAAAAATGTGTAGTTCTAGTTTTAAAAATTGAATCTTTTTATGCACTATAATTTTCAGGCTATGTGGTTATAGACCATTTTATGGAGATTCCGACAGAGAGATATACAAACAAATACTGAAAGGAGAATACCATTTTTATTCACCATTCTGGGACAGTATTTCATGGAATGCTAAGGTTGGTAATATAACTTTGATATAGAAGTTAAGTTCCTCACATTAAATATTTCGAAAAATTATTTGTTAAATTTGTTTCGTACAATAGATTTAATTATTAAGATTTACCATTTGAAAGTATCAAAACCAAAATGCAGTTGTAATTAATTACGTGGAGCAGGCTCTGTCTACCCTTCCGGAGCACCTAAGATCACCCCCAGATTTCAGAGGGGTTTGTGTTTTTTTTTTTTTTTTTTTTTTTTTTTATCTATGTTGTGTATTGTTATTATTATTTGTCTTGTTGTCTTAAGTTATTCGTTTTTATCCATGGCATAACTTATTATTTTGAACAAAGACCATTCCAATTCTACATGTGTAATGATCTGGCTTTTATGCAGGATTTAATAAGCAAAATGCTACAACTTGATCCTACGAAAAGAATAACAGTAGATCAAGCATTACAACATCCATGGGTCAAAGGGTCAGCAGCTAAGAATGAACATATGGCTGAAGCTCAGAATAAGATAAAAGAATTCAATGCAGACAGAAAGATGAGGGTAATTATTACATATCTTTAAGGATGTACAAATAAAGAAATTATGATAAAATGTAAAATTACAAAAATACTGAAGTACCAAATCAATGGCAAAATCAAAAGCTCAAAAACATTTATTTAACAAAACGGATAGCAACTATCATATTCCTGACTTAGTATCACCAGCCCAGTAGTCAGCATTTCGGTGTTGACATGAATATCAATTATATGGTCATTTTTATAAATTTTCTGTTTACAAAACTTTGAATTTTTCGAAATACTAAGGATTTTCTTACCCCAGGAGTAGATTACCTTAGCCGTATTTGGCACAACTTTTTGGAATTTTGGATCCTCAATGCTCTTCAACTTTGTATTTATTTGGCTTTTTAACTAGTTTGATCTGAGCGTCACTGATGAGTCTTATGTAGACAAAACGCGCGTCTGGCGTATAAAATTATAATCCTGGTACTTTTGATAACTATTAGTACAGATTATGTAGAAAATGGTGGATTAAGCCTGGTTTCATTTTTCATTTGTTTGACATTCGAATAAAATTACATTGTATTGACAAACGTGTGAACAAAAAAACAGATGATATAGTACTAATACATCACATGTAAAAGTTACAAAAATGTATGATTGAATACAAGTGAAAACATAAAAAAATATAGTTTCATATTTAAAATGCATTTGGAATAAATGGAAAAAATATACTTTAATGTCTTGGTGTGTCGCCTTTACTAATGTTGAAACCCTTATGTTTAATAGTTGATGTTAAAATATTGCTTGATGAAAAATTAGCTTTTGAAACTTATATATATATAGAATTATATACGAACTAGATATGTTAATCAAAATTTATAAGAACAATGCAATGAAGTGTATTGTGTGATAGAAACGAAATTTTTAAAAATTTAGGCAGTAAAAACATGTGCAGCTAAGCGAATTCAAACCTAACTTTATATAAATTGTATTATTGTTCTGTATATATAAATCGAATGGTTCCTCTTTGCTGTAGTGAAATGTTGATATCCACGGTTTAAAAATGAGATATGCCGATCCAATATATTTGGATTCCATGCAATTCCGAAATAAGTAATTGTATCTTTTCTATGAGATTCGTCATAGATTAACATCTGTTATTGCTTATTATACCTTCATAAACTGGATTCAATGTACAACCTATCTTTAAAAATATGGATAGCACGTATGTACGTACATTCCTTAATTCTATTGATATATGTGAATGTCAAAACGTAACATATTTTGATGAATGGAATAAAGCTGAATTTACTCAGGATCTCAGTTTTATTGATTGAATTATCTATATAATCTCGTAAGAACTATTATTCAAAAAGTCGTCAGTATCATTTCCAATTCCCAGGTAGAATAAACTCACCATAGATACCAGGACTAAATTTAGTATATACGCCAGACGTGCGTTTCGTCAACAAAAGACTCATCAGTGACGCTCGCAGTGTCCTGGCAGTTCAATCTTTTCAGTGAAGGGACCTTTCATTCATAGCTTCCATTATTCAATGTGTCTAGTTTCAAATGGTGATAATTAAATACTGTTTTTATTGTGTTTAAAAAATTGATGAATCGTATTGATATTCCTATATTTCATGTTTGTTTGCCATGTTGGCATTGCCATTTATAACAAATTTTTTGTTATTATATCAACGATTTTTTCAACTTAAATAATACATTTAAACCTATATCGAAAAACATAAACTAAAAAGTAAAATAACTCAAATACCGAACTCTGAGGAAAATCAAACATGGAAAGTCCGTAATTAATTTGACTCATATTCCATCCTGGTTTTGTAGCTCGCTAATCCTCTCAGTCGTATTATGTTGACAACGATGTTGACATAATAGGAAAAAATATCAAAAAGGGGTACAGTCAACATTGTGTCATAATCTAACCTGAAGGCCTCCTTCAGTGTAAATAAAAAAATCCAGGTATAAATGATGAGTTTATTCACAACCAATTGGTCGATGCAACTGCTGGAGGAGTCCCTGTGGGTGTTTCCAGCCCAGAAGTCAGCACTTCTGTGTTTACATGAATTATCATTGATATGGTCATAAACATAAATTAACTGTTACAAAATTATTTTTGAAATAATCAAGGCTTTTCGACCTCAGTAATATATATTACCTTAGCAGAACTTATGGTTCTCAATGCTGTGCAACTTCGTACTTTATTTTACCTCTTTAAACTTTTTTTTATTCAAGCGTTACTGATGAGTCTATTGTAGACAAAACGCGCGTCTGGCGTTAATGAAAAAAACCAATCCTGGTATCAATGATTAGATTATTTTCCCTTGTATAAATAAGGGCAAAAGTAGAACAAGTCACATAAAAAATCGTATCTCAAAAATCTGGCAAATGTAAGAAAGAATGAAGTATTTTTTTCTGTATTTTGAAGTTAATCTGATCTTGCAATTTTTGCAAACCCATATTTGATTTCCCATCGCGAATTGAATTTCATGTAATTTAATTATATGTTGTTCTAAATTCTTAAAAAAAACATTGTTTATATAATATTTTTTTAAATCAAAATCACAGTGTTCATGTTTTGTTTAAATATGTGATTAAAACAACTACTATATTGACCAGTATTGTTTAGCTTCTTATCGAACATATGAAATAAGATCCCCATATTTCAGTTTATAATAATAAATAGGCATCAGATACAAACATCATTGCATAGCAGTAGATAATTTTACTCACAAATGTTCTCTGGCCTGCGACGAAAGTCGCAGAATGCAAGAAATAGTAATTATACAATCCGGGGCGGCGGTCCGGCCACGGTCTACATAATTTGTATATAGTTTCAGAGGAAGGGAGACCTGGCGCATGGATGCTTCATATCTTGTATGCAGATTTTGTGTGAGGAATGATAACATGGTGTACATGTTGTACATGTTGTCAGGCAAGGTTCATCTGACCTTGACCTCATTGTTTGGTCCATTATATCATGTCCAATTTTAGCAATTAGTTATGTTTCTCGTACACTATTGGCATAGGCATACTTCATTTGAGGTTTACTTGTACATTTGTGTGGTATGATTGTAAGATGTATATGTTTGTTTTATTGTAGACAACTATGGATGTAACTTTATTAGCTGCTCGAGTCGGACGTGTACAAGAACTCCTTGGTTCAATTAGTGATATTTGACTTATCCTTTTGACAAAGACTATGATTTGTCAATTTATACATATTTCTAAGAAGCTGTTTATTATGTAAGATCTGCTAAATTGTACTAATTGACTGCATTTTGTATATTAGCATAAACTAGAGTACATGTCCTGATGTCCCATAAGGATACCTAATTACAATATGGTTAAATAAATGACATTTTGATGAAGAAAGTTAATAATGATCAATAATGCCAATATATTCTTAAATATTTCATCATTGGTTTCAAGATTTATAGCTAATGTAACCACTTTCAAATTGATCGAAGACGTCTTATGTAAATTGAAGATCTGATAAATTTGCCCTTCTTTTACCTACACTGTCATATCTTTTATAGAGTGATTATTGTTGAAGTGTTTTTTCTCCTCTAGGGTCTGATTTTCACAAAGAATATTTGCAAAGAATTTTTTGCCAAACCATGACTGGGCAATATAGTCCTTGACGTTAGATCATGTATTGGCTGATTTTGTTTGCAACTGCTGCACACATTTTACAAAGAGTCCAAAAAATTACAACAAATGTGTATGGTTTTCGTTGTCGTATATGTCTTTTCAAATCTTTTACGGAAATACGTTTTTGGATTACTACATACTTATATTGCATTAATATTTATACTTCTACATATTATTTTTGTTTGAAATGTAAAATATTAATACATAAGCTTTTTTATACAGAAGTGTTCCTTTGTCAGTTATAATTGACTGTTCAATTATTGCATTTTGGTACTTTTCAGTGCTTTTTTACATATCTACTTATATACATAGTTTTAAAGGAGCACTAGCTACGATATATATAAAAAAAATAAAGTATATATTTTTTTAGATTAATCATTAATTAAATTGGAATAATGAAATAATAATTTGCTTTTAGCAATCAATTTGCTTTAATTTTGTTGAAATAAGCGATTATACATAATTTTTGACTGATTCACTTGCAAGTTAAAACGTCATCATCATTCTAACCGGTATTCAGGTGAACTTAACTTAACCCCCTAGCTAGAGACTGACAACGCATGCATTGTACGTGAACTGGTTATTTAAAGAAGAAAAAATGTCAACAATGAAAGTGAGACTACGGTAAATCATTTGATTACTAATTCGATCCACATAAATCATTTCTTATACGGTTAAAAACAATGAGTAACTTATATTTTTAATCTATAAATTCAAATCAAACAGACCTATAAAAATCCAATTGCACGTGCTGGTTTAACCTATTCATATCTTTATTTGTGTTTACATCGCTTATATGGTCATCTGAGGTCAAATCGATAGTTAATTAGATGGCGTCTGGATTTAAATACACACGAAATGAACCTACATATCATCTACCCCATGCTCTGTAAACTTGTTTATTTTAAACGTTTGATAGATTGGATAAATGTTTTACATTGTTATTAATCAAATATGAGAATTTGAGTCAAATTGGTGACCATGAATTTGACAGCTAGTGCCCCTTTAACACTATTTAATGTTTATAATTGATTTTGTATACAAATATGTTTTACTATTTTACTATATTTTTCTTCCTTTTGTTTTTAAACATTCTAGTTAAATATTGTATTTGCAGTATATATAGACAAGACAATCAGAATGTTATATATTATCTGAATAAATGTTTGTTGATTTCATTGTTAGTATAAGTATTTTTGAAAACAGGCTCACAGTGTGTAGAATACTTTGAAAACACAGAATATTCAATTGTTCTTTGGATACAAGATCATATAGCAGCGCATGAAGATGGTAGAAAACTGTTATACTACAATAAACATTTATTTACAATTTAAACACAAACATATATTTCCTCATAATGTTTGCCTAATAATGTTTGAATAATTTCCAACATGCCAAGAAAAATAGGTTTCAATATAATTGTGAAATTTTCATATTATTCACCATATACAATGCAAGAATAAACATACTTCTGACTGATCACATGTTTCCGATTTCTACAATTCATTATCATGTGACAGGAGACATAGAGGGTAGGTTTTGATGGAAATTTAAATCAGAATTGGTATAACATGAAAACAGTACAATGTCATAAAATGTGTAGTCCTTCATATTACACGGCTTCGATCAAATGAAGTATTTTATCTACAGGGAACATTGCCTTTCAACACTGAGATTGAGAATATGAACAACGTTCCAGTGGGAAATCTAGTGTCGAAATATTACATCCCCTGCACACACTGAAAACTTTATCTTTTCAATGTTTGGGCAAGGACGATATTATAAACTCGCAAGAAAAATGAATTGCAATACATTTTATATAATTTATCATTTCCTTGAGAAAATAGCAAATGCCAAGTATACCACTGTAGATGAGCTTTGAATTGATAAATTTGCAGCAAAGATAAACAAGTTTAACGGTTCGGTGTTTCTGTTGTTCCGTTGTTTACCTCTTAGGTTTGATGTATTTCTCTCGCTTTTAGTTTTTGGTCTGGATTTGTTTTTTGAATAGACGATTGGTTAATGTTGTTCTTGAACAGCGATAAACTAAGTTACTAATACGATAATAGTTATCAAAGGTACTAGGGTTATAATTTACCATGCCAGACGCGCGTTTCGTCTGCATAAGACTCATCAGTGACGCTCATATCAAAATAAAGTCAAACAAGTACAAAGTTTAAGAGCATTGAGGATCCAAAATTACAAAAAGTTATGCCAAATACGGCTACGGTAATCTTTGCCTGGGATGAGAAAATCCTTAGTTTTTTGAAAAAAATCAAAATTTCGTAAACAGGAAATTTATTAAAATGACTACATGATTGATATTCATGTCAACACCGAAGTGTTGACTACTGGGCTGGTGATACCCTCGGGGACGACAAGATTTGGTATGAGTGCCAATGAGAAAACTCAGCAAATTTAAACGCACCTTTTCCCGATGTAAACATTTAATGAATAGCAATACACCAAGAAGATCTCAAATACATGAACAATAGCCGAGATGACCTATTCTTAAAATTGTGAAGAAAAACATCTTTTTATGGATAAACTACGTAGTTAGCTTTCGTCTCTTTTGTAGAGATATTTTTCAGGCAGCAGACACAAAGTTAATATCGTTATATTCAAAAATATAATACAACATATATACATTCTGTTTCTCAAATATATAAACAAAGTTTATCCTGCCTTAACAACGATTTGAAGAAAGTTTATATGCGAGGTCAACATATAGATGAGAATTATTTTCTTGCTCCGATCGAGAAATGTGAAAATAGCATGAATATTAAGGGAGCTATTGTTATATGATGGGCTGCAACGTATCATTGATAGTACAGACAGTCAACGAAGAAGAATGCTGATTATAACCTTGTAGGTAACACCAGTTAACACGTTGATGTTTACTCCTTTTGTTTTGTCTATAAAAATCCA
Organism: Mytilus trossulus; assembly: GCF_036588685.1. Classification (NCBI taxonomy): domain Eukaryota; kingdom Metazoa; phylum Mollusca; class Bivalvia; order Mytilida; family Mytilidae; genus Mytilus; species Mytilus trossulus. Next base: position 71,776,639 of record NC_086376.1, on the reverse strand, counting down.
GTTATTGGTATGGGGTTGTATGGGGTGCATCTCCTATTCCTTGCATTAACTTATGACATGTTCAGCTAATGGTTTTAAAATCTTAAAGCTTCTAATGACAAAATGGTAAAGTTTGAAAGTGAAAGTTCTCAATTTAGATGACCTGGAGTTAAATACTTATAAATGTTTTCGTAAACGTTGAATTAAGCGTTTATCTAAATCAAGAAATAGCATATAACAAAAACTTTTAGAATTTAAAAATATTTCTTCATGTATTTATCAAAGGTACCAAAATTATAATTAAGTACCCCAGACACGAGTTTTTCGTCTCCAAACTTTTTCGCAATCTACTATACACTTTGCACTGAAAGCAACATTCACATGTGAAACCAATTGTTCAGTAGAACCTCTGCTGAATATTTTTTTTTGGTTGACTGTCATATAATATCTATTTCACAGATGACAGCAGATATGTTTTAATAGTCGTTTCCACATTCCTGACCACCTATCTTTGGTGAGTGAAGAAGCATCTGCCTACCCTTCAGAAACACCTGTGGTCACCTAGTTTTGGTAGGGTTTGTGTTTCTCAATCTTTACTGTCTAAATGTTTTCAAAACTGTTGATGGTCCTATGGTCTTTTTGGCATTAGGTTGTCAGTGTATTTTTAACCTCTACATCTTTAGCATTTTAATGGACATAAATAGCCCTGAACTGTTAAGGGTATTAAGAAATCTCTTAAAGTTCAGGCCTGTTATCCATTTGTCGCATGAAAAGATTTTTTTAAAGCACATATAAAAGAAGATATGATCAAAAATTACCAAAACAGCCATCCTGTAATGTGTTACATAACTTTCAAAGGTCACAACAAATCTCTCTTTTTACTACTGTGCATTTATGTATTTTCGTGGGAACCAATTTCGTGGATTGAAGAAAATTGTATTTTCCTGGTTATTTTCCAGGTTTTGCTAAATCCTACATGATAATTGATTATTTGTTGAACATCTTAATCGAAGGTTGATTTATTCTTGCAAAATCTACAACTTTTTATGAATCCATATTATATTAAAATAAAATAACTCTAGTTGCATCATGCAATATCAACTTCTCACTTATTATGAAACCTATAAGTATCTATTTCTTATCTTACAACTTTATATCAAATACCACTGAAATCCACTAAGTCGCTCCCTTTGAACAAACCCAAACACAAACATTAACTTGTAAACTATGTAAAAGTTTCAATGTCAATGAACCATAATGAAGGTGTGGGGTTATATAATCTCCACAAAAATGAAACTTGCAAGTCTTAAAATCTTAACATATTTACTAAGCAAAAGTTTCAAAGTCAATAGACCATGACTGAGGGGGCGGGTCCAAATAATCTCCATGGAAAAAAGATATGCTAATGCTTATACAACTCCATACCAAATATAATTGACCTAGCACTTGTGGTTCCTCATAAACTGACCTAATCATCAACTTATGCATGCTGTAAACAGCATAGCTAATTTTGACTCCATCAAGGAGAGACAAAATCAAAAAATTAATCACATGATCCTAAAAAAAAATGAGGGCATGCTCATGTAATACCATCAACTTTTACAGCTGTTAGTGGTTTAAGATCAATCAATATTCATAAACAAAATAGAGGGAATACATTTATTCAATTTTACAATAATCATACATCTGTTCTTCGACCTGGTCAGCACAAACTTTTGTCCACCTGTCAAGAAAACAAAAAAATTCTTATTAATTGTAGTACATATTAAAGATGCATGTAGAATCGGAGGCCCATGAAATGGATTTTCACATCTATTTCAGTATCAAATTTGTATCAAATTAGAGAGGAAGTAAATACTTCTTTGAGGGAATTTGTCATTGTGCATGAGTCAGACATCATTTTTTTTTGGGGGGGAATAGTTGTTTGTAACTTTTTCGCTGTTTTTTTGGTTAATTTTTTAGGCATCTGATTCAATAATTACTCAAAATTAGTAAAAAAAAAAAACAACAAAAAAATCCCACAAGACAAATCAAAGGAAAATTTAATTACAACAGACAAATTTCACAACGTTTATAATGTTGTTACAGAGGAAGTGTCAGCTTTTTAAATTTTAAAAATTCTGCACATTGTATGGTTTCAAGGAAATTGCACCTCCAATATTCTGAATGCGGAATCTAAATGATTTGCTGATAGGCTACATTTTACCAATTTATGCTATCTTAACCATAAAGTACATTTAATTGTTAGAAACAACTGATATCCTTACAATTACTGTTGAGTCATCATTATTTGTTGAATACCAATGTTTGTCTTTTTGTGGGTACAGGTTTTCAACGATTCACACATTTTCCATGTTTTTTTTATGCAGATTAGTAAAACCTTGAAATTAAATACCCATAAAAATGCAAGCATTCTGCAATTAACAAAAATTGGTACCCACAAAAATAAAGGAATCCACAGTACGTGCATGCTCCATGTTGAAGGCTGTACATTGACCTATAATGGTTTACTTTTTTAAATTGTTATTTGGATGGAGAGTTGTCTAATTGGCAATCACACCACATCTTGGTGCAAGAAAATTGGTAACGTTAATTTTATTTCTTATATCCATAAGTTTCAGTTACTTATTTATCTGTTTTTTTTATCAAAACTTTATTAGATGTGCTTTGAATTTGGACCTTCAATAAATATCTCTGTAAATGCCCTTACGAAATCACAACTACACTGAAAGTAAAACCAAAAAGTCTTGTGAATATTCATTCTATAAGTTTAATTTACTTACCATAGAATCACATTCTTCTTGCCTTTCTTGGTTTACAACCATTAAAAGCTAGTCTTGTTGTATCAGTTATAGAAACAATGTTCAATCCAGCCGTCTCTAATGCTTTTATTGCAGGCTATTTAAAAACATTTAAAATGATCTTAGCTAGTTTTTAAGAGTACAAACTGTGTATACTTATGTTACTTATTTTAAAACAATATATGGATTGTTTGATTATTGTTTTGTTTGCAACCTCCAAAACACAAAAAGGTCAAAGATTAAACAATCGTCACTAAAAGGATACAATTAAACTCTTAATATAAACAACAAGAATGCACAGGCTGTCATGGTAAGTATACCACACTCAAAATCATAAGCATTAAATAATAGGTGTTAATTCTCACATTTGTTGATTTGCTGACTAAATAAGAAGCTAATTTCATTCAGCATATCACATTATTAAAAGTTTAAGCAAACACAACATGTAACACTGTATGTCTGCTGACCAAATATGAAGTCAATCTGTTCAGTTGTTTCTGAGAAAATTTTAACAAAAACATTTGTTTGAAAAATGGACAAACAGACGGACAAGGTGATTGAAAAAAAGCCCCACACATTTCATAAATTTCATTTTTGAATAATAGTTATAACAGTTAAAGCTCTATATCAGTAAATACTTACCAATCTCCCTTGACTGAAGCCTCGTATACAAATTCGAACATTTTTGATGTTATGAAATAATGCTTTCTGAAATTATAGAAGATTTTTTTAATTGAACCAAAAGAAAGTCTATATCATCAATTAGGCCACGGTTTTTTAATTTGTTGGTTTACGGATTTTTCGCATAAAAAAGTCGGGTCGGTCGGTCGGAAAAAAAGAGAAATAAAATATCTTTCAAAACAGAAAAAATATGTAAAATAAAAATATATTTCACATTACTAACAAAAAGTTTGTCTTATATGCTGTTTTGTCATCATTTCTTAATATTAAGTTCGATGAAATATTATTGATCAGTGATCATGAACATCGCATGACATCGTTTAATAATTTCCTGTAAAAAAGGGGGGTTACACGGACAAAGACAAAATTAAATCGTCATTTCACAAACAAGAAAAACAGATTCGCGTAGCTCTCAATCAAATCCAGAAAACTTGGTGAATAATGATCTTCAAGCACAAAAACTGATAAAGAAAAAAAATATAAAAACGTCGTACAAAAATAAGTTTCAACACACGTGTCGAAAAACGTAATAGACTCGTCCACTGGAAAAACTACAATATCGGGTTAATCAATTGTCATGAAATCCGGTTTTTATCCCATTGATTGATATTTTTTCCTATCTATGAAACAAGAAAATTTCAAATGATTTGTTAATATTCAGTACTTTAATTGATGTATTCCACCTGTCCACATTTGGACAAGTCTATTTCTCTGAGATGATGCATCTTACGGACTGATGACAAATAAGGAAAACGAACTTATTTTGTAATTGGTTTTAAACACAGGTTTCGTTCCGCATTATTATTTTCGCAAAAGACATTTCAAGGTCAGTTATAATTGATTTGTCTATTTTTAGAAACGTAAATTGGAAGTTTCATTTTTCACAACAGAAAGTGTTAGCAACTTTATTAATGATTAATGCATTTCAATTCATAATAAAAGAAAACTTTAATTATTTTTCAGGGATAATGCATTTATAAGGGTTGGCAGGAATAAAAAAGCATGAAAAGTCAATTTTATTTTTATTCTGAAAATCGGAAAAATCGGGTCGGCGGATCCGTAAACCAACAAATAAAAAAACAGTGGCCTTATAAAGCCACTGATTTTGTTATAAATACTATGCATTTTCTCTATTTATCAAAATATTAACATTTTATATATTTTTGAATTGCAAAAGCATTAAATACTGTAAACTTGGAACTTTTTGTGATGATTTTATTAATGTTAAAAATGTGACAGTATAAGTTTTGCAGTTAAGGGGGTCCTGGGTATTAATGATTTTTTTTTTTATTACAGAAATCGCTTAAATTTAACAATTATTTAGTTTATGTACAGCTTATTTGAAAACAATAATAAAAAATATAGGTCACCGATGAGTTAAAAAAGATATTTCAAATCTAATGCCAAAAAATTGCATTTTTGCACCAAAGGGAGATAATTTGGAGCTTTTTCAATTTTTAAAGTCATCTGGTGCCAAACCATATCAATTTTTTGGGGTGTTTTTAGTACCATATCATAAAGTAACAACTAATATTGTAACAAATAAAATTTGTAATGAATAAATAAAGGTTTAATTTTTTGCTCAAATTTTTGTACCCACGAGCCACTTTAAACCTGCACTCATAAATTCAAAAGAGAGTTTTCTTTTCAAAAAGTTTGCAATCATATTAATTAGATGACACATTTTTCCAGTTTTATTGATTCACAATAATAAATGCATTCATAATTTCTGAATTTACAGAAGGTCTAATTATGTCAACATATCTGGATTATTCATCTGATTTGACCTGTGGTGGACATATATCTCATTGGCAATCATACCAAATAAATGGCGAATGTTGAAATGTAATGTTGTTATGGGACATAACTCAAGAAACATTGCAGTAAAGCTACTCAAATTTCTATTTGATCAGAGTAATGTGTTTCTAAGTATATCAATTTAAAAACCTACCTGTGCTATATCAAAGCCTACAGTCTGTGCTGCAACTGTACTAGATTTATTCTTATTTTTAAACCCAACACTACCCTACAAAATAAAACCTGCCATTCATCATAATGAATCATATACAACAAGAATGTGCCCCCAGTACACGAATCCCCAACTCACACTATTATTTTCTATGTCCAGTGGACCGTGAAATCAGGGTGAATACTCTAATTTGGCATATAAATTAGAAAGATCATATCATAAGGAACATATATACTATGTTTAGGTTGATTGAACTTTAACTTCATCAAAAACTACCTCAACCAAAAACTTTAACCTGAACATGGACAGACGAACGATTAGACAAACAGACGGACAAACAGACGCACAGACCCACAGACCAGAAAACATATTGTCCCTCTGCTATCGTGAGTGGGGCATAAAAATACAGTGCAAACTTAAATCAATGTACATTAGTATTGGCAGAGTAACACAAATCATAAGTCACTGCACAGATGAATATATATGAATATAAGAAAGATTCTATTATGATCATATGTATTTCAGGGGGAAATAACAGACAGGATATGAATACCAAGTCCAAGCATTTGTTTCCTAAAATTAGTTTTAAAAGAGTTAAAACAGTCTGACGGAAAACAAAATGTACAACTGATTTTTTTGTGACACATATCATGCATATCAATGCATTTTAGTCTTTAATTATCATGTTGAACATCAAGACATCAAATTGTATATTTGTATATATCTTGATTAATCTGCATTTTTCAAAATATTTTGCTTTCATGTATTCAAGTAGTCAATTAAATCAGTCAGTTTATAGACATTCCAGTGCTCCCTTCTTTTACAGAGGTGTAATATAGCCACCAAGCACTCATTTTAAGTTGATGGAAATTTCTCTTCTTTGAAAATGTTAGATGTCAAAATTGTGATTTTGTAAAAATTGAATATGATACCACATAAAATTTGTTAAAACATGTAAAATGCAGCTATTTCTTCTCTCAAACTTTACACATGATTTTATGATTGTTAAAATATAGGCTTATTGGATACTTACACCAGTTGAGCATGTCACTACTTTGTCTGAAAAAAAGGAACATCAATTAAGAAAAATTGATTTATAGAATCCACGACATTAAAATGTACAGAAAAATTATTAAACTGGAAATAAAACGAAAGTATGGCAAGCTGTTAAAACAATATTTAAGCAATTATTTTTTTTTAAATTGCACAAGAGATTACAACACTCAGTGGGTGCTTTATTTTTCTCAATCTTAAATTAATGTCTTATCTTTAATTCTCAGTGCATATTTTTAGTGTGTATATTAACTTTTTGACGGTGTGTAATTAGTAATCACAAGTGTGTTTTTAAGATTTTCTTAGAAGCAAATGAAAAGAAATGAATACTGTTACTGAAGGAATCTTAAACTCTAAATAAAGTAACAAATCCTTACTATCTTTAACAAGAGCCATTAAAGTGTTATTGCTTGTGGCTTTAATATTAACAATGGGTATTTCCTTAAATGGTACTCCATCCACTAACATGTCCATATGTGTAGCATTTGGGAACAATTCAGTAGTGCTACAATAAAAATATATAACATATCTTACTTCATAATCATTTATACAGACTATAAATGTAAAAGTGTGTGTTTAAGGTAATGAAGTTCAGATATAAAATTATTGCAAACACATAACATTTATTTTTTGGTTTAGCAGTGGCAGATCCAGCCATTTGAAAAAGGGGGGGGGGGGTCCCAACCTAGGACAAAGGGGGCTCCAACTATATGTCCCCATTCAAATGCATTGATCGTCCAAAAAAAAGGGGGTTCCAACCACCGGAATCCTCCCCCTCGATCTGCCACTTATAAGTTGATGATTAAAATATGTTTAAAACATTTTTGTGTTTGTTATTATAAAAAGTGACATAGGCTATATCATCCTACTAAATTTTGTCCTACCTTTGACAGAAAAACTGGAAATCGTTGTTCAATTTGATCTGAGTTAAACACATTAAGGTAAAATTGGACGTTTGCCCTAAACATATTTGCAGATATGCCTTATTTTCCATTTAGCATGTTTAGAAAAATGTTGAGTTGTATTTCAAACAAAAAATTCTTTAGATGCTATCTATTTTTCACTATGAAACTTTCTGTGCATAAAGGATCTACCAAAGTTCTTGATGTCTATAAACTACGGATAGGATTAATATTATAAATATATAAATATTCAGTATACTGTAAAATCAGAAATTATTGCATGCATTTATTATTGTGATTTTCACTTTTTAGACTAAAATGCAATTTCAATTTTTGGCAATTTTGGGATAAAATCTGTTTAATTCGTATAATTTTTTTTTTAATTTAAATTATTGTGTTTATAACCCTGTCTCATTTTTCACAATAATACAAACATTGCAAAAAATTCTGAACTTACAGTATTTAAAATTTTGGTAAAACAGAATAAGTATAAGCCCTAAAGAATTACTTATTTAAGTCCAGTGTATTGGAAGCTGATTGGTTTTGTGTAATTGATTCTTCATCAGTATATCTAGCAAAGAATTCCTCATCATTTAAAAAATCCAGGATCTCTTCATCAACAATTCCTTCAGATTTCTCAGGTATGGTACTGGGTGGTTCATCTGTCGGAAATTTATGACAACTTCTTACATTGCTATTCTGTCTTTGAACTAAAAATATATCAAAAAATATAACTGATTAATCAAAATAATACCACAACAGATTTACAACTCAATGCATTTTGGAAGGTATCCTTTTTTACCATAGTAGTAGATGGATATGAGAGGAGATAACACCAATTTTAAATGTTGCTTATACAGTGACTTGATAGATATATTTTAGAACCGATACCAGATTCATGCCCTTTCAATATAGTCAATATTTTGTGTTGAGTTATTTCCCTTAGTTTGTTATAACTGTTAGCAGAAAAGCTAGATTCATAGACAATAATTTTGCTTTGACTTGACAAATCAACAATAAAGTGATATTGGGTCAGTGACAGTATAGTCAAAATAAATTATCTCCCCTTGACCACTGATCCTTTCTTCATGCATTTGAATTTTTATTTTATGTTTCTTTAATCACTCTGTAATGTTTATGTCATGTGGTAATTCATGTTATGCTCTTAATGGGCCCTTTAATTTGGAAAATAAAAAGATATTGTATTGTATTGTATTGTATTGTAGTACATGTAGTATATGACATAGAAATATACAGTCAACGCATTTTGACTGATCTAATAGAATGAGTGCAGTATAAATAGACTTATATCAACTATTATTAAAGTTTATTTAGAAAAATTTACCTGACGGTATAAATAGGCAGGTATATCCCCTTCTAAATCCACCAATCACAGACCTGATTAAAGACATGTTTCACTCACTGAAAAAAAGGGATTAAGACCATTAAACTTAACTAAACATAAATACACATAAAATCATAGCCACATGAATTGGATTATATTAATTTTTAAATTTGTGTGTCATTTTGGTCTCTTGTGGACAGTTGTCTCATTGGCATTTGGCAATCATACCACATCTTCTTTTTTATATATACAATGTATAATGTACATATAATAATTACAACTGTTTAAATTTGTCAGGTTCAATTGCTCATTGATTTGGACCAATACACGCAGTAATTGTCTCATTCAAAACTTTCTGTTGTTGTTGTAATTAGATTCTTTGGCCAAAATTGGGTTTCATTTTCAGGTACTGTACATGTTATGTACAATGAAGTGTTTTGTTGTCATTGGTTTCAAGTCATATTTCTCACTAATTTTTACATGGGGAAACAGTGTTCATGAATAATCATGAGATCATGCATTATTATCCCAAACAAATTGATTTAAGGTTTTTAGTGATAAATGTGAAATTCAGAACAGATTTCACATTTTAGTTTGTATATTCACTATTCAGTACTGCACGTGCACTAAAAAGGACATTTACTCTCTCGAAAAATAATTTGAGAAGAAAGAGACATTTTTTCAAGATTCTGCTGCACTGTTCAATAAATATAGATCAACAGCTTAACGAGATTGGTAATGGGAGTACCATCATGATGAATAATGGTAAAAATTCTTGTCAAATTGACATAATCTGTAATTTATGGTGCATGACAATAAAATATGCACTTCCTTTTTGACAATAAAAAAATCAAATGATTTTGACGAATCGTGTAAATTTTTTTCCAAAAATAACTGTAATGATAATTATTGGAGAGTTAATGGAGACCTCTGATAGTACAGATATTTTAACGTATCACTGTAAAGCTTTTATCAATTTGAAACTAACAATAGAAGAAAAATTACAGCTTGACCTTGATGGTAAAGTGCATTACTACCCTCATAAAAGATGTAACTAGATTTATTTCAATACCAATGATTGAGAACAGCACACGTGGACAATCAAAGACAGTTGATTTGTTCATGGCTCTTTATATACATGTGTTTATGAGATATATTATATATATGATAAAGTACTGTAGTGAATTATGAGGGGGGGGGGGGCAGGACATTGGGTGTTTTTAAGCTCAGGATTTTGGGATAAGTATTCTTTTTTCGAATTTCAGGATGTCAGGGAACTTTGGGTTTTCATGTTTTTAAGCCTGGGATTTGGGGATAAGGACCCCTCCAACCCTCCCTTATATATCTTAGTTCTACATTTTTTAAGTTAAATCTAACATGCCAACAACAGAGATCAGTAGATAACTATAAATGTTGAGCTTAGGCACGTCAGGAATAACCACCAATTGGAGGATTATACCTCAATTGACGTATAATCCACCAATTGACATATAATGGTATAGACCAATTGGTGTATAATTCTTTGTTTTTCAAAACAAATTATTCTACCAAAATGGAGCATTGTTTTCTTAAAACCATATTATGGTATGAAAACTTGTCAAACATTCCTAGTTTAGTACAAAAATGTATAGTGACATAACATATTGCATTTAATCAATAATTGTATTTGCAGTTTCCTCTATTGTTATCTTGTCTATTCTTGATTGGCAAATTTACCTGTAATCACCTGTCAATGGACATCATTACTGTCATCATGAGTACAACTCCACAGGTGAATGGAGCTCTTTGTTAATACTTGACTTTCATTATCAAAAGTCGATCATGGTCAATAGTACAAATGTTTCAACAAAAGAATTGTTGTACACATGCATTCTCAAGAGATGCAGCAGGCTTTGACAAAACTGAAACTTTCTGTAGATATTTGGACTTTTAATCTTCTGAATTGTTGAATTAATAACTTGAATATTATATTTAATTCACATTGATAACGATAAAAGACAAAATAATGAACTTTTGGGGTGTTCGGTAGTGTTCGGTGGTGAAATAAGGGTCATAAAATAGGTTGCAAGTTGCAAAATCATGCTCCTATCTCACACTAGCATTTTATTACAAAAAAAAATGCATTATACGTCAATTGGTCTATACCAGTATACATGTACCTCAATTGGTGGATTATACGTCAATTGAGGTATATATAATCCACCAACTGGTGGTTATTGACCTGTTAGTGTTAGGCTGTCCCTGGCCTCAGCTATGCAGTTTGCACCTTATGACTTAACATACTAAATATGTTTTATGTATATAGCTTTTAAATAAAAAAAAATCTATAAATTCATCCAATCATTTTCACATGATGATATAACAACTGTTATACTAAAGAAATAGAAATAAACCTGTGGCTGTGTTTTGACTTTGATATCTGGAGGAATGAAAAGTCTAGAAATAGTCCGAAATCTTTTTGATGGTCTAACTAAAGACAATATTTAATTCTTTTTATGCAACAGACAGACTTCGTCATATAAAATGAATTTTGATATACATGTTATAAATATCTATCAGTTATTTTATCAACCGTTTTATTATTAAAATTATGAAATCGATCATGAATAAAGTTACTGCATTAAAATTTGATACAAAATCAATAATTTTATTTTCATAAATCTTACCTTCCTGCTTATATTTTTTTTAAAGCTTTGTGGTAAATAGTTATTCAGTTATTTCAGTTCGGATGACAACTGGTTCAAAAACTGGTATCGTGGTGTTATCTATCATCTGATGTTGGTAACGCAGAAACATTTTTTGGTATGAAACTCATATCTGTGTTAAATCTAGCCGTATGTCATATGATTTATATACTATGTTGGATAATATTTGCGGACAACACAATCAAAAATCATTTCAACCTTCACAACCTTCCCCAGAATCCTGTTAGAATCTGTTTCCTCAAGCTCGGGAATCATGCATGAAATATTTGTCACTGGACGTTAAGAAACAACCAATCTATCAATCAATCAAGCTCAGGCCAAATAAAAAAAATACATAAATGGTTACAGTAACTCTACCTTCCCTACTTTTTAATGATTTTTGTTTATTGAGAACATCTGTATAACTTGTATTTCTTTTAATATATGCAACCTAATTTTTGTTTGTGTTCTTTTGTTATTTGTTCATGAACATTTATAAATTCACAGCGAAGAAAAAGACTATAAATATCAACAGTACACTGTTGATATTTATACTCTTGTTCTTCGCTGTAGTACACTGTTGATATTTATACTCTTTTTCTTCGCTGTGAATACCACTGTCACTCTAATATAATTATAATGCATTTAACTATTGTCAGTGTATTGTCTTAATTTTGTATGTCATAACCATTTAATGTAAATGTGTTTGTGTTAATAAAATATTGTCTATTGCATACCTGTCAACTGACCCGTATTCTGCGGGTGTGACCCAAGATTTTCACAATTCTGAGGGATCACCCGGGACACCTGTCGGGTCATTGAAATCACCCGGGAATTCCGAAAATGACCCACCTGTATTTCTTAGCCTTGAGATTGATTTCATAAGTAATATTCCTTTGAAATACCGGCAAATTCTTAATTATTCCATGAACAGGAAGTTCATCTAGCTATGTAAACTGTCAAATTAAGTGACCCATTAAGTGCATGGCTTCAATTGACAGCTTTGGTGTCAAACACACTGTTAATTAACACCAATTACCTTAGCTTTAGGTCGTAAATAAATTGCACTTGGTTTACAAACATATTTCAAATAGTTAGAGTTACTTCCCCTTATTTGTCACCATTTAAAATTATTCCTTATATTTATGTTTTATGGGTGAAAAAGGTTAAATCATGAAAAATATAAAATTCAAATACATATTGAAAAATAACTTTCCATTATTTTAATACCTTTATACAATTTTGAAAAAAAAGTTGAAAATTATTTTTTACATTTACACTGCCTTACATGTACATTGTATTACTATATTTTTGTCATACTCTAATTTCCTGCTCAATAGAGGTATGATGTGTTTAATAGGATGGCTACACAGCCAGTGGGCTCAAACAAATTTAACATTACATTTGAAAAATAAATTCTAGCATTTGATGATTACAAATAGTAAAGAACATAAGACTATGATACACAAAACTATAAAAATCTTAAAAAGTGCAGTGAAAAAATAACTAATAAATTAAAAATTACTTAACCAAGTGAACATGCATTGATGTTCTGGTATCTTCCATATAAATTATAAGAAAATGTACCATAAATACTGAAATTCAGCTCGAAAAAGTTTGTACGCGTTATGACCTGAGATTTGATTCTTCAATGCAGGTCATGACCTGCATTTTCATCGTCACAGGTTGACAGGTATGCTATTGTCTTAATAATATACTACAAGAAAGATGTTTTTTTTGTCATTTTTCCAATACATGTATGCAATACCCACTGTTCATTGTTAAAAACATTTTTAAAAATTGGAATTATCTTCCTTTGTTCAGAATTGTAGTTGAATCTACTACATCCAATGCTTTATATATGTACAATACTATATATTTTTTATTTCACCTTTAGTGTTTTCAAGCATTTTTAAAGGGCTGTTCCAGAAAATACTATGTCCACCCAGGGAAGGCAATTTTTTTAAATATTATGTGGGTGGTTGTATTTGAAATACCAAAATGCAAAGGGAATGCTGTTCTAATTAAATTTTATTTCTGTGGGTGGTGGGGGTTAAAAAAAAAGTGCCGTCCCTGGGGGGGACATAGTATTTTCTGGAACAGCCCTAATTGGTTTTGTGTTTAATAACTTTGTAATTGATTGTATTGCTATAGTATAACAATTTTATCATTGTTTTGAAAAGAAAGGTGAGATTCTGACAACTTTTTTTTTGTGTAGAATAATCTGAATCTATGTTTTGGTTAGTGTATTCTATAAAAAAAAAAATCATTGTTTCAAAATAAAGTGGGTTTAAATTTCTTACTTTTTTTTGGTGCTGAAAAATCTTAATATAAATTATGTTTTGGTTTATCAGTCAGGGGTACTATTTGTGCAAGTTATTTTTTAAAATATTAACTTACAATGTATAGAAGTAAAAAAAAATATACACAAATAAGTAAATAAATAATGTTTGAATAATCTCCCCTTAATTTTCTCAAAATTTACTTGTATAAGAAAATATTTCTTACAATCCCACAAAAGTTTTAGATGTAAAATCATGCCTTTAATGATTTTATCCAAGTTTGCACAATTTTTGGCATTAGAGGTTGATGTTTCATCTCATTAATTATACAAAGAAACTGAATGTGCAAAAATCTTGAGTAATTTCACAAGGCCTTCAAAAATTGCTCCTTGTGGGCTTGTAAATGAGCAGTGTTCTGAAGATAGATCCAAATAAAAATATATGTGTGGTTCCAGTTACCCTACCTATATGTACCCTACTTTTTAGTCTCTTAAATAGCCTACCCTAGATATTTTTGCCATTTGGCATTAAGCACTGTTAAAGTCAAAATGTTGCTCCCATAGAGTCAATGTAAAAATAAAACAGAAGATAAAAAAAAAACCCTACCTTCCTACTCTAAAAAAATTTAAGATGTAACTGGAACCACACATACTATTTCATTTGGCCTAACAGACAAATTAGATTTCCATTGTCCATGAAATTACACTTAAATGATGTGTAATTAAGGCATCTTCAAAGGGCAGAGAATTTAAAATTCTATTAGAGCAAAGAAATCATAAGAATTCAATTAAAGAAGATAAGATGACTTTACATAGTTAATAATCGATGATAACATGCATTTTAATTGATTTTTCTTTTATTCTTGTAGTGTACAATTGTCTTCCAGATAATGAAAAGGTTTGAAAAGCCAGTTGGTGTTGATATGACCAGTTAGAAAACCTTTGTCAAGACAGTAATATGTGGCAGGACATTCCAGATACATGGTTGTTAGAGATTTTCCAGTATTTAAAGTTTCAAGACCTGGTGAACATTACTGCAGTCTGTAAGAAATGGCAGCGTGTGGCTTTAGATGAAACTTTATGGAGAAAGTTAATCAGGAGAACATATAATCTCAAAAGTATATAAAGTTGTACTTCACATTTTATGATTTCAATGTTGGTTTTTAGAAAATGATGCAGTCAATTCTTTTTTACCGTTGACCAGACTTCCAAGCACCTTTCTGAACTTGGTTACATACTTAATATGTACAATACAGAATTTCATTCTTAACCTGTTCATATGTTTATTGGTATTAGATGGTATTTTGAGCTATTCCTTTGGTATGTTTTTCATATCTATACCAGCTTTCGCTTTTATGTGCATGTTTTTACAATTCATAGAAAAATCAGAAAATAAATAGATCCTTTTTGTTATGGTTTTTGGTATTTTTACATAACAATTGATAACCGTCCATAGACAAAATAGTTCTTGAGAGAATGTTAACCTTTCTTGTAAGCTGAACTTTTAAATCATTAGAAAAATTAATACTGGGAATCATCTTGATATTCATACGAAAGGCAATACTTTTTGATAAGATTTAAGAAGTTTTTATGAATAAAAAATTAGTCATACAGTTAATTAATGCAGTGCATATGTCTTTTGTTTACAAGGTATAGCTGCACATGTAGACATTCAAAATGTAGGTTAAATATTGCAGGTACCAGTTCAGCTTTTGCAGAAGTTTTGCTGTCAAGAAGGACTTTATTTCATGGAATGTTTTCACTTTAAAAAGAATTGAAAAGATGCAAAAACTCTATGAAAGGAGTACACAGTGCTCAATAAATCATACCAAAAGTATTAAAGTAAAGTTTTACCCTTTCATCCTTTCTCTGACAACATGGACAGCATGGTCTTGGTTTTTTTTTTAAATATCTGCAATTATGTCCTGTAACTTTTTCGAGTTTACAACTAAATGGTTGAACCTGTATTGTTTGAGAAAAGCATTCCTGTTGTCCATTTCAAGCCCATACTTTACAATTACTTGTTCTTGCAATGCATTTTCAAAATCGAAAAATTGGATAACTACGCAAAAAAAATTATTAAATATTGAAATTTTTGCCCCATTTTTCAATAACTATTAATTAAAACATTATTTTATGAGCTCCTTCATATACTTAAGTTTGAAGGAAAAACTATATCCACTGCAGAGAGCAAAGATTTTATAATTGAATCTCCTCCATTTCAGATACAGACCTAGCTCCAGGTAAAGACTCCTGGTACAGTGAGTACAAACGATTCTATTATCACACACCAGCAATTGAGAGTGAAGTGCTCACTGATCACACTGATGAAGTATTAGATGTTGCATTTTCTCATAATGGAAAATATGTCTGTACTACTTCAAAAGACTGCACTGTCAAGGTGAGATACATGTATGTAATATATACTGAGTGCATTATGGCAGGCACCATATTCCAAACCCCTTTGATCCCCTTTTCAATATAAATACAAAAATAATCTTTCAATACACATGCATTCCTGAAACATTTGGATACATGTTACTTAAACAGTTTTTCTTGCAATGTAAATTAACTTTTTTTTCAGTTCAAAAACTTATTATAGACCCTTGGGGTCCAAATCAAAACTTACAAATTTAAATTAAATTGTGATCACATTGAAAATGGAAAAAAAGCTCTTGAAATTTCTAATAGTATTCCAAGTTCTGTCATTGTCTGTGTACATACCATAAGAAGTCTTAAAAATATTAAAACAATTGTCTAAGACTCCAAATTCCTAAGAATATCTGCTGGTTTAAATGTTAATTGAATTGAAAATACATGTAGGGTTTAGGTTTTCTATTGGTACAAAGTAAAAAGCCGTGATTTTCAGTGTTAGATATATATTTATGCTCTGTCACTCATGTCCATAAAACATTCACAGAACATATAAATTACAATGACCTTTATTTTACACTTGGAGTGACTAATTTTTAACTTGACATATATATTTTCTCCTGAAATTTTTAATGGCACACCTTAGTTTAACATTTCATGTTCAATGTTTCCGAAACATAATTTTGCTATCTGGGACAATATCCCTAATGCGCCTTGAAAAGAGGAACACAAAAGTCATGTGTAAACGAAAAATCTCTGTGTAGTGATATTTGACACATTTCTATCATAAAAAAATGACTGAGCTGAACCATTTGTGTTAATTTAGAAAGTAGGGGAACACTGAATAAATGTGTGAAAACTATGGAGCTATTAAATGTGTTCAAAGTATTAAATTTTGAAAGCACTTATTGTGTTAAAAATGTGATTTTTTACCATGAGGAGCCACATCGCAAAAGAATACTCAGGGTTTGCTAATTTACGGAAAAATGAACCACACTTTGCACCCCGATAATTTAACCACATATGTAAAAATGTCTCAGCTTCCAAACAAACGATCATACATATACAAGTTTACAATATGGGCTGAGCAACAGAAGAAAACGTTACCATTACCGCCTATGGTGAAACAATTACACATATTGCCCCATCTATGACAAAATAATTTACCAATGAGATTCTTTTTGTTACAGAAGTTAATAATTATCTTTAGACTTTTTTCTCATAACACACAAGTTTTTCACTCAGATATATTTACAGTATAATTACTGTATAGTGGGTTACTTTTGCTGCGTGTAAATTTTCGCTCATTTTCACAGATAAAATAAAATCGCCAAAATGAATTTGGCCAACTTAAAAGGGCACATGCAAAGGTACAAAATGTATTGATGAAAGTTTTCAATCCGCCAAAATAATAACCACCAAAATATTGCATATACCCTTTTCAATGAAAATTGCAAAATTTAACACCCGCGAAAATAACCCACTAAGTGGTAATCCAAGATTTCAAATACAGAAAAATATTAAACAAGTGACGTCACAACACATATTTCACAAATGACATATATTGGATTATTTCATAGTGAAACCAAGATAATGATATGATTTATTGAACCATATGCTGTATATACACAACAGAAAAAAAAGCAAAAGAAAAGGAACAAACTCCATTAATTTCTCTTTAGGACAAATTTGATTCCATATGACTTTTTTAGCTCACCTGGCCCAAAGGGCCAAGTGAGCTTTTCTCATCACTTTGCGTCCGGCGTCCGGCGTCCGTCGTCCGTCGTCCGGCATTAGCTTTTACAAAAATCTTCTCCTCTGAAACTACTGGGCCAAATCAAACCAAACTTGGCCACAATCATCATTGGGGTATCTAGTTTAAAAAATGTGTGGCGTGACCCGGTCAACCAACCAAGATGGCCGCCACGGCTAAAAATAGAACATAGGGGTAAAATGCAGTTTTTGGCTTATAACTCAAAAACCAAAGCATTTAGAGCAAATCTGACATGGGGTAAAAATGTTTATCAGGTCAAGATCTATCTGCCCTGAAATTTTCAGATGAATCGGTCAATTGGTTGTTGGGTTGCTGCCCCTGAATTGGTAATTTTGAAGAAATTTTCCTGTTTTTGGTTATTATCTTGAATATTATTATAGTTAGAGATAAACTGTAAACAGCAATAATGTTCAGCAAAGTAAGATCTACAAATAAGTCAACATGACCAAAATGGTCAGTTGACCCGTTTAGGAGTTATTGCCCTTTATAGTCAATTTTTAACCATTTTTCGTTAATTAAAGTAATCTTTTACAAAAATCTTCTCCTCTGAAACTACTTGGCCAAATTAATCCAAACTTGGCCACAATCATCTTTGGGATATCTAGTTTAAAAAATGTGTGGCGTGACCTGGTCAACCAACCAAGATGGCCGCCACAGCTAAAAATAGAACAAAGGGGTTAAATGCAGTTTCGGCTTATAACTCAAAAACCAAAGCATTTTGAGGAAATCTGACATGGGATAAAAATGTTTATCAGGTCAAGATCTATCTGCCCTGAAATTTTCAGATGAATCGGTCAATCGGTTGTTGGGTTGCTGCCCCTGAATTGGTAATTTTGAGGAAATTTTGCTGTTTTTGGTTATTATCTTGAATATTATTATAGATAGAGATAAACTGTAAACAGCAATAATGTTCAGCAAAGTAAGACCTACAAATAAGTCAACATGACCAAAATGGTCAGTTGACCCGTTAAGGAGTTATTGCCCTTTATAGTCAATTTTTAACCATTTTTCGAAAATTAAAGTAATCTTTTACAAAAATCTTCTCCTCTGAAACTACTGGGCCAAATTAATCCAAACTTGGCCACAATCATCTTTGGGGTATCTAGTTTAAAAAATGTGTGGCGTGACCTGGTCAACCAACCAAGATGGCTGCCACCACTAAAAATAGAACATAGGGGTAAAATGCAGTTTTTGGCTTATAACTCAAAAACCAAAGCATTTTGAGGAAATCTGACATGGGATAAAAATGTTTATCAGGTCAAGATCTATCTGCCCTGAAATTTTCAGATGAATCGGTCAATCGGTTGTAGGGTTGCTGCCCCTGAATTGGTAATTTTGAGGAAATTTTGCTGTTTTTGGTTATTATCTTGAATATTATTATAGATAGAGATAAACTGTAAACAGCAATAATGTTCAGCAAAGTAAGATCTACAAATAAGTCAACATGACCAAAATGGTCAGTTGACCCCTTTAGGAGTTATTGTCCTTTATAGTCAATCTTTAACCATTTTTCATAAATCTTAAGTAATCTTTTACAAAATCTCCACTGAAACTACTAGGCCAAAATCATCTTTGGGGTATCTAGTTTGAAAAATGTGTCCGATGACCTGGCCATTCAACCAAGATGGCCGCCACGGCTAAAAATAGAACATAGGGGTAAAATGCAGTTTTTTGCTTATAACTATGAAACCAAAGCATCTAGAGCAAATCTGACAAGAAGTTAAATTGTTAATCAAGTCAATATCTATCTGCCCTGAATTTTTCAGATGAATTGGACAACTGGTTGTTGGGTTGCTGCCCTCCAATTGGTAATTTTTAAAGAAATTTTGCCGTTTTTGGTTATCTTGAATACTATTATAGATAGCGATAAACTGTAAACAGAAATAATGTTCAGCAAAGTAAGATCTACAAATAAGTCAACATGACCTAAATGGTCAATTGACCCCTTAAGGAGTTATTGCCCTTTATAGTCAATTTTTAACAATTTTCATTAATTTGGTAAATTTATGTAAATTTTTACCAAATATAGTTCTCTGTTACTAATGGGCAAAGTTCATGATAGATATAATTGTAAGAAGCAAAATCGTTCAGTAAAGTAAGAACTTCAAACACATCACCATCACCAAAATACAATTTTGTCATGAATCCATTTGTGTCCTTTGTTTAATATGCACATAGACCCAAGGTGAGCGACACAGGCTCTTTAGAGCCTCTAGTTTAAGGTTATCATAATTAATCAAAATTTTGATCCAATGTTATTATAGCTTATATACACATAAAATTCTGTTAAAATAATGATTGTTTTTTTTGTTAGATTTTGGTGTTTATTCTTTATTTTTCAAGGTATGGGAAATTGGGTTTCCAACAACCCTAAAGTATTCAGCAGACTTAAAAGAAATGTTAGAATGGAGTTTAACCCAATATGCTGTGTTTAACAAAACGGATGATTTTTTATTGGTGTGTGGTGTTAACATCAATGGACCGTACTACAACGAGTTCTTCATGGGACATGGAGCAATCTTTGACATGACACAAGGTAGGCTCAAAATTCTGAGAGAAGCTCAAATAATGCTTTTGAATCACTAAGATGAAGATATTTGTCCAACTTGCGGATACAGCTTTTTCAACTAAACTGAGATTCCACTCATTTTACAAAGGAGTATACAAATGGGGCAATAAGGCCTTTATTTGGCCCAAAATTACTGCAAATTTAAAAGATATCATACATATTCTTAAATTATTGAAAACATGACTAAGGTATAAGGTTCTAAAATAAAACAAAACAAATTTGACATAAAACAAGTTACAATGCCAACAAATCATGACCTAATTTGCATATTTTGTTAAATTCTGTGATTTTTCTTGTTTTTTTCATCAAATTTAAAGTATACTTTGGATTGAAAAAGTATGTGCACACCTATAGCTAAGAAACATCTTTATATTTGGTGAGATTATGCCAATAGTTATAATAAAGCTTCTATTAAATTAATTTGTTGTTTCTCGGCTGCGCAGGATGTTTCTACAACGGAAATAAAGACAGAAAACTGCCTTAATTCTGTATTTTTTATGGTTTTTGTGAAAACAGTACATATTATGACGTAATTGAGACGTCATCATATAAAAATCTTTATGTTTTTCATTTATATTTCTTGACCCTATGCATTTCTTAACATTATGTGCCAATTTGAAATGGTTATCAAACATTTTATTTTTTTGGGCCAAAACTCCTTTCTCTGAATAATGATGATCATAAATAAGATATTCATCTATACATAATAATGATCATAAATAAGATATTCATCTATACATTTTGACAAAAATGCCTGTGTTTACACCATAAAATTTCTTTATGTTCAGGCAAAACTGTACAATTTGAAAAGTTGTAAAGTCTGGCAGCACCTAGATAAATAAATGGTACATCAATTTTCTGTTTTTTTAAGGTAAAAACCTAAATATGGATTTTGATGAATATTTTCTTTCCTTGCCACAGAAGATGGTAAAATAAACAAGCATATGAATTTAATTTGATACAGTTTACTAATTTACACTATTTACAAAATGAAAATCACTTTTTTTCTTTTTTTTATTGTCCCTCTATTGTCCATTTCAATCAATATGATACAATAAAAATCGTTACCAGAGGGAGATCACCTCAAAGATATCGACAGACTTTGTTTATTTTTACACCTCATGTGGCAAGGAAAGACAATGTTTAGCTAAATCCACAAAAGTATTTAATATTTTAAGACACAAAATGAATACAATATAATATATACCTAGATGCTGCCAGTATTTTAAACTTTTCAAATTACACAGTGGTATCTGTCCATGGTGTAAACACATGTGTTTTAGTCAAAGTGTATGGATGAACCTTAAATGTTTTCACAATTCTCTCAAAGGACGAAAGTAAATAATGTTGCCTTTTTTTAAAATTCATTTCTCTTAAATTATAGTTTGTCATCTATTTAGATTTAATAATAAGAAGTCACAGCACTCGATCTTTACAGATTTCACTGTATACAAAGTCACAGCACTCATTCTAATATTTATTCTGCATTTACAATAGTTCTATTTTTTCAGGTTTCACTATAATTAGAGTGATGGGTATGAATCCACCTCATCTGTTTGCTGATTGGGCTGATACAGAAGTGTGTTTAGGTGGATATGCCACAAATCATGATCACCTAACTATTAATTCTTTCAAGGTATGGTATTATCAAGAATGTGAGTTACACATATTTTTCTACAAGAGCTGGATTATAGAATGACAAAATGAAGAATTTAAACATAGACAAATACTTATAGAGTGACAGAATAACACATTCATTTACTAATATGTGTATGTATTACTGATTTAAATGATGTTTCTCAATAATAAAATTCAAACTGCCTTTTTGAATGATTGAACTGGTTTGAAACCTTGTTTTTTTTTATAATACAAACTTGCCCACTTACATGTTGTGTAAAATGTGTAGGCATTCAAATATAAAACAGTTCTGTGTAATTCACTAGAGAACTTGAAAAAAAATATGTTTGTTGTCTATAAGTATATCAAGTCTTGATTTGCATGCTAGCTGTAAACCCGCTAAATTTATTTATTTTCATGAATCCGTCATGAATAGTAAAATAATGTTAATTTACATTGTACATTACTATGAAAATATCTAACTTGGTTTTATGAATAAAACAATGTTTTTTTTATGCCCCACCTACAATAGTGGATGGGCATTATTTTTTCTGGTCTGTGCGTCCCTTTGTCCATCCATCTGTTTGTTCGTTTGTTTTTTTGTCCGTCTGTCCCGCTTCAGGTTTAAGTTTTTGGTTGAGGTAGTTTTTGATGAAGCTGCAGTTTAATCAACTCTAAACTTAGTACACATGTTCCTTATGATATGATCTTTCTAATTTTAAAGCCAAATTAGACTTTTGACCCAAATTTCACAGTCCACTGAACATAGAAAATGGAAGTGCAAGTTTCAGGTTAAAGTTTTTGGTTCAAGGTAGTTTTTGATGAAGTTGAAGTCCAACCAACATGAAACTTAGTACACATGTTCCCTATGGTATGATCTTTCTAATTTTAATGCCAAATTAATTTTTTTACCCAATTTCACGGGCCATTGAACATGGAAAATGATAGTGCAAGTGGGGACATTTGTGTACTTTGGACACATTCTTGTTTTATCTGTTAAAAAGCTGTAAATAATAATGGGCTAAAAATATGAAAAAATTCAGTTAAAAGAAGTTGGTTGTATAAGTATATTACACCTAAAATAGAAAATAGATTTTTCTTATATAAAAGAGTCCACCATTTATCCATTGACGATGCATCATTTAACATTGCCCCTTGTTTACACTTTCTTGGGTTACATAAGGTAAACTAAATTCAGGCGATTTTCAATTGATGTATTTCAAGTATTAAAAAAAAAAAAGGAAAATACCCTTCTAAAATCATACTTACTTTCAACACATTAAGGAATCTCATTCAACTATGAATTAATTATAATACTATTTGACAGGTTCCAGATAAAAGGACTAGAATGAACCAGGAAACAGTAAAGCCTCCAGACCCTCAGGAGATATTAGATAATACAGATGGAAATAGACTATGTACATTTTATGCGGATTGCAATCATACTATGAATCTAATGGTAGCTAATGTTCCAATCAAACAAAAACCTCCGACGCCAAAATGTGATATAAATAGAAACGCAAATTCTGTGATATACAACACAGATAGAAATAATAGTGATACATGTATTAAATACTTAATTTTTGTGGCAGGAATTCATGATTGTATAATTTTACACAAGTTAAAGGATGTTCAAACAACAAAAGATTTTGATGAAGCCAACGCAGTTCGACCTTTCAGCTATGATGTGATACGAAGACCTGGACAGTATATATCTGGTATGAAGTTGTCACATGACCACAGGTGAGACGAGATGTTTTGTTTTGCTTTTGAGCATAACTATTGGTTATTCTGAGGTTATTCTATCGCAACATGTCAGCTTTTTCAAACCATCATATTTTTTTCATGACATCAATGTTTAATCATTTCAGATGGGTCGTCAGTACTTATAATACATTTTAAGTGATGTACTTTGATTCTGTTTTCTGACTTTAGATTTGAATTGAGATGCTAATCATGAAATACATGTATGAAAAACAATGCAAGAGTGAAACAACAAAAATAAGATATCAAGCAAAAGAGATGGTTATGTACATGCAATGTGATTACCAGAGTTAAACTCTCAGTTTCGCTTGTCCTAAATTTGTTTGAAATTTCAAAGTGTAACAAAATAATAAAAAGACTGCAGAAAATGGTAGGTAAATTCAATTTAAGACAGATATATCAGTGATTTTTGTCCCCAATGTTTACAATAAGATTATTTTTCTAAGTTGGAGTCAGGCTATAGCTAGGAATCAGGTTGTGGTGAAATTCACACAAAAAACTATGTGTAGGAATAGTACACTTAGTTTAAAATTCATGTTTCCTTCTTATACATGACATATATAGGAAGGCAAGAGAAAATTCCATGAAATTTGAAAAATAATTTTTAACTTGAAATTTAGAATTTGAGTAGAAGATATTTTTAGACAATTTGAATACTTACACATAAATAAAGATGTTGCACTACTTTGATACCTACAAGAAAGCATCACATGAAGTGCAGTTATCTTCCAGTTCTCATTTTACAGCTTTAATAGTTTTATAAACACATGTTGATTTTATTATTCCAGGTATTTATATTTTAATTTCCGTGAAGCAGTCAAAGTAGAAGAAAATGAAGAATGGGAAGACTATCTACACCTGAAGGAAAATCTACAAGTTAATGTCATAGACCTGCAGACAAAGCAGATAATGCCGGATATTGTCTATGAGGGACACAAAGGTTTCTCAGAATACCCAGCATGGTACATATGTCTGGATACCTCAGATGATATTGTGGCAAGGTTAGGCTTAAACAAATGTCCCCTTTGTTTGTATGAGAGAAAAGAGAAAAAAAAACTTGCAAGGTTAGGTTTAAAAAAAAGATTTCTCCCTTTAATTGTATGAAAGAAAAGAGGATTTTTTTTTTTTTAAGGTAGTATTGTAGTTGTGTATTTCACCATTTCAATCTGGATCAATACACTTTTTAAAAAGTTACCAATTATTTTACAATGTTGATAAGGTGTACAAGTTTAATAGTCACACATCCACAGGTACTGACAAGAATCTTATAAATAAACAATTTAAAGGGAAACTTCGCAAAAAAATCAAAAATTGATATTATGTCCATTCTGTATAAAAATGCTCAAATTTATAAATATTAAAGTTTTATTCCGCTAGATAAGAGATCACCATCGATTTTAAATTTTGAGTATCAGTTCTCTGCCTTCCGCCATTTTGTTATCTTGTCCAAATAAAAGTCACGATATGTCTATAAACCACAAAGAAACAAAACTACAGTAACCGATGTAGTCTTAATTACGTGTCGATATCTTGTCAATCGTACGGTTGTTTTATCTGACTAACTAACTTGATACGGAAAATGTTCTTATTTTTTTAATAACCATATAGTCTGTTATTTTTAAACTGTTAATATTGGAATTAGTTAAAAAGTCTAATTTCAAATCATAAATAAGTGTTCCGTGAAAATTGTTTTCGAAAATCTAATTCGTTCATAATTCTTTAAAGTAATATACTTTATTCAAATAAATTAGGATCTTCGCTCCACTGATCACCCGCATGGCTTAAGGTATTACTCCCAAAGGTATTGTGAGGGGTGTCAGGTGACACGTCCAGGTATTCAAGCGATTTCCTGTCGGGCTTGCAAGTTCATGCATCGTTTCACTTCTGTAGGTATTGATCAGTGTATACACGGCCGATAACTTATAACTTTCCATTTTGAACTATCAGGTGCATGTATAATATTCATCTCTGTCTTGCGTGTCCGAAAGTGATATAATATACTAGTCATTACTTAACTTATACGCTTGTTTATAAATAAAATTTCTGGTGTAAAGAATATTATTTATAAAAAAAAAAAATGATACAAAAAAAAAAAAAAAAAAAAAAAAAAAAAAATTGAAGATATACAAATATACGTATTTTTTCCAAGGGTTAATTTGGGAAAATCAGAGACATATAATTGTATTATATGTCTCTGGGAAAATGTAATATTTACTCGTTGTCAATAGTAAAGGACATAGTTGGATCATTCCAGAAATGTTGATTAAAAAAATGTGCGACCTTGTCGATGATTCGTTTATACGCCCGGATAGAAAGTTACGGAACTACAGCGCAATTTAAAATATATACATGTATACATTGAACATAAGAAAGAAACATACATTTTGTGCAAATTGGGGTAAAAGTTTTGTAAATAGACTAGTCCACATATACCAACAGTATGTAATCATCCAATTCGATAGACTATTGTATACCAAAAGAAGAAGAAGAAGAGGACCAATTTTATTTAAAAACAGGTCGATCTATAACTTGCTTTGGTTCATCGAAGTTATGAACATAGTAAAATCACAGATTTATATATCAATTAGATTGTTCTCGAATAAAGAAAGAAATTCGTCATCACCACAATTGTTCCGACATATGCAACTGGACGTACACTAATAATCCCCGAGGGATGTGAATATTTTCTAGGAAAGCTATTGAGTATTAAAGTTTCAAATCATTTTCGGGATTTATTTTCTTTCTTGATATTCAATGACAGCAAATTTAAAGAATAAACTGCTTGTCAGATATTTGTCCGCTTTAGGGGTATTCTTGCCAGTTGAACAGACTTATAATTACATTCAAAAATAGGGAAAGATGACATTAAATTCGTTGTCTTTTGTTTTTAAACATCTTTGGTCAAATAGTTATTAAGTATTATACGTTGTGAGACGAAGACTATTTTAATAAGGACGTCTCCGATTATGATTAAATTTGGTTGACGTTTTTCACACTTGATAAAGAGTATCTATTCGTAATTTTTTGATTCCATTCCAAGAAGACCTTAAATTTGCTGTTAATTTTTTAAAACTTTTCAAGTAGAAAAATATTTTTTCTTTATTCGTTCATATTATATTCCGCTTCGGTAGAGTTATCTTCAGTGAGTTCCAGTTATTAATTTATACGTGGCTTTTAAAAAGTCTAAATCTAAGTGTTCTCATTCATTTATTTGCCTAATAAAGACAAATAAAAATACTTTGGTAAAGCTATTTATAATTTCTAAGTTCTCCTTTTTATTAGACATCAATCAAGGACAAAAGGTGTAAATCATTTCAATCGGACATATGATTCAAGTTTCCCGTCTTTAACCGAAAATTGTGTATTTCTTAGTAAATTAACTTATTTGAATTCAAATAAATAATAGCACCAAACATAATTAAATAATTCCACGGCGATCAATTTTTATTTGTCACCAACTTGAATATATATTTTAAATATGGGTATTGAATGCTCCCTTGTCTTATAATTCACTGATCCGAATAGACAGTCACACCTGGCAAGGTGTGCCCGAGAGGCGTGGTTAAATACCGAAGTGCAAATAACAATTTACCTTTCAACAAGCCATCTACGAGTATTGCCACAGAACCGTGAATACACACATCGTATCAACCAAGTCATAGCAGAGATAGTAAAAGGTCAATAAGAGTACACCAACATATTGTCTTTACAGATTATTGTACTTTACTTTGTTCACCTTATCATTCCGAAAATATATTAATTAAAAATAAATTTATAACTTTTTGTGTTGTCTACAAAAATAATTCGAATATATACGTTTAACATAGAAAATTTATCTCATGAATATGTACAATTGGACGTCTGTGCGTTTTATCTTCTTATTATCGGATGGTGTTTTAGATAAAGCATAAGTCATCGGCGCGCTTACGATTACGTTAAAATATGATTAAAAACCAAGACTTTTAATGATTGTATTTTAAATCCCGGCATGCAAAAACCAGGAGAAAACGTCACGACCTACAGGAAGTAGTTAATATTTTTTCATTAAATATTGAATTTCTCCTTTATTACTGCACATATAGCGATAAAACTTTGTGAATATATATATTATGTCATAATGAACATATTTAAACCATAAGTAAAAAATCGTGAATTTTCCCTTTAACACTGCAACATAACATTTCATTAGTTTTTACTGTACTTGCATTAAAACCTGTATCCAAGATGTTCAAATATGATATTTATGTAAATGATGAATTTCAGTACATGTACAAAAGCTAGATATTTGCATGTTTCATATTAGGAAAAATAATGTTAAGGGGGCTCCTGGGTATAAATCTTTTTTTTTCTAATATAGGATTTGGCTATATATTTTTATAAAAATGAACTTCACCATATACTTAAAAGAAAAATGAAATAAAAAAATTGTGTCACCGTTCATTTAAGTTCACAATCTGCCTACGGAAGAAGCATACATTTTTGTTAATGTCCTTTTTTTCTGGTGAACTAATTAATGGGAGAAAAACAGGTATAAATATCGAAACAAAAAAATAACATAATAACAGAAATCGCTTAAATTATACAATTATTTAGTTTATGTACAGCTTATTTGAAAACTGTAATAAAAAATATAGGTCACCGATGAGTTAATAAAGATATTTCAAATTTAATGCCAAAAAAAAAATCTTTTTTGCACCAAAGGGAGATAATTTGGAGCTTTTTCAATGATATAACCATTTTAAAAGTCATCTGGGGCCAAACAGAATTTATTTTTTGGGTTGATTTTTGTACCATATCATAAAGTAATGACTAATAGTGTAATGAATAAAATTTGTAATGAAAAAATTTAACGTTTAATTTTTTGCTGAAATTTTTGTACCCACGAGCTTCCTTAATTAGATTTTACTATCTTTGCTTTTGATTATTTAAATGATATAAATATACTGTTAATTCAGAAATTATTGTGTGCATTTATTATTGCGATTTTTTTTAAAAGGACAAAAATGCTAGACAAATTTTTTTGATTTAAGAAAATCTGCATACAGATATATGTAATAGATATTAAAATGCAAGTTCTTATTATTGCGACTCACCAAGTCGCTTTCGCTTTAATAAAAGTCTTGCAATAATTTTTGAATTCACAGTACTTGAAATTTAAAATTATTTTCCAGTGGAAGTGAAGAAGCTAAAGCCTACCTATGGGATAGATATTACAGATGTTTGATTACTACATTACAACACAAAGAGGGTGTGGTCAATGGTCTAGAATTTAACCCTAAAGACTGTGAGACAATGGTGACATCTGGTGATGACCATACGATCAGAATATGGAGGTCAAGAAATAGGATGAAGACATTACAACCAGTTGATTCTTCATACTTATAGAATTATAAAATATGCAATTGAAATTAAGAGATTAAAGAATAGGATTACTGGTAGTTGAGAAGAGTAAGCAAGACATTATATGAGAGAATGTTGTCATAGAGATAAAGAGCTACATGATTGAATCTTTATTGGTGTTTTAATTCCAAATCATTCAGATGTTGAATGTGTTTTACAGTGTTTTGATCCTTATTTCCCAGTAAAAAAAAAAAAAAAACCCTATATTTACAGCTATTCAAACTGTAAGTGTTAGTACAATCTATTTGATCACTATTTTAACTTTAGGACATTTAGAACATTGATAAGTAGAATTGAATGGACTATTTTTCGAACAGAAATAAATCGACAAAATTCCTCTAGAAATCTTAAAATCTTCTTAGATAAACTGTAGTTTAAATACAGGTTAGTTATTATTGGATGAGATATATTTATGAATGCTTGAGATAAAAAGAAGATTTAATCTGACAGCAAATGGTGGTGCTTAATAAGATATATTTTATTTTTTTAAATGTTTTTTTTTTTATATTTTATAAACAAAAATATTATTGAGGTAGAACACACAAATATTTCTGAGAATCAAAAAGATTTTTTTTTTTTAAAGTACCTTGAAGGTAAAACTTTTTTTGTTGACTTTGATGTGGATTACTAGATTTAATTTCAGAATGCTATAAGTTATTACAGCAATTCAACTTGTTTGTCTGTTTGCAAACAAATATTTCTGTTACATGTTACAGGTACTACTGAACCAAATGAATTCATGTTAGTGGAAATACCAAAATAAAACAGTATGACATTTTTTGCCTGGTAAGAGATTCAGGCTTCTTGAAGCTTCTATTTTTCATTGATTTCACATATCATACAAGAGTTGTCTTAAGTAACATTAAGTTAAATGGTAAGGTGTTATATATTGTTTATAAGTTGACGAAACTGGGACAGTTTGTATTTAAGTACATCTTAGATATTTTTTCTAATAAATTGGACCCTACATAGGAATGTATGGTAAATATTATAATGTAAACCAAGTTTGATAGATTCAGATTGTTTATTAATATTATTTGAATGCTGTTTATGATTCTTTTTCAAGGAATGTTTGTTGAAGAAAATTTGTTTATGAATGTTTGTTATTTGATTTGTTAATAAACAGTATAAAATATGCTATTATTAAAATGATGACAGTTGGCATGTAATATAAACCTTCATAATATCAGAGGATGATATAAAAAGCTGCACAATACATATTTAGAATAGGGATGCCTTATGGTTTTAAGTTTCAGTATATTTCAGTCGTTCTTGACAACATTTTCATATATAGTTCATGAACCGGTAAAATCAATTTTGATTGTTTTATTGATGGGATAATTATGAGAGTGAATATCAAGACCAAAAATATCTCCTTTAAATACATGTAATCTGGAAATGCTTCAATTAGTATCTATGTCAGTCTTACATGTGGAATTTAACCTTGAACTCATTTTCATTGTAAGCTGAATCCTATTAAAATGCATTTTCTTTTGTGATTAATTAGTTTCTGTTACTTCAATGTAAAAGATCAACATGTTTTCCACCCATGGTGCCATATGAGCTATTGTCATCACTTTTTTTTTAAAATTCCTCCTTAGAAGCAACTGAACCAATTTCAACCAGACGTGTGATGAATGATCTTAAGGGTATCTTATTTTCAAACCTAGATGTTCTCAACGGCTAGAAAAAAACATTTGATAGAGTAAAACTTAAATACAAGTAGGTAAAATAAATCTAGCAGCAGGCAAAATGCTTATAATGTCCAGTGCTAAATAATCTCTGTTTGCAACAAAATAATCGGATGACTGAATGAGTTATAGTCATGATCCCTTTACATTTAACCAAAACAAATTTATATATTTCGGTAACTTGAATGACTCTGTTTTACTATATAATACATGTTCACAGACTTTCTTTAAAAGCAAAGTAAATACCTTTGTTTTATTCAAATCTTCAGAAACTTTCTGCCTTTGAATTAATGTTGTCTTCTGGTAATTACAATTTTCTGTATGCAGTAACATCAACAGTGACACCTCATTAGAAAATTGGTGAAGCAAAGCACAAATGGGAAAGGGAAAAATGTTATGAAGATGAAAGGCAATACATTTAGTCAGAGACATATATACACTCTGATTTAGTATTATTCCTTCCTGATAAAAAAGGGACCAAACATTAAACAACTGTTATCAAAAAGTTTAACTTTGAATAATGGGAAACAAATGGTAAAATAAACAAAACAATGTGATTCACTTGCCTGTTTGAGAGAATGTAAGCTGTAACATCAACTGGGCCTGTCAGTTTGGATAGCCTTAGATCTTTTAAGAATATTTAAACGTGTTTCATGAATAGTGATATTGTCTTTGATAGGACGTGAGTTAATAACAAAGTTAGGCAACACACTCGTGTCTTCTTGGGTGTATACAGACTGGAATTATTGGTTAAGTATATGAATGCTTAGTACCTATTTTTCTTTGGAGGGAGCTATCTTTTGAATTCAATGTCTCAATTTATGATGCATCTTGTTTCTGGCTCTTTACGGAATCTATCAGGGTTTTCTCCCTACTTACAACATCTGCAATGTAAGAATTGTGTTGATGTCTAAGCTTCTGTATTCGTGCATAAGAAGTTTTGTATCTCTTCTTGTTACACGTTTCATTCACCACATATTTTGACAAAGTTTTAAGCTATCTTCTCTTTGTTACTGGTGTGTTATACCTGTGTTCATTCACGGAAGAGAGTGTTTTGTTAATGTGTTCCTGTTGGTACGTGTACGACGATTGCATCTAAAATCAAGTCTCTTACGTTGGTCTTAAGGCTGTTAACATCGTCAAATTCTGTGTTCTTGTGTTTTTCTAAAAGGCTTTAATTTTTCATTGTAATGTTCCAAAGGTCATTTTACTTGTTTGCTGCTTTGGTCTCTGTCAGCCATGTAAGAAAATTCCAATGCTGACTTTCGGAAAAATGTAAAGGCTAAACATGATGGCTAGTGCATGTGCTACAAACATATCACTTAATCCAAACATGTACCAAGATGCATATGGCACAAACTACCCAGATATTGGAAGGATCGATGACAGTATCGATATAAACATTCAACATTATGATTTTTTCAGGTCTCAAGAGTAAAGATTGGAAGCCATATCGATAACACGAAAGAGGAGACAAATGTTCATGAAAATAATACGTTTTTTTCTATTCTTCAACAATTCCTGTATCACAACCTTGTAACGTCAATAAACAAGACGATACCACATCATTTATGTTATAAAGTATTTACCTGTCTAAATTAAGTGCATGCATGTGCTTTAATTTTTTATAAAGCTTTTAACCTAAAATCAAGGATATAGGCTTTAGTATTGTCCTCCCCCTGATAAACAGTCGGATAAAGGTGTTTATCTTTATGATTTTATGTTCGTGCCAATTGACTTACTGATATACAATTGTTACGTCGTGTATTTGAACTGTTTGATCTTCTTAATTCATAACAAAATTTGCACACTTCTAGTTATAGCTTTATGACAATATAAATATCAGCTGTCTATGAAGCTTCATACACACTCACTGCAATTTGAATCAAGGGTGATATTTTTCCAGTCTGTAGATTCCGAGAACCTGATATATTGATATCGTTTATCAAATGTGTTATATCTATACTGACGTAAAACTTTTTCACAGTGACTATGGGGGTAATTAACATTAATAGAACTTCCTATTATGGTCAAAGGTTTTATTACCTAGACAACAAATGTTTTGTTATAGAGGGAAATTTCGGGATTATTTGTATATACGAATGGCCACTATCAACCCCGCGAGTCATAATACATGATACATGAAATTTATTTATGAATATTGTAAAGTAAACAGTTTTTTGTCTCCGACTTAGAGAATATAATTCAGGACACCGATG
This sequence comes from Mytilus trossulus, assembly GCF_036588685.1. Taxonomy (NCBI): domain Eukaryota; kingdom Metazoa; phylum Mollusca; class Bivalvia; order Mytilida; family Mytilidae; genus Mytilus; species Mytilus trossulus. The sequence continues at coordinate 71,743,537 of NC_086376.1, read as the reverse complement.
CCTATTTGTTTTTCTACCAACTACATATATCAAGTTTATGGAGAGCTCGAAACACCATGCAATAGAAGTGAGGAGGATACACTTACTACTTGATGGAACATGTGATGATTTGTATGCAAAAAAAATGTAAAAGTAGAGCGAGCAAATGAAATGCACCGATATGAACTGATTAAGCCTTTCTTTGGTTATCACGTTTTAATCCCACTAGAATAGACTGTTTTTCTATGGAGATGTAATAGGAAAGTGTGTTGTTGCCGATCAGTTCGAGGCAGATATGAAAAGAAATGTCCGACATCTAATAAAAATAGCAACCTTCAAGGAGTACTTTACAATAACCAGTATCAGATCCAGTCACAAAGTATAAACCCTGATGTTCATTTGATTAGTAAGCATATCTGACCTCAGCTGTTCATTATTTATGTACGTCTATAGAAACATATTTGATTTTTTCAATAACAGTCAGTTACTGACCACAAATTAAGCTGACCTTCAAGCCGTGTTATAACCAAACTTAATTAGGGAATGTCCTTGAGGGATATGTTGAGACGTGAACAGAAACAATTTCTACAGATTACATATCACAAACGAATATATAAACATTCGGTATCAAAACGAAAGTCTTCCGTCGCAAGTCTCAACAGATTGAAAGATTTTAAAATGTTTTTGTTTCTTATTATTTACTAAGTATTTGTTATTCAAAAAAAATTATTCTATAATTTTATCGAGTTGTAAACATTGCAGTCAAAATTCATCAATGAGTCTCTGGCTAATTAAAAAAAAGCACCTAAAGACTGAAATGTTTTGAAATTCCAGGTGCCTGATGATTTGAAGGCCTTCTATAACCGCTTCGCATTTACTGTTGGTTAAGTTTTAACATGGAGACACATAGTTCCCACTGAAATATGGCCGGTTGGGAGCAATACGTATTTTTGGCATTCGTGGAGATTTTCAGACTAAATAGTGTGGGGAAAAGATTCTACAAACTGTTAAATGTTTATGTTCTCTTATAACTTCAAACACTGTAAAGTTATACTACACTTGTTTACCAGTCGGAAAATAATGTTTTTCTCACATTCTGTTTATGCGCATTGATGCAATTAATTTTACAGATTATTTTCCTCGCATTTATTGTATCTTGCAGATTTGTTTCAAAATACAATTTGGATCAGATTTATACCGCTTTTGTTATTATGTTTTGTAATTAAAAGTGTTTATCAGTGTGACACAAACGTGCATATAATTCAACTGCAACGACACAATAAGATTTGCTAAGACATTGTTGTTGGATTTTTTGCTTTGAGTCACAAGTAGAAATCGCAGATAATCATTGGCTATCGTTTTCTGTTTTTTTTTTCTGTAGAAAACAAGTTTTTGAGTTTATTTAAGTTTAACATTTAACCACTTCTGTTATTATCGTACACTTTTATAGCCGCAGTACAAACAACATTTGACAAGCCCATGATCTGACTATGTTATTTTTCTGGCGTTGATCTTAATTTATATTCTTGGTAAAATACGAGAATTTTCTACAATCATAAACTTTCTCCATTTGACAGCCGTGGTAACGGCTTTTTTAAAAGGCTTTTGATTTATATCGACAGTTTATTTATTCTTGAATTCAGTCAAACAAAACAATGTGTGTAGCACACTCGATCACTTGGACAACTAGACAATATGCAAGTGTACATTTTCCTACTTTTAATTAATCGGATAATTCATTTTCTCATCGACTTAACCAAGGCAATAATCCTATGACAGTCGTCACATTGGTTTACAAAAAGGTCAGACAAACTCATCAAAATCGATTGAGACGAGTACATCAAGAAAGCAATACAATTATGATAAAGCCTAATGGGTGCAGTCCTGCATGGGGAGACTATACTAGACCCCGAAACATAAATAACTCTTTTAATACATATTCTGACATATGGTTTGGAATAGGTAGTATTTTGGATACTATTCAACAGTTCCATAAAACAAGCACAAAACAAATATTCACAGTGTCTAAACGAACAACTGACCCGGACATATACATAATTATATTAATAATACCAATTGAGACGTAAGTATACCTCAAAGTTTTAAAACGTTTTGGAGACAACACTATAGCCAAATCATCAATATTAACAAAAAAAAAGAAAGAATCAAAATCGAATTTTAATTGAAAGCTGGTATGTAGAAGAAAAGGAAACATGCCTAAAATATGATTTTTTTTTTATCCCAGAGATAGATTACCTTAGCCGTATTTGGCACAACTTTTTGGAATTGTTGATAACTATGGCATGATAATACGGATTTTTTGTGTTATTAAAATTTGCTGTTACAAAATATTAAAAATTATTATAAATTAAGGAATGTATCTCCCTCGTGCAAAGCTCTGATTCCTTTCACAAATTTGGCTATACTTTTTGGACCTTTTGGATTATAGCTCTTCATCTTTTATATAAGCTTTGGATTTCAAATATTTTGGCCACGAGCATCACTGAAGAGACATGTATTGTCGAAATGCGCATCTAGTGCAACAAAATTGGTACCGTTGATTTTATTACTACCACTGGGTCGATGCCTCTGCTGGTGGACTATTAGTCCCCGAGGGTATCACCAGCCCAGTAGCCAGTACTTCGGTACTGGCATGATAATACGGATTTTTTGTGTTATTAAAATTTGCTGTTACAAAATATTAAAAATTATTATAAATTAAGGAATGTATCTCCCTCGTGCAAAGCTCTGATTCCTTTCACGAATTTGGCTATACTTTTTGGACCTTTTGGATTATAGCTCTTCATCTTTTATATAAGCTTTGGATTTCAAATATTTTGGCCACGAGCATCACTGAAGAGACATGTATTGTCGAAATGCGCATCTAGTGCAACAAAATTGGTACCGTTGATTTTATTACTACCACTGGGTCGATGCCTCTGCTGGTGGACTATTAGTCCCCGAGGGTATCACCAGCCCAGTAGCCAGTACTTCGGTACTGGCATGATAATACGGATTTTTTGTGTTATTAAAATTTGCTGTTACAAAATATTAAAAATTATTATAAATTAAGGAATGTATCTCCCTCGTGCAAAGCTCTGATTCCTTTCACGAATTTGGCTATACTTTTTGGACCTTTTGGATTATAGCTCTTCATCTTTTATATAAGCTTTGGATTTCAAAAATTTTGGCCACGAGCATCACTGAAGAGACATGTATTGTCGAAATGCGCATCTGGTGCAACAAAATTGGTACCGTTGATTTTATTAACGCCACTGGGTCGATGTCACTGCTGGTGGACGTTTCGTCCCCAAGGGTATCACAAGCCCAGTAGTCAACACTTCGGTGTTGACATGAATATCAATAATGTGGTCATTTGCATTAATTTCCTGTTAACTTTAATTTTTTCGAAAAACTAAGGATTTTCTTATCCCAGGCATAGATTACCTTCGCCGTATTTGGCACAACATTTATTTGAATTGTGGATCCTCAATGCTCTTCAACTTTGTACTTGTTTGGATTTATGAATACTTTGATATAAGCTTCACTGATGAGTCTTATGTAGACGAAACGCGCGTCTGGCGTACTAAATTATAATCCTGATACCTTTGATAACTACTTACAACAAACACACCAAACTGTAGAGACATCAACATAATACCTTTCAGATTAAAATTACAACAGAAAATTACATTCAGCAGGCAAAGGTTCAACAAATGTGATATACCTCTTATCTGTGAAATCTGCAACTAAGAGGACGAAACTATAGAACACGTCATACTATCTAATACTGCACTGGGGAGAGAAAATCTTCTTAAATTACTATGTGAGCAGTGTCGTAGAATGTTAGAACTTTTTAACATTTATTTGGATGTAAACGTAACCCCTGTGCTAATTAACACCTTGTGAAATGCTGTCTCCGCAATAGAACTATTAAGGGCATACGATACAGTTACAAAAAGTAAAATCACAAAAATACTGAACTCAGAGGAAAATCAATTTGGAAAGTCCATAATCACATGGCAAAATCAAAAAACAAAAAACAAAACGCATCAAAAACGAATGGACAAGAACTGTCATATTCCTGACTTGGTACAGGCATTTTCAAATGTAGAAAATGGTGGATTAAACCTGGTTCTATAGCGCTAACCCTCTCACTTTAATAACAGTCTCATCAAATTCCGTTACATTTACATGATGCGTTAAATAAACAGTCACAATCAATAAAATAGTCAAAATATGGGAACATCAGTCATCATCGTATAACAATTTAACAGGACACAACAACATCTACTATCTACGAACACATGGATTGATTTGAGTGTCTGACGTCAGAAAAATTATATACGTCACATAAATTTGTCGTTCAATGTGAATACAATAGTTATCAAAAGTACCTGGATTATAAACAATTTTAAATTTTACATAGGCAATGAGCGCAGACAGGGTTAAAAAATCAAAAGTATGTAAGAATAAATTACAGAAATCAAACTAGTCCAAAAGTTATACATAGAATTTATGAGAATCCAAAACTTTTAAAAGGAACAATTTAACAGGACACAAAAACCTATCCACGAACACATGGATCTACTTGAGTGTCCGACGTCAGAAAAATTATATACGTCACATAAATTTGTCGTTCAATGTGCATACAAACAATTTAAAAATTTACATAGGCAATGTACGCATACAGGGTTAAAAAATCAAAAGTATGTAAGAATAAATTACAGAAATAGACAGAGATTCAAACTAGTCCAAAAATTATACATAGAATATATGAGAATCCAAAACTTTTTAAAGGGAACAATTTAACAGGACACAATAACATCTACTGTCTAAGAACACATGGATTGATTTGAGTGTCTGACGTTAGAAAAATTAAATACGTCACATAAATTTGTTGTTCAATGTGCATACAAACAATTTTAAAAAAATTTCATAGGCAATGTACGCATACAGAGTTAAAAAATCAAAAGTATGTAAGAATAAATTACAGAAATAGACCGAGATTCAAACTAGTTCAAAAGTTATACATGGAATTTATGAGAATCCAAAAATTGTCAATTCCACTACGCCATTGATTGATTTTGACGTTTGTGGTTCAACGTATATAGTAATTCATAATAGAAATATATCATAATGACATATTATAGACAAATATCATACTGACGGGATCTTTTAAAGTACAGAGTCACGTTATAAGCACAAAAGAGGTAATGACGTTGCTAACGTAAAATGTTATTTTCACGACGTCAAACTGTGACATTTCGGGAAAAGATGTGTTTTTCTACTGATTTTTATCATTCAAACTGATTTAATTTGAAAACGAGTTCATGGACCCCTATTTTTCAAAACAGCAATTTGTTTCATTTTGCAGGGAGATTATGTGACCCAAATTTAATAAAACTGTAAATAGAGGATATTTTTTTAATTTTGATAAACATGCAGCAAAGTATATTCCTCAATTCGTGAACTTTTGATAAATATGAGTTATTTCTGAATAAAAAATGCATAATGTTTTAGGATACTTATAAAATACAGAAATTGCCGATTATTTAACAAAAAACAATTTGTGTTTATCTTTTATAACAAAAAAGTTATGTCTTTCTTTCGAAAAAGAATTTATGGCCGAAAATCTGAATGTTGATCAAATTTACAAAATTTCGAACTCATTTTACTCAGAAAGTAGCACATGAAGGTATATTTTTTATTACATATCTAATTTAATCAAGTAAAAAATAGCCTATATGCAAATTTTCAATAACTTGTAAATACAGGATCAAAACTGTTTCGTATGACCTTTAATGTAGCAGTATAAGCTTTTATGATGAACCAGTTTATAGAACACTTATATATATAATATGCATATGCAAAGGTACAAGCTTCAAAGCAAAGGATAGAGAAAACTAAAGAAAGACCAATTGTGTGTGGAGTGTGTATCAATTTTTATTTGAAAATTATTTAAATTTCTAAGACTATGTGTGTGATACTGGTGAAGGAATATGTTGACATACTTGTATAATTTACAGAATTTTATTATGCCCCACCTACGATAGTAGAGGGGAATTATGTTTTCTGTTCTGTGCGTCCGTCCTTCCGTCCGTCCGTTAGTTCGGTCGTTCGTTCGTTCATTCGTTCGTTCGTTCAGGTTAAAGTTTTTGGTCAAGGTAGTTTTTGATGAAGTTGAAGTCCAATCAACTTCAAACTTAGTAAACATGTTTCCTATGATATAATCTTTCTAATTTAATTGTCAAATTAGACTTTTGACCCCAATTTAACGGTCCACTGATCATAGAAAATGATAATGCGAGTGGGGCATCAGTGTACTATGGACACATTCTTGTGATTATTCTCTTGGTGACTTGATTTTATAACTTCATACTGAATGGGTGCCTATATTAACATACACAGATCCACAATACAGATTATGGTATATGTTAATATCTCATACAATACGGACAACCTTTTCTTAGATTACAAGAACAATAATTATATCTGATTGAAATTGATTCTGTCGAACTCGTCTGCGTGAAAGAATGGTACTGAAAGTACATGCGAACATTTCATCTGCCATTGAACCTGATTCATGCAGCAAAAATAAATAATACCACAAATATTCACATCGACATATTCTAGGTACCACTTAAAAGAGAGATGTCAGTGGACTTGTTAATATTTCATTTATGGTTACCTGTAATCCAAGGAATCAAAATATCTCTTGTTCTGACAAAATATTCCCCCTTAATTTTAAAACAGTAAAATATTGTAATATATTTTTGTAAGAAGCTTAAACAATATGATAGCAGGCTACAAGCACTTAGCACGAAGAAGCAAATAACAACCACCGTTGAAAAAAAGATTAGATGCAGAATTCTCATATCCAAGATATTGAATGTTCCTACCAAACCAGCCAGAAAATTTACATATGACAATCTTCAAAATATACTACACGAGTTATCTTTAGATTTGTTTGACTGTCTTCTTATATATAAGAAAGCATACACATAAAAAAAAGTGTTAATGTATCTAATATACCCTCAGGCAGGAACAGTTTTGATAATTTTGGAAAAGGGACCAAAACTGAAAAGTACATGTAAACATAAAACAATGATTAAGAAGCATACAACATGATTATTTTAAAACATGACGCTTCTTGTATTTCCTCTGTAATTAATAATGTTCCCTATTTAACAATTTATCACTGAAAATTCATCTGCTGCTGACCTTACTTGATATTTCATACATGTAATTTTTCATAATACCGTAGTTTTCAACATGATTTTTTGTTATGCATATGAATAGATATTGCTAAGGTAACTTCAAATATACATTTTTATAGAAACTTCTTTGATAATTGAATCTTTTCTCTCATTCTACCATCAAAAGTAACACAATAGATTGAATGTTTGAAATATTACGAAGCAGTGGATTTTAGTGGGAATAAATTATAAAACTCGATTTAACATAATATCCTTTTCTTGCCAAGTTAACTTTAATAGGTCATCGGATGGTCTTCAAGAATGAGTTAACCCCATACTGTATATAGTTAGCTATAAAAATCCCCGATAAAGAAAGTCACGCAACAATTAAAACGTAAGAAAACAAATTCAAGATTATGACAGAACAATGAATGAAAAACAATATAACATATAGTTACCAACTGCAACCACAAAACTGCATTTTGATAACAGGTACATATTAATGTGACGGAGTGTAATATGTTGGTGAGCACTCAATCCTTCATTACCTTTAGAAAGTCGACTATCAACACACTATTTAAACAAACTGCTTGGAAAGGACTTGACTCCTCATATGGTCTCAACACAAAAGTAACAACTAAAAGTTAGAGGCATACGACACATAATACCCATCGTATAGTAGTTGCAGCTACTAAAACTAGTTAAAAGCCTATAACAACAAATAAATAAATCATTTGCCCCATACTGCGATTTCTTCTCTGTTGTTTCGTTAATTTCCTCTTAAAATTTATATGTTTACTCTGTTTTAGATTGTTACCCAACTTTGTTTTCTCAGGATCGATTTATGACTTTTGAAAAGCGGTATACTACTGTTGCCTTTATCTACAAAACGACTCTTCCTTAGAATTTTTTTTAATGAATCCTTAGAACGACTGTACTTATAAACGTTCAACCTATATAAAGATTCTTAACTTAAAATCCTTTATTATCATAGATCAACTTCAAACTATAGTTGAAAGTAAATCCAAACAGATTTAAGTAACAAGTACTGTCAAATGTATTCTGTAAATGTTTATTGACTTTCATTGACATCAAAGAGTGTTCAATGGTAATTTGACAGAAATAACACCTTGAAAAACATTTATTGTATTACAAGTTTTCAATCACATTCATTGATTTCTTCGTATAATCATTGGAACATATTAAACTCAAAGTCTACGGGAAAAATTGGGAAGATGAAATCATCTTTTGTCGTAAAGTTTTGATTTCAACCGACCCTCATTGTCAATTTCTAGATGTAAGTCAAGATATGAGGCAGACTTAACTGTATCTGTAGTATCTCTAGTTAGAGGGGATAGATTCGTTCAACATAGTCACAAAGTTTTGAATTATTTTGTGAGAGAACATTATCTATTTAGCGGATGGTAAAGTTAAAGGATATTGCTTACTTCTAATATTTCTTCTTAAAAAAATCCTGTATGTAAAACTGGTACCCTTTTTGTAAAAATAAAAAGTTCTATATTAATTGCCTGTATTCATGTAGATAACCTTACATCAGGATCAACTTCGTACTTTATTTGGCCTTTTTAACTTTTTTGGATTCGAGTGTCACTGATGAGTATTTTGTAGACGAAACGCGCGTTTGGTGTATATACTATATTTAGTCCTGGAATTTATGATGAGTTTATATATTACCGTGTCTTCATTTGGACAACAGTTGTTATAATTCTTTGGACACCTAAATTCGTGTATAAAGTCATCTACGAACACCACGAAAATTGGTTACCTATAATAAAAGTACTTTCACAGTATGCAGGACAGAGTGATATACTTTTGTGCGTCCACTCTCAATTCAAATTAATCCAAGATGCAGGCTAGTAAATGGGTTTTTTTGTATGACCAAGCAATAGTCAACCTTTAGTGGATGTTTTTGTTATGATGTTTTGTTATTTTTTTCAAATTTTTCTCTATAAAAAAATCTTTTAAAGAACTAACGTTATCGAGCGTTTAATACTTTCGTGATATCTGTCTTCTCTAAAACCTTTGATTCAGTTTTAACAAAAATTTAGCTTTTGATTTTGTCATCTGAAAAGGGACTGTCTATATAGAATTTTCCTGAGAATAACATATTTTGTTACTTACTTTTCTATATGTTTATTTGAAACAATGAAATTATTTGGTGTCATTCTGTATTTGTGGGATACCAATTATTGGGGCTTTCATAGGTACAGGGAACCACGAAATTTTCAACAAATTACAAATATTCTATGGTTATAATTTAGAGAACACCACATCATGTACATCCATGAAAATGCCAGTTTATAAATCAATGATGAAATAAAGTTGTAAGGTTGCAGTTTCAGTAGTTTATACTCCACTTTTTATTGATTTCATAAAAATTAAGTAAACTTAACACACAAGCTTCTATCGGCAATGGTTTATATAATGCATGTAAATGTTAAAGAAATGTTTAAACATCTGGATATTGTCATTGATTAATCTATTCCTATCAGGCTAACACACATAATGTTACAATCTATTGGACATTTCACATAAAGTTCTACACTGCAGACACTCTGCAAAGTTACTATTAGCAGACAGAAAATGTTTATAGTTATTTATAGATATAAATGGTACGAAACTGTTTTAACATCCTGACATGGTCACTTCATATATCTTGGCTTTACTGTCATCTGTTGTAAAGCATCCTATGTAGACTTTTCCTGTTTGAGTGAAAGCAAGAGACATTGGGAACATTATGTTTATGTCACTTGTTTTATACGATGTCATCAGCAGACCAGTATTGTTCAAGATATGAAGTGTATTAGTACCTGGATCAGCTACAATAACATTGTATCTTGGTGTTGTCACTATGTCTCTTGGCATGAATGGTCTGACCTTGTTGATCTTTATATCTCCTTCATAGATATTGATTATATCGCCACCTTGTCCTAACACTACTACTCTGCCTCTGTCATTCATTACTCTATCCACCACATGAATATTCCCATTACTAGTACTTGTTGTTATTGTTTTGGGATTGGTGAGTATAGGTTGGTTATGTTGATCATGTTCATATACTCTCTCGTGGTCTCCATTTTGATTCATAAGTATAACAACTCTTCTTCCTGGGTAAGGGTAGTCTTTATTAACACCTGCTACTAGAACTGTATTGTCACTGGTGCAATGGACTGCTGTAGGAATGAAAGGTGACACATCATATACTGAGTCTGTTAGTGTACCTGTATTACTACTGATTTCTTGGAGTCTTGGTGCAACAGTAGTTATAAGTAGATTACTTGATTGAGTAACAGCCATACTAACAACCTTGATATTAAAGTTGGAAAGTATGTTCAGTTTGGTTCCTTCAGGTTTTACTCTCTGTAATACTTTTTCGTGGTAAGTACATATCCACAGCGAATCGTCATCACAATAAGACATGCACACCACCCCAGAAAGTTCAGTTTGATATTCTTTATTGATTTGAAGTTCTACGATAGACGGTTGTTCCACAACTCCAGAAAGTTCAGTTTGATATTGTTTATAGATGTTTAGTGCTACAACAGTTTGTTGTCCCACATCTTTGATGTTTACTACCTGATGATCCTTGGAGTTTCGGAATTCTGGATGTATTTTTTCTTTGCAACGATTGCACATTAATCTACTACAGTCAATACATTTCCACTTTATTGATCGATCAGTATCACATATTCCACATTTAGCTGGGGCTTGACTTCTTATAACAGACCAAGAGGACGCCATTATTGTTAGATATACATATACTTTTTATTTGTGCTTAAAGTAAAACTTTTAGTAAATAAGTTGTTTAGTTTAAATCATACTTCTTGCATAAATTATATGAATTGTTTGAAGATTTTATGATTACATATACAAATTGATATATATTATTCAAGTATGATTAATCGTTCTATAACATGCACAGTAGTTTCCATTGTTTAATTTAGATTTAAAATACTTTTTCTTTTGTATCTATTCATTTTCCATTCAAACAATGTCAATGAATTGATTTTTCGAATTTTTTTTGTTATTATTGTATCATAGGGAATATGAATTTTAAATTGACAACATGTTTAAATATTTTAAAAGTTAAAACTTTATTTATGGTCCTAATATTGTAGGTTTTATATGCCATCACTTGTCATCAGTAGTCATCAGTGTAAACTACTGCAATATTTTCTTCTTTGAAAATAATGAACCAACTTCAGTTAAACTTAACATATGGCTTTATGAATAATATAAAATCTAGGGTATAGAAATTGTATTTTAAAGTGCAATTTAACTTTGATTAACTGAAAACAAAATAATGTCTTTTATCCAGAAACCATTATTAAACATAAAATCTGAGTCAAAATTCTTATATCCGTTATCCAATTACCCAATGATAGGAGTTATTTCAGTAAATGAAGATTTTTGATTCATTACAAGTTCCCTACCGACGACATCGAAGGGGACTTCAGGTTACCAAACTTGTTATGCTCAATTTTGAGCATTATGTTTTCTGGTATATGCGTCCATTTATTCGTTCGTCCGTCTGTCCCGCTTCATGTTAAAGTTTTTTGTTGAAGTTTTTTGTCAAGGTAGTTTTTGATGAAGTTGAAGTCCAATCAACATAACACTTAATGCATATTTTCCTTATAATATGATCTTTCAAATTTTATTTCCAAATTAGAGTTTTTACCACCATTTCATTATCCACTGAACATAGAAAATGAGAGTGCGAGTTGAGAGTCTGTGTTCTATGGACACATTCTTGTCTGTTACTGAAAACTATGTATGTCTTTTTGATAATTGTGTGTTGAACTTGGTGCTGAATTTGATTAAATTTCAGCTGAAGTATATCTTTATGATTAGTTACAAGATAAACTTTTAATTGACATTTGTCTTTATTAGGAACTGTGTGCTGACGTTTGAATTTGTGACTTATTTTTTACTGACTTTTATGTTGTATTGAATTGTGTGTAACCATATGTCTTTGTCCAATACTTTCACTGATGTTTTTCTGGGATTCACGTTATGCGAATGATTGTGTGTTGACGTGATTTTTTGTGATAAAATTGGCGCTGACGTCATTCGTCACTAACCTTGTGCTGACGTTTGTACGTACGATGAACTTTGTGTTGATTATTAGTTTGTGAAGATTTAAGTCTTAACGGTTGTCTGTATGAAACACCTTGTGATGACGTTTTCTGTGTGTGTGATTTGTGGTACAAAGACCTTTGTACAAATATGAGTAATTTTGTGATGATGTTAGATTTTTAAATTATCTTAGTACGTTATTAAAAAGGAGATGTGGTATTATTCTCAAACGAGAAAACTATCCATCAAAGTTCAAATAAAGAAGATGTAAGCAAATGAAGACAATGCGAAAAACCTAAACCGTATAGTCGGGTATAAAAGGTTCGACATGAAAAATAAAGGCAATTCAAAGTACTCTAAATTTTTACATGACAAGTTAGGCAAATTTTGAACCACATGGAAAGTCATACCAAAACGTGCTTCATGGTACGGCTGATTTTAGGAAATACTAAAAAAGATTCTCGGACGCGTATGTATAGATTTTTGCTCTGTTACAGACATTAGTTGTGGAAATTGAAGATAACCTTAACAATAGACCGCTTACCTATATATCGTCGGACATTGCCGATCCAGAGCCGCTTACCCCGTCGCATCTATTGTATTGAAGACAAATTAAATCTTTTCCGTGTCCGTTACATACAGATGTAACAGACGGTTATAGTTCCGATTTGACAAACAATCATGAAACTATGAACGATCAAGCGAAAAGAAGAGTCCGTCTTATTGAACAATTCTTAGCAAGATGGAAACACGAATATTTGACTTCTTTACGAGAATTTCACCGAGTGTTTGGAAATAACAATCAAAGTGTAAAACTAGGAGATGTAGTTATGGAAACGATTACCTTGTGCGATCTGCGACGGTCCGAACATCTTACTCTAAACTTATCAGACCAATGGTTCAGTTATATCCTTTTTAGATTTGTGAATCCGATTCATACTAAATAAATACTACCCAGACGCAAAGATATCAGCGAAGAGCTCAAACAGATGCAGTAGAGAAAATCAGAAAGTGTTTAAAGTGACATATTAAATTATATTCAAGTGAAGCGACAATAAATTTAAATCATTTTGATCAATATGAGACAAAGAAAAAAATTACTTGATAACAATTACCATACCAAACAATGACTTGGTACAGGACATTTAAAACATTGGTGGATTAAACCAAGATTCACGGCAGGCGAAACCTCCAGCTTATCTAGAAATGTTAAAAAAAATTGCTATAATGACAAAACTAGTAGTAGTTTTTAGATGGTGACGTTCCCTTGTCACCATCTTACGGTGTTTATATATCTCAACTTGTACGATTCGCTCGTGTATGTAACAATGTTTTAGATTTTAACGAGAGAAATTTATGTATTACTGAAAAATTATTACACCAGGGTTTTCGATATCACAAAGTAGTCAAAACATTTACTAAATTTTATCATCGGTATAAAGACATCATTCGTAAATATAGCTCAACATGCAGACTTCTTATACGTTCAGGTATTTCACCTCCAAATTTTTATGGAAATATTCTTTATAAAGCACAAAGGTGTCAGTATTCACCTCAGAAACTTACAAAACCTTTGAATAGACTTATTAAGAAGGGATATAATTACGATACTGTTGTCAAGTCATTAAAGATTGCATATTTTGGCGTTAATATTGAGTCACTGATAAGGTCTTTGCGTCGGAACTTCTCATATATTTTATGATGGTATGATACTAAATCCCTAACGGAAAGGATTGTGCCTGATGTTCATATGGTGAAATTATAACCTTTCAGTCAGTTTAATTGAAGTCTGGAGCTGGCATGTCAGTTAACTGCTAGTAGTCTGTTGTTATTTATGTATTATTGTCATTTTGTTTTTTTTCTTTGGTAACATCTTCTGACATCAGACTCGGACTTCTCTTGAACTGAATTTTAATGTGCGTATTGTTATGCGTTTACTTTTCTACATTGGTTAGCGGTATAGGGGGAGGGTTGTGATCTCACAAACATGTTTAACCCCGCCGCATTTTTGCGCCTGTCCCAAGTCAGGAGCCTCTGGCCTTTGTTAGTCTTGTATTATTTTAATATTAGTTTCTTGTGTACAATTTGGAAATTAGTATGGCGTTCAATGTCACTGAACTAGTATATATTTGTTTAGGGGCCAGTTGAAGGACGCCTCCGGGTGCGGGAATTTCTCGCTACATTGGAGACCTGTTGGTGACCTTCTGCTGTTGTTTTTTTTATTTGGTAGGGTTGTTGTCTCTTTGACACATTCCCCATTTCCATTCTCAATTTTATTGTCATAATAGCATTCAATCACTTTAAGTTGACTCTATTGTCTAAACTTGAAGGGATTACAATTAAAGGTGATATATGTTTTAAGATCAAAAGCGGTAATTAAATGAAAGTTCAAAATTTAGGTCATGGCTTTGCCATATAGAAACGAGAAAAATAACACCCTGAAAATAGTTATAGCGTCGCAGAAATTATTAAAGCGTCATGGGAAGAAAATATAGCGTGGCGGTACTGAGAACACTGTTACTACGTGACAGAAGACAGCACAAACACATACAGACACACTCATCACAGAGAAACGCACAAATAATATAATGGTCGACATAACATGCAAACCGCAGAACAACAAAGTAAATATTCCTTTAACGACAGACAGCGAAGTACATCACAATCAGTAACGCACTTATGTAACGATTAAGAACTTCATACAATTATTTTCACAATACCATTCCAAACAATTATTATGAAAATGACGGTATTGACAGGCTATTTTATAATAATGTGGACTACAAACGATCAGACATAATATATTGTTCTACCGAAACCACAACAGAAAATCAAAAATAAATACATGAATTTTGGATGTATAAAATAACGAGACGAGTTGTAGAGCGATGCAAATACACACTAGGTAAAACAGTAATTTTGGGCAATAGGTCGTGTTCAGTATGATGGGTTGTGTGCTGACCTTTGTCTTTCTGGAATAACTTGTTTTATCTTTGTCTCTTTTTTTTATTTACTCGTGCTTATGTTTGTATTTATGTGATTAATTGTGTTCATGAAGTTTGAAAAAATTGTTATAATATTAATATATCACAGATTATTTCCACGAGTCAGAAACTCTTGATTTTGATAGGTTTTCATTTAAAAAAAAATATAAGCTGCATATGCAAGTATAATGTTCAACACGCTTCCAAGGTCATGAATATTTTTTCGTAAATTCGACCATTTGTTTAAACATTACTTGACAGAGAATTGTCTTTGATCAGTTTTTCTAGTTCTTATACTTGTTTTTTTACATTTTGAGTAAAACGTTGCCTTTTACTGAGCTAGCTGAAATGCTTATGGACACTTCGGACATTTGAAATCAACCAAGGAATACAAAGAAATCTCATTAATTTTATAACAGCTCCACATCACCAAATCAGCAAAAGAACAAAGAACAACAAGCATGAACAGATCAAAAATGATATTTATTTATCCTAATGTAAGACCTATTATGCAATAAAATAACCAGAAAACATCGACCAACCACGTCCAAGCATATGTTCTCCACTTCGGTGGTCTTTCTTTATGAAAACCCTGTCTCCTTTTCTCAGTTTTAAGACGGCGTTGGCAGTTCCTGTCGTGTAATTTGTACCAAAGAGTTTTTCTTTCATAGCATCATTAACCCATAGCTCACAATGCAAATGTTGTCCACCGTTTGACCTCACTGTAGCCGATATCATATAAAGTCCGTCCCTTGGTGGCGTAAATACTCCAGTACTAGTCGAGTAGTGTCCACCAATGTTTGTCTTCACGGAATCAAATTTTATAATTTGATTGGATAGTGGAGTAAAGTCTTTCAACAAAATCGCTGTAAAAGCTGGAATAGACGCTGGACCTGAAAGTATAGAATAAAACCACAAGTTCTGTTAGTTTTATTAGTATATTCTCTTATTGTATGATGCATCCCTGTGAAAACAGATCAAAGATATCATCTGTAAACTGCTATGTGAATTGTTCAAAATCATTCTTTTCTCTGCTTTCAAATCTTTCTGTTTGAACCCGTCGAACTTGAACTTATCAATTATTGGTAATATTAATTATTTGGAAAACAAAAGGTCCTAGAATGGAGTATTTTTTAATCAACAGCATTGTTCTATATTAGTTTTAAATAAAGTTGAATTCTTTATTCGCTGTTTTACGTCATGCCCGCTAACAAATTGGAAACTGTACCTATACGCCTTATTTTTAGTCCAGATTTTTAGTATTCGTATTGTTATCTTAGAAAGTCTTACTGATTAGAATACTACAATAGGTTACAATTTGACAATGTATTAGTGTCAACCCTATGATTATGACCTGTGTATATAGCATATTAATCCTGAATACACCGTTTGGTGGTGCGCCTGTCAGATGCAGAACATACAGATAAGGTAATAGGTAACAAGTGAATATACTATTGCTATCGATATCGGACTCGACCCGGAACTTCTAAATTATTGGCAATATCAATTATGTTGAAAACAAAAGGACCTGGAGTTGTGTAATTTTAAATCTATACCTTTGTACTATATTAGTTATATATAAAGTTGAATTCTTTAATTCGTCGTTTTTACGTGTTGACGGCTGACAAATTGGACCTCGTTATTTTAGTATTATAGATACTATTTTGTACTTTAGACAATCATATAGTTAATTTGCCTTCTGTTGAAATTAAACAATAATAATAGTTATTCGTTTTATCTGCATGAAGATGTATGAGGTGTTAATAATGTTCTCAAGAGAAAGACGTTAGTCTTGTATTATTTAAATTTTAGTTTCTTGTGTACAATTTGGAAATTAGTATGGCGTTCATTATCACTGAACTAGTATATATTTGTTTAGGGGCCAGCTGAAGGACGCCTCCGGGTGCGGGAATTTCTCGCTACATTGAAGACCTGTTGGTGACCTTCTGCTGTTGTGTTTTTTTATTTTGGTCGGGTTGTTGTCTCTTTGACACATTCCCCATTTCCATTCTCAATTTTAATTTTACATGACACAAACAAAGCAAGAAGTTAACATACATTTTGTACTACAGACAAATGGGTTTTGTTTTTTTGATAAATATTATCAATATATATCTTTTTAACGAAATATCACGCCTGCAGTATCCCGTGTTTTTGCCAAACATTCAAAGCAGTTCTTTAGATATTTGTGAATAATGAATTTGCAAACACTACACCCAATTAGAGTTCAGCAATTGATAATGTTCTTCAATATGTAAATACATTTGATGTAATGATAAATTAGTTTGTGACCTGAAATTAACTCAATCAAATGGTTCAAAAACACTGATTTTTTAAAAAGGAGCGAGCAATAAAATATATGATCGACCTGCTTTCATTCTTACAAAATAAATAAAAAGTTACATAAGATTTAGCTAAACATGTTCTTCAAACGAATAATTCAGTGTTTTTTTTTTAATGATTCAAATAAAGCAATGATCGATCAAAGCAACATTATACCTTTTTTCTTTTTAAAATGTTATTTGTAACATATACAATTCTAATCAGTCAATAGTTATATAAAGGTACCAGGGTTATAATTCAGTACGCCAGACGCGGGTTTCGTCTACATAAGACTCATCAGTGACGCTCATATCAAAATATTTATAAAACCAAACATGAACAAAGTTGAAGAGTATTGAGGATCCAAAATTCCAAAAAGTTGTGCCAAATACGGCTAAGGAAATCCATGCCTGGGATATGAAATTCCTCAGATTTTCGAAAAATTCAAAGTTTTATTAACAGGAAATTTATAAAAATGACCACATTATTGATATTCATGTCAACACCGAAGTGTTGACTACTGGGCTGGTGATACCCTCGGGGACGAAACGTCCACCAGCAGTGGCATCGACCCAGTGGTGTAAATAGTTATCAAAGGTACCAGGATTATAATTTAGTACGCCAGACGCGCGTTTCGTCTACATAAGACTCATCAGTGACGCTCATATCAAAATATTTATAAAGCCAAACATGAACAAAGTTGAAGAGCATTGAGGATCCAAAATTCCAAAAAGTTGTGCCAAATACGGCTAAGGATATCTATGCCTGGGATAAGAAATTCCTTAGAATTTCGAAAAATTCAAAGTTGCAAGTCATTTCATTCGGATTTTTACAGTCACTGTTACACAGATATCCAAGTTGTTAGGATTAACCAACACAATCACTTTTTCTTTCTTGTGTACGATGTTTTACGAATGTTTACGATTTTTTTTTACTATAAGGATATTTATAGGGAATCAACATAAGCATATATTTTTTTTAATCAGAATGAACATTTCACTAGCTCAGTAGTAATCACTTCTGTGTTGACACGAATCGTCATTGATTTGATGTTGATTATAAATTATCTGTTTACAAAACTACATTAGGGATAGATAAACCAAGCTGTATTTTGCCCAATTTTTAAGAATTAAGGTCTTCAATGCTCTTCAACTTCTTCCTTATTTGGTCATTTCAACTTATTTTATTCGAGCGTCACTGATGAGTCTTTTATAGACGAAAAGCGTGTCTGGCACAAATATAAAGTATCATTCCTTGTATCTATGATGAGTTATTTACAAGCACTGGGTCGATGCAACTGCTGGTTGAGGGTATCACAAGCCCAGTCGTTAGCACGCAGGTGTTGGTATTGATTATCATTGATATGGTTTCAATTATAAATTTACTGTTTACAAAAACTTAGAATTTTGAGATACTAAGGCTTTTGTACCTGAGGAATAGATAACCTTAGCTGTATTTGGCAAAACATTCAGAAACGTTTGGTCTTCAATGCTCTTCAAACTTCTACTTTATTTGGTCATTTTAAAAAAAAAATATATAAAATTTCAATCCTTGTTTATATGATGAGTATATTATTATACACAAGGAAATAATACAAATGTCACCTTCGATATTCTACACATATGTTCCATCTTGAAATATTGTTTTACTTTATTACTTTAAATATTCTTTCTGTATTGTTTAGAACAATGAAATTATTAAATGTAAGACAAATTACCTGGTCGAAAGTCGTCTCCACTTTTCTTTATTTTGTAGATAATGTTTTTTAGATCTTCAATTATCTCTTGTTCTATTTGATAAAAAGAAACCACAGATAAAAAGGCATATTAAAAAGAAGAAGACATTTGACATAATATGACAATGCTGTATAAACGTGTTTGCCAATCTTATTATAGAAGAAACAAACAAACAAAAAAACAATATAAATGTAAAATTAACAAATTAGGTAGAGCGAGTTCGCATTCTAATATTTGAATAAGAAGTCACAGCTTGAAAGTCTAAAGAAGGAGAAAGTTCTTAATTAATACATTCGACAAATAATGACAATACTGTGTAAACGTGTTTGCAAATCTCATCATAGCAGTAACAAGCAAACAAGAAAACAAGCTAAACGTAACACTTTAACAAAGAAGATGTATCGATATTGCTTAATTTCGTGATGTGGTATGATTGCCTATGAGACAAATATCTACCAAAGTTCAGATGAAGTGGATGTGAGCATACATAGCCAGCCGTACGGTCTCTGAAAATTAGAAAAAACTCATACCCAAGAGTCATCTATCAAACATCGTTTGTAAGTTCATCAATTCGCAAATTGAACCAAAGTTGATCCTAGTGATATTTCTGACGTATTTTTAGTCTTTACTTTTAGATTCTTGTGTTGGAACTTTTTATCAATATGAAAGAAACGATCTATAGAGATTAAGGAATGCGAGATATATATACAAAGACATTGACTCTGCAGTAAACTTTAACAACAATTAGACATACGTTAGTTGTTATGTAGCATTCTACGACACTTTTTCATAAAATTTTTGTTCATATGTTAGCCATCTAGCTAATCTGGATAGTATATGATAAAAGTTACATAGTACAACATGACGTACGCAATGTTATCGATATCGCAGTTATAGTTCCGTTGTAATATTTATGTTTATGACTGTTAAGAGACGTCAACATGACTAATAATTGACGACAAAAGACATGATAAAGCAAAATGACAAAAATAACGAGTTCCAAAAAAAAATCCGTAAGCAGAAGGGAAACATTATAATCTCGGTACTTTGGTGTTTTAATTTGTTTGATTCAAGTTCAGACGACATTGTGTCTTTTTTTCTTTTGTAAGCTGATAGTGAGTACCAGTCCAATCTGAATACAAATAAAGGCAACAGTAGTATACTGCTGTTCAAAACTCGTTTATCCATGGACAAAAAAAAAATCGGGGTGTCAAAGTAAAACTGAGGGAAATGCATTAAATATAAGAGAAGAATAACTACACAACATTAGAATGTAAAGCACACAGAAACAGACTAAGCATAAGACAAACTCCGATGAGAATAGCAAATATAACATCAAACCAAATACATGAATTTGGGATACACTCAAACACAAGAGAAAACAAACGACACAACGGAAACACAACATTAAGATGTAACACACACAGAAACGAACTATAATACAGCAATGGCAATATTCCTGACTTGGTACTGTACAAACCTTTCAAATTTATATTATCAGATTGTTCTTAAATTGTGCTGTAACGTTACTGTCCAAGATTCCTGGAAATATTGAGCGCTCGCAGACATGTTTCAAATTGGAACATAATGTATGTTCATGTCCACAGCTGAGAGCCTGTTATCCAGTTGATATCGTTGATTACTGTTTGTCATAATGTGTTATTCCTTTATCCATTAAAATGTCCTGAACCAAGTCAAGAAAATGGCCGTTGTTATATTATAGTTCGTTTCTGTGTTTGTTTCATTTTGATGTTGTGTTTCTATTGTGTCGTAGTTCTCCTCTTATATTTGATGTGTTTCCCTCAGTTTTAGTTTGTAACCCGGATTTGTTTTTTCTAAATCGTTTTATGAATTTCGAACAGCGGTATACTACTGTTGCCTTTATTTATATCATAAATGAAGCTGTTGTTTTTATTTTGTTTTATACCTAGTCATGTCGATGCAATTCGTGGCTAACTATTCGATACGGGAATGGCTAATAGTTAAAGACCAGAATAGGACTCTAACGTCTACATAGTTTAGTCCCGGATAGGTAATTTTCAAACGCAGTCATACCACAGTGTCTTTTTTTACATAATGTTTGTTTACACTCACATATGAAAATACATTGCCGCTTAGAACACTTTTTTCTTTTATTTGTATCTTTCTTATTTATTATTTGACTGTTTATATAATAATTGATATGAACTTACTATTGCTTAGAACAAGATTTCCATTCCAAATAAAACATGCAATGAGAACACAAAAATTCATATCTGCAGTTGTATTAACTTAGCATAGACAACAAAACATAGACCCTTTCCTAACCACGAAACAATATATTTGAGGTATAGAATTGTAGCAGCTGTTACGAAATATAATATGATTGCATGTTAACTTATGGACATTGCGTGATGCAGAAAATGTCAAGTTTTCTTCTGCGTTCTATTAAAATACCTAGCCAACGGAAAGATAGCGACAAATAAACCCAGATTGAAATTTTCGTATCAAAATGTGCATGGGTCCCTTTATAGCTTGCTGCTCGGTGTGAGCCATGCTCCGTATTGAAGGCCGTATCTTACCCTATAATGGTTTACTATCATAATTTGTTACTTGGATGGAGAGTTGTCATATTGGAACTAATACCACATCTTTCTATATCTATGCAATAGATTTTGATGTCTTTTTTTAAAATATGCATTATTATCTTGACAAAATTAATGTATCTAATGAAGATGAAATATTATTTAAAACTTTACTAGACAAACGACCCCATCTTCTTTGACAATTAAACGTGTAAAGCTATGGGCCTATTCGTTGTCTACAACTGCAGGATTTTTACCCATAACTCATAATACTTTAATCAGCTGATAAGTCATAAACGGAAACAGTTGCACTAGTATTTTTTTTACCGATTCTTAGCATTTTCTATTAGCACCAAGTAACTTGAAGTTACTTTATCAAGATTAATAAATCTCTAACCTAAAATGGAAAATAATAAACGGACAAGTGAAAATGTCTTAATATTCCTTGATTGTCAGAGCTTTATTGACTTTTTTGTATAGACTTTTCCCTAGAGATAAGAATGACATCATCATAAATTAACTTTTAAGGGCTGAGAAAACCTTCAACTTACTCAAATGTCATTTTCACGTAATATGGAACCAGATGTAAAAGTGCCAAACGTTATACCACATAAAACATTAGGTACAAACATGATTTACTTGTACACTGAACGTTGTTGATGCGAAGACACAAAAATATCACTGAGTATCGGGAAATTGTTAAATAATCCGTGAGATCATAGAACTTAAATTGCCAATTTCTGTAATTAACCGTTTCTGATCTGAGTTTTCAGAAGACCTTTCTTCTGGAATGACATTTCTTGCATCGAGGATATACACACTACTTATTTTCATTAGAAGGGTTTTAAACTTTTGAAGACAACTCAATATTTATATTTAGTCTTTTATCAGTAAAATTTTCAATGAAAGCTTACCTATTACGAAATCAACTCTTGAAGCATTTTTTTTTTGTACCAAGTGCCTTAGAATTTTATTGTATGTTAACACTGTTGATGTGCTCCAAGCGTTTAGTGTTGGCATTTGAGATACATTATATCATAAAAAAATACGTATCTTTAATGTATGTACGAGTATTCGAATAAATAACACAATCAGGCATTAAGATGGAATAAAAAGTAAAGCAACCCGAATATTCAAATATTTGAACAGTCACACTGTGGTTGTCATACTTTGATTCCTCTTTTCTACTAAAAGTTACAAATTTCGATACATGTTTACGAACTTGAGCTACGCTGAAAAGGGAAACATTCCATATCCGCATATATTGCATCAGATTATGTGTATATTCTTACAATTTATTGTGTGTACCTCAGTAGTGCGAAATTATATACGGTATTCTTGAATGATATTTTCGGTAGATATTCTCTATCATTCTATTTTGATATATGCTAGGTATCGATTGACACTAAGAGTAAGAAAATAGAAGCAAAGGACAAACAAATTAAAAGAAAATTTAAAAAAAAAACAGACTATTAAACAATTAAAAAAAATACAAAAAAATACAAGCTCTCTTATCGAAAGGAGAACCAAACGTCATGCATTTTCTTCTGTTCTGGTTTTTTTTTTGCATTTCTAAGTTATATCAAAATTATTGATATAACAGAAAAAGTTGCACACGAGAACAAGTGTCCAAAGCAATCCGCTATCTTTCCGATATCACTGATATATATTCTGTACAGAACCAATGCTACTGCCATCGGACTACGCATGTAATCACCAGGCTTTTCCCTTGCTACTGACATGAATTTTATGTCAACTTTCAGATTTTAGTTATGAAGCTTACTTTTATGATAGGATAGAATTATTCGATCTTACATTTAGTTGTACTTATCAAAATAATAACCAAAAAGAACAAAATCAAGGACAAATGAGTCAATGTTTCTATTGCTTTATGTTCAATACATATATAATTTGAATAAAAACAAAAAAGACACCAGGTGGTAACGCAAATCTAAATCAAAAGAAAGACAGACTACGCAAAGGACAAAAAAAAATAGAACAACCGTACAAAAAATTGAAATGCAGCAACACGACCCAGGTAAAAGCGAACAATTTTGCTCCAGAAATTTCATGTTTCATATTTGGTCAAATTTTAGAGGTAGAAATTTAACATGACCGAGTTCTATTATTCTTAGGGTTGGATAAAGTAAATTATCAATCTGCAATAGGATTAAGATATATCACTTGATATAACTTATATTTATATTTCATAGGAATAACCTTTGAAACAAGCAACTGTTCCAGAGCACCCCAAATACAGCTTCTTCCTTTTTTGTAAGGGTTCATGTTGCTAAGTCTTTATTTTTTTGTATGTTTTTTTGTCATGTTTTTCGTTTCTTCTTTTTATTTTGACAGTTTCTCCCCGAATTATTAATGTTTATTGTATCCTTGTTATTTCCTGTCTCTGTCTCTGTCTCATGTTCTTCTAAAACTATCATCAAATCATTAAGATATAATTGCAATATTGCTTTACATTCCATTTTTTTTATGCAAGCAGAATTTATCTACGTAAAATGCTGTTTAACGAAAAACGAGTAATTGCTTTTCTTTAACTTCAATAGCCAACTGACAGACTGTGCAGACAAGATATTTAAGATATCGTGTGTTTTTCATGTGAATTCGAGATCGTGTGTTTCTTGTTAAATAGATGAAATCATTTAGATATTTCAATATTTAGACAAGTGAATGTTTTAATTTATTTTCAATATTTCCTGGTCATGTTTATCGCACGATGCACACCTACAAGGAGAGCTATTCGATTAGATGGAGAAGATTTTATGAATTCTTTGCTTTGCAATTGGTTTATTAAGCAATCGATTGATTTTAATGAATTTCACATTAAGAATGTGAATAAACTCATCATTGATACCAGGACTAAATTTAGTAAATACGCCAGACGCATGTTTCGTCTACAAAAGACTCATCAGTGACGCTAGAATCCAAAAAAGTTCAAAAGGCCAAATAACGTACGAAGTTGAAGCACGGGGGGGGGGGGGGGGAGGCGGGTAACTTCCTATTATTGGGTATACGGGGATGTGCCAAAAATATGGGTCATAATTTTGCGAGATTTTATATAAAAACGACCCTCCTTTTTAATGACATCCTATATTGAAATGCAATTACGTTTGATAACTATATATTAATTTGGGGTATGATCTATCAGGATGAGAATCTTACATTATTAATGGTCAATTATTATATCAAACTAAATCAATTCATTTGAAAGTTCACCTATTGTATATAAGTATAGGTCATTCTTTCTTAAATATTAATATAACTATAGGTACTGAATTTCAGTGAATGTTATATTAAAATGGGTACGTTTTTTGAGGCAAAAATGGCACACCCTTACCAAAAAAATATCGAAGTTACCCCCCCCCCCCCCCTGAGTTGAAGAGTATTGAGGACCAAAATTTCTAAATGTTTTGCCAAATTCAGCGTAGGAAACGCTTGCTCTTCCATAAAAGAGTAAAATATTATAGTTTTAAATGAGCACTTAACAAATCTTATTCTAGTTCTGCTCTAAATAATGTGGAATCATATATTACTCATGTTAACCATTGGATAAAAACTTATACTACCTCTAAATTATTGTTTTTATTTTCAGTACGCTTGTACCTAGAATATACATGTGTTTTTTAGACTAGCTCTAACCAAAAATGTAGAGATAGTGTGTTGCTGATAAAATCAATGAAATTAATTTACCATTAACACATGTGGTTCTTTTAATTTATACTCAATATATTTGGGGTCATCTCAAGTTTCGTTTCTCATAATATAAATCTACAACTTACAATGAGAGTAATAGGATAAGAAACAGTTGCTTTTTATTTTTATTTTTTGTTTTACTATTGTTTAATTGGGCAATCAATTGTTTCTAATCAATTTCACATATAGAATTTCAACAGACATGAAATACTTTCATGATAAAATAAAAATATTCTCGTTTAACCTTTTTTCAAGTTTCGATCTAATTGATGTGAAATCAAATAATCCTCTTGCTAACCATTGAAGAAAACAGTAATTTCCTCAAAATTCACAACTGAAATTGCATTTTTTTAACTTTTGTGCGCTCAAAGAGCATCTGTAGATTTATCTATACCAGGATGCCCGAAACTAATTCAATTTGAAGGCAAAATAAAAAAAAACGAATTCGTTTGTCATCATGCAACTTATCAATATTTTTTTTCAATATACATGTGTGTTTCAGACTAGCTGCAAATCATGACACTCTTGAAAACAAAAATATACCTAGCCTTCTGACGGTTGTGTTATAAAATACCAACGTCAACATTAATATGCTACTGTTGGCAATCAAATTAGATCAGCTAGATGAATAACATTTGCGCAATTAATTTATGAAATAGTGTTGTACAAAGATATATTACAACTCTCTGATGTCTTTTTTTGTTAATTTTATCGTAGGGTAAATGTTTTGTATATTCCACATCTCCTTTATCGCTATAGATCGTTTCTTGTACATTGATAAAACTTCAACAAGCCTTCTTCACATTATCAATATCTGCAAATATATAAATCTATCAAAGGAATAAAAAAAGATCGAAGGAACAAATGGAAATCTACTCAGATTTTCTAATTGTCAAGGCTTTTATGACTTTTTTGTAGACTTTGTCCAAGAGATAAGAGTGAAAAGTAATATCATTCTGAAACACGTTTTAAGGTTAAACCTTCAATCTATATAAGTGACATCTCTAAGTGATATTTAACACCATGTTAAAGTAACAGACTTCGTGTAATATTAAATATCAGGTACAAGGATAATTAAGATTTTAAGATGAAAAGTCTTGTAAAATATTGATGATATCAAGATACGAAAATACTACTGATTATTAGGAAAATGTAAATTTGATCAATTAATAGTAGAATTTTTAAAAAAGGAAGCCATCTTATGAAATCGACTTTTCTGACATTTTATGGTACAGAAACATGAACGTAGGTAAGAACGATTATATGTGCCTCAGAAATTATTCGATCCTCACCTATCACTGTTTGTTTTAATGATGTTTGTGTTGTACTTCAAAACAACATCTTGACCAGTGTGCACTTTATCTTTCAATTTGTATTATAAGAAAATTTGCATGACTGAGTTTTGCGATGCCTTATGGTTATAGAGTCAATTGTCAATTTCAATTTTTAAATAAGTAATACTTTCTATATCTTTTCAAAATATTTTATAGGAGTGATATGGCGAGTGTCACATATTAACCAGGAACTGCTTTCCATTCGGAGTACATGAAATCCTATCCAATTTTCTAAAGGGGTTGTGGTTGCTAATTGTTTAGTTTTCTTTATTGAAAAATGCTCTTATTTCAGTGCTTCGTTTATATGGTTTTATGATAGTTGTTTTTGTTATATGTATCGATCTTTTATGATAAGCCAATTGCTATTGATTTTTACAGTTAATTGTTATATTTTTCTGTAACATATCTGTCACAGGTTATAAACGGAGGGTTGATTGCACAGACACATGTTTTATCCCGTCATATTTTTGAGGTGCCTGCCAGTAGTCAGGAGCCTAAATTATTGTTTGTCGTGTTTTATGTTTGTCATATTTGATTTTTCGTAAATTGTTTTGTTATAAATTATGCCGTCAGTTTTCTTGTTTCACTTGTTTCACATCTTTTGATTTATGTCGGGGCCTTTTAATTGACCTCATGGTATGGGTTTATCTCATTGTCGAAGGAATTATGGTTACATGTAATGTCTTACTCTCACTTCATTTGATAGAAGCTGAACTATACCCCATCGTTTGTATTTTTATTTTCTTGTCTTTGTTATCATTTTGTCATTATGAAATTTTTGCCATTGCGTGACAAGTAATCTGCAAACTATTCCCTGTATCAAGTCAGGAATATATTTTCCATTCGTTTCGCATGTTTGAGATTTTAATTTTGATATTTGTTAAGGGACTTTCTGTTTTAAATTTTCTTTGGAGTTCTCTAGTTCGGTTATTTACTTTTCGGTATCCTTTTCTTTTTCTCATCTCATGCTTTTCTTGTTTTATATAATAGGCAATCATATCACATTTTTTATTTTTAAATATCTTCATAAACTAAAAAAAAAATAAAAAAAAAATAACTGTAATTTTGCTTTTTGTGGATTTTGTTTTATCAGAATCAATCGAAAAACAATTTTGTTCAACTAAAATGACAGTTATAGTCTGTAATTTTTTTTCATTTGCATTTAGTAAACTGTGCATCAAAAACTTGTAGTGATAGTGTTTTTCTGATAAAATAAACAAAATCAATTTACCATTTACACATGTTACACATGAGGTTGTTTTACTGTAATTGATATTCAATATGTTCGGGGTCATGTTGAAAAACAATTAAAATTAAACAACCATAAACAAACATTTTACAGATAATAAAAATAAAAGTTAAAATCAAATACTTTTGTGATGAATTTCAATATGATAACTTATTAAATAGAAATAAAGTTGTTTTTCGAGATACGTTAAAATGGCATATATATAACGTTCTGTCATCATAACCTTTAACTGGCATCTCAATGTCGAGGAAATTACCAGATTTATTAATTTATTATGTCAATAGCATTGGTCATGTCAATCTAGCATGCTTTTTAAAGTAAGCTTGCTAAACATTGCTTTATTCCTGTCTAATTTTTTTTCAATCAACTTAACTAAAGGCATACCATTTACTCCATTTAAAAGGTGGATAAATGCCTCATTGGCAAACATCCCACATTTTTATAAAAACTTCTTTAGGCAATGTTGAATTTGTTTATTTTTTTAAGTCCCTTTAAGTCATAAAACTTACATTTTGAAGTAAGCATAAATCTATGGCTTTCAAATGAGAGAGAGAGAGAGAGAGAGAGAAGATTACTCTTCATAGAAAACTTCAGATTGAGGAACAAAATGAGAGCCACCAAACCCAGAGGTGAAAAGAATAAAATTGAGAATGGAAATAGTGAATGTTTCAAAGAGATAACAGCTCGACTAAAGAGCAGAAGCAGCCGAAGACCACCAAAGGATCTTCAATGCAGCGAGAAACTCCCGCACCAGAAGGTGTGCCTCAGTTGGCCCCTTAACAAAAATGTATACAAGTTCAGTTATAATGGACTCCGACATTTACTCAGGAAACTAGAATTAAAAATAATACAAGACTAACAAAGGTCGTAGGTTCCTGATTTGGGACAGGCGCAAAAATTCAAATCTTTTTTCAAAATTATGTTTATAGTTTGCGCTTATATCTTGAAGTAACAACAGTGACCAATATAACGAGATTGTTGAAATCTCAAAAATATGTTTTAGGTAATCTATATTTATGATGTGCCTGTCCAAAGTTGGAAAGCTGTTATTCAGAGGTTGTCATTTATTGCTACCTGAAGAATTTATTTTTCAATTTTGCAGCATGCATCAGATTTCTTATAGAACGGTTGGTTATGTTTGAAATCAAGAAAACTAGTCAATTTTCTCATTTTGCTGCCTATGACATGTTATGCTGCGTTCACACGTAATCCGAATTCGATTCGCCTTTTCTAATTCGAATTATTTTAATTGGCATTCGAAACGTTTAACGTCCAAACATAAATTCTAATTCGAATTGCAATACGCGTCAAATTCGCTATAATCGGATAATACCATTTAGGCAATTCGAATTAAATCGAATTAAAAACGAAGAGTGTGTAAACGCAATTAGCGAATTCGATTATAAAGCCATAAAAACAGTTCATTTGAGTTGAATGAATCAATTTGTATTGTGATTTTACAGAAACCTTAGAATATTTTCTGTTTTTGCTTGATTATTTGTCGTTTTGTTGACGGCTGTTTATCGATTCGTCGTTTTTCGTTTTTACGAAATAATGTTGACGGTTTCTCTACGACTTATTAGTTTTGATTCTCCTTTTGGGTGCTATAAACAGTTTCGTAATAAAAACTAGGGGTTATTCCCCGACTAAAAATAACTATGGAGGGAAACCTGTTTATTTACTTACTTGGTGAAAAAGTATCATGTTTTTTTGTATTTGATTGTAAAAAGTAGTTAATTAGCTTTCAATTAAAACAGGTTGAATGATTGAAATAATTTTAAAAATTATATTAAATATACATGTTTCGAGGGGAGACAACACTGTAAACAGTCTGTTTTTTAGTAGTGAAAATTGAAAACTTATTTGCAGCCACTGTAGCTCTTTTCGGAGCAGGAAACCGTACCCTCAAACAAGTTTTTTTTGAAAGGCCAGGTAAAAACCTACAAAATTCATACAGTTTTGATTATGACAAATGTGCAAGGATTATGTCTTCATGGGTGTGCACATGACCTGATTTCAAGTTTTTTATGTTAAAATTATACCTTTTCCCCCCAATGTTCATTGGATGTAATTTTTATAATATATCAAAAGTACACATTATTTTTATTTCATTATAAACTAGAGAACATTCTGATTCCAGTGATATCTAGTTTTATACAAGTATCTTTATTAATCAGTCCACCAGTAAGGGTCACATATGCATGGTCACTCAAAACATGACGTCATAGAAAAAAACTGTTGATTGCACCCTTTGGTATCTTCCACCTTCTATTATATATAGTGTATTTCATTTTGAAATATTAGCACTGACAGATATACCTCCTTGTTGAATTCTATCTATATTTTCAACACTTTCCAGTATACGTTAATCAAATTAGTGTAAGGTTACTTACCTTTTCTCATTATATTAATTCAGTTCTATAAGCTTTGATACTACAAATTCTGAACTTATTTATATGAAATGTTTAAAGGTTTCCTCTTCAGCCTGAGCATATTTATAGTTTCACCAATTAATGACGATATTAAGGTGGAAATCAATCTTATTATCATGGAATGGTCATGCTCATCAAAGAAGGACGAAAGGTACAGGAAGGACAGTCAGACTCATAAATCGAAAATAAACTGCCAACGCCATGGCAAAAAGTAGTTGATTAAAGTAAATATCATTTGTTGCTTTAGCTTATATATTTTTGTTTTTGTGGTTCACATTGTTTTTGTATCGTGTCTTATATATCGTTTTTCGTCTTCTTGTAAATATCTAAGGTCAAATGTATAAATATTTATTCAAGTTTCTACAAAACATAGATTTATTGTATCTTATAAAACAGAAGATGCGGTATGATTGCCAATGAGACAACTATCCACAAAAGACTAAAATGACACAAACGAGAAAACTATCGGCCTTATTTATGTAAAAAAAAATGAACGAAAAACAAATATGTAACACATAAACAAACGACAACCACTGAATTACAGGCTCCTGACTTTGGACAGGCACATACATAAATAATGTGGCGGGGTTAAACATTTTAGCGGGACCCCCCCCTCCACAGAACCTGGGACAGTGGTATAATTGAGTGAGTTCCCCAAGAATTTGATAAAACATCATGATAAAAAATAAGAGCTAGCCTCTTTTAGATGAAATTTCGAGTCAAAAAATTCTTTAAAACAATTGAAAAAAAAACCAGTTTCAAAATCCCTTTTTTCGGTCAAATATTAACGTTACCAATATAATTGCACCAGATTCGATATACGACAATGAATATCGCATTGAACTGTACCAAGTCAGGAATATGGACGTCGCTATCAAATAGTCAGTTTCTCTGCATGTTGCCGTTTGTGTTTGTTTCAGTTCAGTGTTTCTGTTGTGCCTTTTTTCTCTTTTATAGTTGATGCACTTCCCTCGATTTTAGTTTGTAACCCAGATTTCTTTTCGCTTAAACGATTTATGGATATGGAAAAGTGGTATACTACTGTTGTCTTTATTCATCAGTGAAGCTCAAGCGAAACAAATTTGAAAGTCTGCAATCTATAGAATAAAAAACCTAAAAAAAAACATATACGTGTCATTGAAATAAAAAAATAATATAGGAATAAAAGTAAAACCAAACCAGGACAAGCAATCATAGCTTTTAATTAATTCTATATATACATGTATATATATATAATATTTTTTTACTAGCAATAGACTGAATGGTTGACTTGTCGACACTTTATATTATTTAAAGTTTCGAAAACTATAAAAGTTTGTCAGATATTTTTGAATGTCATTTGTTTGATACATTTCGAATTCTAACTACGTTTTGTATACTTTTTTTTAGGCACGCAAAAACATTGATAATTAAAATATGTGTCTTTACAAAATACTTTAATACAAAGTGATTCAAGACGTGACAATTTACTTTCAGGAAATAAATGAGATTCTTTAATAATTTTGCTCTTTATAATTCTACTTTCAAATATATATTGGCCTTGAGCATTACTGAATATATATTTTCGTAGAAATGCGCAATTGGTGCAGAAAATTTGGCACTAATGTGATTACCATCACTAGTACTGGATCGACACCTCCCTCTGCTGATGGAATAGTCCCCGAGAGTATCACCAGCCTAATACTAAGACCTTTAGTACTGGAATGAAAATACGCATATTGCGTACAAAAACTAAAATTTGCTGTTACAAAAATGTTGGAAATTTGTTTAAATAAGGGAACATATCTCTCTCATGCAAAGCTCTGATTCTTTGTCCAATTTTGGCTAATTTTTTTTCATTCACTTTTACACGCTGTTCTTATTTTGAAAAGTTTTGTATTTACAAATATTTTGGCATCAAGTATCGAGAAAGGATATATCTTGTCGACATAGTCATCTGGGGCAGAGTTATTGGTACTGAAATACTATTTTTCTTTTTGTCCTGAATGATATTTTGATTTCATTTAGTTATGTAATAATTTAGACAATTGTGTATCATATAGGCGTGGGAACGTATTAATTATATTGCGGCGTTTTGACAACCCTCTAGTTAGGGACAAATGTAGGAGAAAAAAATCCCTACTGTTTAGTAACACTATTATATCATTTAACATGACATATATATGCTCTGACACATTGATGCCACGTCCTAATCAGTGAAGTAGGAAACACTGAGTTTAAGGTTCTTTGGTTGACCTGGTCTGTATTAGAACCCACGACCTCCTGCACTTGAGAAGAGTACGGTTCGCCTGCCGTTAGTGCTTTTGATTGCACTTTATATTATTGGACAGTGCATACGTCTCTCTCAGCCATAGTCAATGACTTCTTGAACTTATATAATTAAGACCGTACGTATCAACGAATTAACAAGGTAGGTTATGGGCGGTAAACTAAATACTACAGCGACTGAAAACTACTACAAAAGAAAGCAAACAAACAAAGTCATATAAAGAATTCTTAAAAGTATTCATTGATGCTAAATTTATACTTTTTATGTAATGAAATAACCAGAAAACATTGACCATTCACGTCCAAGTATACCTTCTCCACTACGGTGGTCCTTCTTTAATTTTAAGACGGCGTTTATTGTTCCAGTCGAGTAATTAGTGCCAAAAGTCTTCACTTTCATACCTTCATTTACCCATAGCTCACAATGTAAATGCTTTGTAGCAGTTGACCTCATAGTTGCAGATATCATATATTAGTATAGGCCATTTCTAGGTGATGTAAATACTCCAGTACTAGGAGAATAATGTCCACCAACCTTTGTCTTTACGGACAAATATTATGATCTCATTGACTTGTGGAGTTAAATCCTTCGACAAAGTAGCAGTAAAAGCTGGGATAGACGTTTGACCTGTGAATATTAAATAAAAAAAAAATGTGATTATCATAGTCCATAAAGCTGTTCTGAGAAAAGTACCAACGGTACTCGGGTTAATTCAATGTTAATTTCTGGGATTCACATATTTTTGTGGCAACCAATTTTCTAGGATTGAGAGAAAGTTGTGTGTTTCAATGAGTACTGTATTTCATGGATTCTATAAAAGATTAGAACAACCATCTGGGAAATTTGTATCTCATTTATATCTTAAATGGTTTACGTATACTTACTAGATCAAAGGAAATCAATAAATCTTGAAATAGTATTCGCTATTATAGTTTACCCCCATTGATATGTTTATGGAAAGAGGTTTTATTTTTATTTACTTTTTTTGGTTTAGATAGATGAAAGTTGATTTACCTATGCAATGTGTTACAACACATTTGTGTTATGTTTAGTTTATCTTTAAAGGTGGGGAATATGTTTAATACGAATTAATAATTTAACTCACCACATTCTGAAGTGCCTGTACTACGCCAGGAGTCCCGTGTACTTGTTTTTGGTTATTGCTTGCAGAATTTGGTGTATAGGTTAATGAAAAGGCAATCAACAATAACTAAAATAACAGTACACCGAATCCTTCGCTTCAAACACGCACTAACAAAGCATAAAAACTTACCTCCCCCATATTCTTTACTGTTCTTCAGTTTAAAGATAATGTAAAGTAGATCTTCAACTATCTCATTTTCTGTGTTATAAATAAAAAAAATCACAAATCTTATCTAACGATTTCGTAATCAAAAGTATTGTTATTTTTTATTTACAAAGAGGCACTTATATACAACAAACAAAAATTTGTAAATAAGAAAGATGTGAGTAAAAGACAGGAAAAAAAGACCATCTTAATACGGATTTTGCCCTATAAACTGGATCAAAATTTTAAAAATGAATATAGAGTTTTAAGATTATATGCTTGAATCGTTTGTTGAAACGTTTTGAATTAATAAAAAAACTTCTCTGTGCATGCTAAATGTTGTACGAGAGTCGAAATACACTTTAGAGATATTTTGCCTCTCTTACAAAATTCAGCATGTGACAGTAATTTTAAAATAGGATCTGAGAAAACAAACTGTCATAGAGGAGTACAAAGGCGGTATCATTGATAACAAACAATTGGTTTAATAAAAAGTAACTAAGAAACAAGTTTTGTTGACTGGAGAATTGGAAATAACATTTACGCTTATAAATGAAATCATAAAATCAGTATTTTTTAAAATATATATTCTGAATAAATTCTAAGTTAAAAATATTTAACTTCACTTTTTAAAAAAATGATACCACGAACAATCATGTATGCATACAAATGCAAACCAAATAAAAACATAAAACTTCATGCGTCCGAAGCAATAACAAATACTATTACAACATAAGCAAAATTATGTTATTCCTATCAATTTGGATTGAATCTTTACTAACCCTATGAAGTGTTTATAGCGAGTCAAGATATTGTTGTGAGTATATCTAGACTTTTTGAAATTTCATTGGAACTTAATAATGAATTTTCTTATACTTTACTCTATTATAATACATATGTAAATTATATATGTTTGACTTACTATGGCACTGAATCAGACTTCCAAAAGGAATCAAACTTGCTAAAAGAACAATAAGAATCATGTCTGCAGTTGTATTGTGTCGGCTTCGATAACATAGAAATATATATTTCTGTGACTGTATCTTACATTCATTTGAAGGATCCTTTACTATAGATAATTTAGCTGATCTGTAACAATAACATCTTCATGCCTTATATATCATGTACTGTAGTACGCCGCTAGATTAAAACTGACGTGGAAAGGTAACATATGGCCACCGAAAGCTCTTTTAATGAGAGCCCAGGTGGTCGTGTGGTCTAGCGGGACGGCTGCAGTGCAGGCGATTTGGTGTCACGATATCACAGTAGCATGGGTTCGAATCCCGGCGAGGGAAGAACCAAAAATTTGTGAAAGCAAATTTACAGATCTAACATTGTTGGGTTGATGTTTAGACGAGTTGTATATACATTATGTACACAGCCATGTATCACCATCATTGATGGCGATCCGATGGATACATCTGTTGTAGGGTTGTCACTGACTCAGACGTACTTATGAATATAATTATTTTCTGTGACTGTATCTTACATTCATTTGAAGGATCCTTTACTATAGATAATTTAGCTGATCTGTAACAATAACATCTTCATGCCTTATATATCATGTACTGTAGTACGCCGCTAGATTAAAACTGACGTGGAAAGGTAACATATGGCCACCGAAAGCTCTTTTAATGAGAGCCCAGGTGGTCGTGTGGTCTAGCGGGACGGCTGCAGTGCAGGCGATTTGGTGTCACGATATCACAGTAGCATGGGTTCGAATCCCGGCGAGGGAAGAACCAAAAATTTGCGAAAGCAAATTTACAGATATAACATTGTTGGGTTGATGTTTAGACGAGTTATATATACATATATATATATACAACTCGTTGTATATATATATACAAATCGTCTAAACATCAACCCAACAATGTTAGATCTGTAAATTTGCTTTCGCAAATTTTTGGTTCTTCCCTCGCCGGGATTCGAACCCATGCTACTGTGATATCGTGACACCAAATCGCCTGCACTGCAGCCGTCCCGCTAGACCACACGACCACCTGGGCTCTCAAAAAAAGAGCTTTCGGTGGCCATATGTTACCTTTCCACGTCAGTTTTAATCTAGCGGCGTACTACAGTACATGATATATAAGGCATGAAGATGTTATTGTTATATATATATATATATATGCCCAGGTGGTCGTGTGGTCTAGCGGGACGGCTGCAGTGCAGGCGATTTGGTGTCACGATATCACAGTAGCATGGGTTCGAATCCCGGCGAGGGAAGAACCAAAAATTTGCGAAAGCAAATTTACAGATCTAACATTGTTGGGTTGATGTTTAGACGAGTTGTATATATATATATATATATATATACGAGTCTAAATTGAAAACTACGTTCAAACCTATGATTTGCGTTTGATAAAAACCGCAATTTTTATACGTGTGCATGTAAAACAAATTTCGTTGTAGAAGGGTCTAAAAACAGCACAAACAACATTTTCCAAAAGACCAAAAAAGTGAAAAAGTATTTTAAACAAAACGCATTTGACTAACAGGTCGAACAACTGATGTTCGTTAACCCTGCTGACTGCCATTGGCGATTGCCAAATAAAATTGATCACAAGATGTAACAGAATAGATCTTAATATAAATTTAATACTAAACAGAATATATATATATATTTGTTCCAGCCGCAAAAAATACCATGATGGATAGAATTGTAACATCTGTTGGTAAAAAGTTATCAAAGGTACCAGGATTATAATTTAGTACGCCAGACGGTAAATATGATATAACTGCGTCCCAAATTATGGAAATTGCATGATGCATATAGATGTGTCAACGTTTTCCCGTTTTTTTTCTCAACTTTTAAAAAACGAAAATGTTTCGAAAAATAAATATATATGCATAAAAAATAATTTTGTTTGAAATATCATGATGAACAACAAACATTTAATGTCCTTTTGATTAATGGTTTATTTTTGATGTCGCTGATTAAATTAAAAAATATATATGACTAAAATACCTTTGACTCGTGCCATTCCTCAATTGAGCTATATGCAACGCATTAAAGAATACACACATTTTTGGTATAACAAATTGCGCTACTTATTAATTCTTTTTTCAATATATCTAATGTTTACCATGGTTAGATGTAGGTTAAAAAACATTTATCGAAAATAAAAATTGGAAACAGGAATTCAAAAATGAAAAGTAACCGTCACTGGTGTATTCTTAATTTGGTTAGTTCTAACTCATTATCTGGATTGAAAATGTTGCCAACTGTCGATAAAGACAGTTACCTTACCAATGTCTGTTATAACTGTTTTGGGGATTTTAACCCTGAAGCTTCAGACGACTCGTACATTTCAGAATGTTTCTACATGCATTGAGTACTTACTGTATCAACACAAAATAAAAAGTTTTTGTTTATAATTAAATGGTTTCATCGATCTAAGTTTCCTATATCTCCTCGATCAAAGTGCACGCCCAATGCTTCTGTCAGTTTTTTCTTCGTGTGTTGCTTTCGTAGTAAAATTTTCTTCGTGTGTAGCTTTCGTAGTAAAATTTATTCGTGTGTTGCTTTCGTAGTAAATTTTTTTTCGTGACAAACCTGATTCAAATTTTGCATATAAAAACATAACAAATAATCAATGACCCTTCACATCACTGCTATACAACATACCTTGTTGATACATCTGAAGTCGAAATAATTATTCAAAATGTTATCATAAAGCCAGTTAATTCAGTTCATGTTTTGATTTACAAACAGTATCGTCAGATAACATGTTATTATCAATAGAACAAATCAAGCACATATGAATCTGATGTTCAGTAGTTGTCGTTTGTTGGTGTGGTTTA
This sequence comes from Mytilus trossulus, assembly GCF_036588685.1. NCBI lineage: Eukaryota > Metazoa > Mollusca > Bivalvia > Mytilida > Mytilidae > Mytilus > Mytilus trossulus. The sequence continues at coordinate 71,705,572 of NC_086376.1, read as the reverse complement.
CTTCTTACAAATTGTGACTTTGATGCAGTGCTATCTCTTTGGCACGCAAACACATTTTCTAATATTAACATATGAATCAATGCACGATATCAGTTTCAATTATCTAATTGGTTAAGGTAAGTTAAAAAAAAAACACCAAGGAAAAAACTATATATAAGTATATTAAAGTCATTTAACTTCGTGATATATAAAGGAAACAGTTGTATACCGCTGTTCGAAAGTCATAAATCGATTGAGAGAAAACAAACCCGGGTTCCAAACTAAAACTGAGGTTAAACAGAACAACATTTTAAGGTAAAGATTTAACAACCTTGGCTTAGGGAAATCCATATGCCCTAGAAAGTATGTGACAAAACGTCCATGGCCCCCTTCAACAATAATTTGATTTCCATTCAATGGCATCAGCTCATTCAATTATTTTTATTAGAGCACATTACAGTTGAACTAAACGACACTTTTTACTTCATAGCTTTTGACCAACTGCAAACAAAATGTCTGAGAAATATCGTGATATAATAAATGAACTCAGTTTAACATTTCACATGGGGCTGTTTTCATTCATTTTCTCTATTTTCGGGGTCATGTTTAATAAAACACATGATGCAGATCAATAAAGGGAGGTAATTGATTAGAAATCGTTAATATTAGTTGTCGCTTTCGTTATTGCATTGTTTAATATAGCAATTTATTATCTTTTTTTGATTTTTTTATATACAGCTCCGACAGTAATAAAGGACTTTTTATTCAATTATCAAGTATGAAGATTCTTATTAAATACAGGTCAACGAACAACAATTTCCGATATTCATTAAATATATGCGAAATCAATTCATCTCCTTCCGATATTTGCAGTTGTGGTAACGCTCTTCAATTTTTTGATTGGCCTTTCAACTTTTTTTACTCGTGCACAGCTAATGAGTCTTGAAAGACGAAACTCCAGGCTGAAGTTCTATTATATGATCCTGGTATATCTGATTCATTTTTAACCTGCACTTAATCAAAGAAAATGTTGGACGACGTTTTTTTCTAAACTATATCACAAGAACCAAAAATCAGCACTTTTATCACTGTTATCAAAACCCCGTAGTGCAATGCTTATATTTTGTAAATCTCAAACTGTACTGGTCTTAGTATTTAGAAGTGTCGCTGACTGTTTTTCGTTTTACCTGTGAATTTTACACAAATATACAGAAATGATCTGCATTATCAAGGTTTTTTTTTAAAGTTGTTTACTATACTAAGATGTATTTAAGTAAGATTTTAATTATAAACCGCTAAAAGAAACAAGTAGAATATAAAGATAAAGCTTTATATATTTTTTTTTAAATTTCGTTAATGAAAAAACATATTTCCTTCTTGGGTAACGTCTTGTTAATATTTCCTTCCATATACGTTAATATAGTCTTATTCATCATTGAACTCGTTGTAAAACCTTCACAACCTTCTTAAATACGTTGAATGAATGTAAGTTTTACTTGTTTACCATCACACGAGCTTCAAAACTAGAGAACAGCACAAACAAGCTATGAAATCAAAGAACTTATCATAAATTTGAGTAATGAAATTTGTGAAAATAACGTAATTAATGTTTTTACAGTTTAAAAAATTCTTTTGTCTTTTGGATAAATTACGTGCTTTTGGTATTGATTTTGATTCTGTTAACAGTTTTGACTGTTCAATTCTTTACACTACACTGCCACACAATCTTATCAAACAAATATTCTCCTATTTAATTAAGGGGTCGAATTCGAATGCAATGTATTTGTTCAACTCATTTTAAACCTTCTCCTTTTAGGAGAAACTTAAGGTAAATATGCTAGATATACTTACTGGAGGTATGATGAAATAATTGAAGCTGTTAATTTTCTTATTAAAAATTTTGATATACGTTTCGGCAACAAAGTTTATCGACAGATTATATGCATTCCTATGTGCACTTATTGCTCTACTTTAATAGCAGGTTTGTTTTTTGTACTGTTATGAATCGTAAATTTTACGGACGCCATCACGAGTTGGTTGACCGTTATGGAATAACCGTTTCACAAATGATATCGGATATGTTCCTTACGTCGTAACTACAATCCCCTTCCCTTTCATGAATTTGACCTACCGAATTAGACTATTTACCGGATTTGTAATCACATAAGCAACACGACGGGTGCCGTATGTGGAGCAGGATCTGCTTACCCTTCCGGAGCACCTGAGATCACCCCTAGTTTTTGGTGGGGTTCGTGTTGTTTATTCTTTAGTTGTCTATGTTGTGTCATGTGTACTATTGTTTTTCTGTTTGTCTTTTTCATTTTTAGCCATGGCGTTGTCAGTTTGTTTTAGATTTACGAGTTTGACTGTCCCTTTGGTGTCTTTCGTCCCTCTTTTATGACCACATTTGAAAAGACCCGTAAAAATTGTCCTTTTTTATAAATTCAACAGCACTTACCGTTATGTCGATTATATTTTTTCGTTAAAATTATAAATATTTTTTTTAATCAAATATCAACGCTTATAACTGTCCTATCCTAGATTTAGATATTTCATTTTTTTCATGGGAAATTTGTCAATTTTCCTTTTTTTAAGATGTACCATTTTTTGGTGTTTCACAACGCGTTTGATATGCCCGTATGATATGTATTGTGACATTTTAGACTTAAACGAATGCATTTCTGGTAAATAGTTCGAAGTTTTGTTGGAAAATTCCTCGAAACTAGATAACTATTCGGTATGGGCTTGACGCAGTACATTGATCTATAGCTGTTAATGTGTGTGTCATTTGGTCTCTTGTGGAGAGATATGTCATTTGCAATAATACCACATCTTTTTTTTTCTTTTTTTTTTCTATATTTGAAATGTCAAAATAATCACGTACGTTTTAGTATAAATTATTAGACCTCTCCATAGTTATACATGTGTTAGACGCTCTTGTCTGTAAGAACCAATATGCGAGGCAACAGCTGTGTTTTAGATCGAGAATTTATTACAACAGTTTCTATACACAGGTTTAGAAGAAAATGTATGTTTTAAAAGTTTATGGTGAAAGATGGCTTCGTGCAGGTGTGATGTATAACCAACGGTTTCTATATAAATGATACAATGTATTCAATAGTGACATTTTGCATAATACTGATAACGATGACTTTGTCTATTTTGAGGAGTGGAATTTAAATATTCATCCCATTCACCGAGTTGTAGAAGAGATTTTAGGCTGTGCCATATCCCAGTCTCCACTAGTCTTCCGGCTCTACACGGAGATTTGACGAGATTGATTTGACTATGTTACAAAAAATTGAGAAAGGAATTTGTTTTCATTATGTGGACTTCGATAGAAGAATTGAATGATTAGATTAATTAAAAGTTTTATGAACTTAAAAAAACTTACTCGTAATTATGTTCGATAAAGGATATCAGCACTGATTATTTTTTGTTTCTGCTACAAATGTTTGGTGTGCAGAGAACAAAAAAATATACATTGACATTCATTTCTAAAAACTTAGAATATTCACCGATCATTGTGCACAAACTGTCGAACGTATCAGTTTTTAGAGCGAATCTTACACAATCACAAACAAAAGCTGGTAAAATACGCAGGGATAAACATTTTCGTCTCTTATAAATGAGTTGTCTCATTGACATACATACCACATCATTCTTCTTTTTTTTTTATAAACTTTGCATAAATAATAGATAATAAAAAAAAAAAAAAAATGTTTAATGTAAAATCTGGATTTATAAATTTGATGTCAATATATTATCGACTATTCCGTGATTCTGATATTTGTTTTTCTTATCGTGACACCCAGATGATAGTTGTCAAAGGTACCATAATTATAATTTACTACGCCCGATGCGCGTTTCGTCTAAATAAGACTCATCAGTGACGTTCATATCAAAATATTTATAAAGCCAAACAAGTAAAAAGTTGAAGAGCATTGATGATCCAAAATTCCCAAAATTTATGCCAAATTATACGTCTAAGGTGATCTATGCCTATGATAAGAAAATCCTTATTTTTTTGAAAAAATCAAAATCTTCTCAACGATACCAGGGTTATGATATATTAATCAAAACACGCAGGTCGTCTTCTTATATCAGACACATTAGTGGCGCTCAAAGCAAACCAGCTGGAAGACCTAAACCATAACAAAACTGAGAATTTATTGAAATTGTAAATAATAAAGAAATTTATAGATTGACATTCATGGCCGAAAACTTAGGTTAGTCACCGATCTGTATGCAAAACTACTCTCTTTACATTTGAAGCCCCCTTTTAAACGTCAGGATGAAAAACTCAATTAAAACTAAAGTAATTGTGAGTTTTCTTAATCTAAAAGTTATTCTATTTATATGAAGCTCATACGAAAAGAACGACCGTGAGTGACAATCACTTCAATCTTTGCCGGGATCAGTATTTTTTAATAAAAGATTCTGATTTCAAATTTATTTACTGTATGTTTTACTCATAATTATTCTTCTCGACTGATCCTTTGTCATAGCAGAAACAAACCAGACGAACTGTGAGCTAATGTTCGCTTGTAATACCTCCGTTACAAGTATTCGGTAAACTCGGTGATAAGTGTTGGTTGTGAAAACGCATCCTCAAGATGCTAACATCACTAATTTAATCAATTTCAAGAACTTCCGATTCAATTTCAAGAAGTGCCTCAGATGGTAAACTAATTCACTGCCATTATATGTCAAATATATGTTAGTATTTGATCATTCACACTAGTACTGTACAGTGTGTTCACAAAAAACTTGATACCAAATGTCTGGAAGTGCTGTGTTTCAATTTTTCTGAAGCAAGGGACACAACATAGAATCATATTCAAAACAGTGTGGGTGTGGACCTTCATTGATGACCTAAATTATTCCTTTGATTGGGACAGATTATGTGACCGATTGTATGTAACGACCACTGCTCACTATGTACTTGTTAGATACACTGAAACAGTGGGGTCACCAAAGGTTCTCAACACCTAAATAAAGTAATTCGAAAATTAACCAGAAATAACACGATGTTTTGATTTATATTCATTATACAAATCTAAATATAAAGGTTATTCCTGATTAATTTTTCGATTCTTTTATTATTAAAGTCGTTTAGAACCTTTGATGACCCCACGGTTTAAATCATATAATAAGTAAGTAGTAAGCAGTTGTCGTTACAGACAAACGCTCATATAATCTAGGATAATTTAGGTCGTCAATCCATGGCCATATCCACATTGTTTAAAAATGATTCCATGTTCACTTCGTTTTGAAAGTCGACAATTGCATATACATGTTTTAAAGATAAAGAAAGGCAACAGTAGTATACCGCTAATTAAACGTTATATATCGGATTAGCGAAAACAAATCGGAGCTTCAAACTAAAACAGAGGGAAAAACGTCAACTATAAGAGAAATCAGATGTACTGAAAAGTTCAAGAAAACTAAAGCCAACATACCACGAAACGGACTATTTGATTAACAACTGCCACATTCCTGACTTGGTACGGTAAATTTTAAGAAATAAATTTTGAGTTGAACCTTGTTAAAACAAATATCGCTGAAATGACTAAACTATGTGACAGGAAAACCGTACAAAAATTCGAGAGAACACTTAGCAAAGAATAACGCATAAATAAATAATATAATATTACATTTCAGTATGTAAACCGTAGCAGAACAACGAACCAAACCCGTAAATTTGACAGTAAAGGACGCATAAATATTCCGGGCAGGCAACTTAGCCGAGAATATTCGAACCTTAATTTCTATACAATTTTTACTTGTTTTCAAATTGCCAAAAAGACAAGCCTTATAAACAAATACACCATACTCCCTTATGTTTTCGAAGTCTTGTGATTGGTCATTGTGAATTGTGTTGCTAAAACTTAAGAGGCAAACATCTAACACGGATATGGTTAAGGCAATGTGCAATTTATTTCTAGGACATAATAAAACAGGAGAAATTGATAACAGACTCAACAACATGAAACATTTGTCGGTAAATTTCACGACAGGCAAGTGGAAATATGTTTAGGGTGGAGCGGGTATGTCATTTACTGCTAGTAGTCCTTTGTTGATTAATGTATCATTGTCATTTTGTTTATTTCTTTTGTTACCTATTCTGACATCGAACTCAGATTCCTTTTGAACTGAGTTTTACTGTGCGTATTATTGTGTGTTTGTTTTTTCTACAATGGCTAGATGTATAGGGTGAGATTTAGATCTCAAAAATCATGTTTAACCCCGCCGCACTTTTGCGCCTGTCCCAAGTCAGAAGCATCTGGCCTGTGTTAGTATTGTATGATTTTTTATTTTAGTTTCGTGTGTATATTTTTATAATCGCTGAACTAGTATACATTTTTGTTTAGAAGCCAGCTGAAGAACGAATCCGGATGCAGTAGTTTCACGCTGCGTTGAAGACCTGTTGGTGTCCTTCCGCTGTCTACTGTTTAGGCGGATTGTTTTTTGTCTTTGACCACATTTCCATTTCCATTCTCAATTTTATTTAGATACGCTCTTTGTTGAAAACAGATTTAATTTTATAAAATTAAATAAATGCTACAGTAGTTTACCGCTGTTCAAATAGAAAGTCATAAATCGATTAAATATAGTTTCGGAGATTATAGACGTGTGACATGTGTCAACTAACTCCCGAACTGAGTGTATATGCGAAACTATGATCCAAATTCCACGGTCTACTCCTCCCAATGTTGAAAAGTTATCGAGTAGAATTTGCATAGTTAAAGATATGAACCTGGAGCGAGCTCTACATTTCCGTTACAGTCACAATTAGTTGACCGAAATGATATACTTGTATCTGAACATGCTTTGTTTTCAACGGGTGCGAGTTGTACTTTGGGTAATAATGACAATAATTTGTTTCTTTCAACATTTAACCTATGGCGTTTTGTGTCCTAGTCCTACTTGTATAATACAAAGCAACTAAGTACAACACCGTTTACTACTTGTAGAATTGACATGATAAAAAATACAAATTTGAAGACAGTTTTTTTTCGCCTTTTGATAGAATTTGAAAACAAATATTTTCATATGAAATTCTCTATTGCGTGGTTTTGTTATTTCCTGTGATTTTTCTAGCTTGGATTGTTATTCCGTCTGTGCACCTGATATCATTGTGGTTTTTGTTATATAAATTATAAGTGATTCAAGAGAGACAGTATTGCTTATCTAACAAACCTCGTGCACTATTAATCATATTCAGCATGGTAAAATTGATTCAATTCATCAAAGGGGACCAGACAAATAGTCGTTCCCTTAAGGTTAAACGTAGATAAAAATTAGTTTATCAAAACGGTTTGCTGATAGAGTGTTTGATTCAAATAAATGTCAATCTGTAACTTCATTTACAAAAACGAACAAAAAGATTAACAAGTGGTTATTTTAACTGTAAAACAGTTTTTTTTTGTGTTCTAGTTTGTTGACCGGTTTTCTCTTCATATATATTTTTAATTCTTTTATCACACCATACTCAACAAAACAAATCATTATAGTTAAGTAAGTTTGTTCTCAGTTATAATGAAAAGTTTTGCATCTAGCATATAAAAAAAACTAATACCAAAGATTTTGGCAATTTTACTGATTTGCAGATCTTGTCATTGGGTGTTTTTCCCAACTTTAATTCAAACTTAAACTTAAATCTACTTATTATAGGTGTCAAGATGATAGGAAATGATGAAAATCGACCTGTAAGGAAACTTACTCCTAAGGAGTCGGCTAATAATTGCGACAATGTTGACCTATTTGTAGAATTTGTCTTGCTAGATTATTTTTACTGATTTAGTTTCTGCTTATCTTTGATACTTTTCAGATAACAGGTAAAAAAAATGTTATTTAAAGGAAACAAATTCAATTAAAAGTTATCATTCCGTTTTGGTGTAAGGGAACAGTATGTTGATCCTTATATATTTCTGCCAATATCATTTTTTCTTCTTCTATATATAGTGGTTTTCAAAATAATAGACACAACTAGCATTGTCCATCTTTGTATCATGTTTAAAATAATCCTCTGAAATATTCAGACGACTTAAGATTCAATAACCTCAGAAATGCCATTGAGAAAATCCCAAACATGTTTGTAAAGATATGTCTGGTTTATTTGAATCTACCAAAACCAGTAAAAACAACAAAAAGCAAGAAAGATACTTATATGTAATAACACAAGGATTTCAAGTATAGGTAATAAGTGTGTACACTATCTGTCAAACTCGTCAGTTAAACAGATTGGTACAGTTTATAATAAACACGTGATGTAAATGCTGGGGTAAATACTACACTTTTGCTACATTAATATTACATGTAGTTAATACAAAGGAAGAAAATATAGGTCATAACTTATTATTTCTAAACATCTATCAAAATGTAAAAATACACAATTGACAAAAGTGGAAGAATATACAATTTACTTTCCTGAAAGATGAATATTATCCAAAAGAATAAAATTTCAAGTTCTTTATTCATAGTGTCACTGTAAAGTACAATAAATACGTGTTGCTTCACAAATATTTGATTACGAAGCAAATTAAATAGATATTACATGCAAGTTAATAATGCTTTCTGTCACGTATAATAGAAGACATTGAACGCATCAGTTCAGTGCTTTAGTAGTTATTATATTATATTTAAGTGGTTATTTATAAAACGCAAGAATATTCGATTTCAAGACTCCAGTGCTTGAACTGCAAGTCATCTTGAATAAAAATTTACTTGGAGGCACATTAAAATAAAATCATTCTCAAATTAAAAAAAAATCAATATTAAAAATTACTTGTGTAAAACCATGTACTGTAAATTACTTGTGTAAAACCATGTACTGTAAATTACTTGTGTACAACCATGTACTAAACATTAATTTCAATCTACTCAAACTTTATCACTGGAATTACATTATATAGATATAGGAAAATGTGGTGTGAGTGACAATGAGACAACTTTCCATCCAAATAACAATTTGTAAAAGTAAATCATTATAGGTCAATGTACGGCCTTCAACATGGAGCCTTGGCTCACACCGAACAACACGTTATAAAGGGCCCCAAAATTACTTGTGTAAAACCATTTAAACGGGAAAACCAACGGTCTAATCTATATAAAAAAACGAGAAACACGTATAAATTACATAAACAAACGACAACTGCAGTACATCAGATTCCTGACTTACGACAGGTGTTATATTACTTTAATATTTTTTTATAAATGAAATTATTTTTTTATAATGTCATAACTATAATTCATAATAGATACATTTAATCATTTGACATTAAATTTTCGAAAGCTCTCTAACTACACATAAACTGCAGACATCCATTCCTGAGAACTGGATTTAGTTACACCTGAGATAAACAAAAAATATGGTATTTTTCTTGACTTAGACATTTCAGTTTTACGTTGGAAATACTACCTTTCAGATTTTATTACAACATAGATGATTTTAATTCCTCATTGGTAAATTTCCTGTTTTGATGTTAATGACAATAATAATGGTCCTTTCTAGCAGTTTGTCTGTATTATCTACAGAGACAAAACATTAGCTTTCCTATTTTTAGACACTTATCATCCTGTCGATACTTATATTTGTTCTAGCTCAATGCCATTCTTTTATCCCTTATTTGTTGAAGGTGTACTTTTTGATATTTTAGTGTTGCAAAACTTAATGTTTTATTAGTTCAGTTGGACTAATAGGCTTTGAGAAAATGTAACTAGTATTTCCATTTTTTCATGATGTTGTGCTAAAACATGATTAATTACTTCGTAGTCTTTATTGACACGTTCCAAGCCGGGCGCATGGTATCCAGGAGATATCGTTAGTTGTTTTTGTTATCTAGTTTTCGTTAGTTATGTACCGCGCTAAACGATTAAAGTTTGTTCATTGGTGAAGACCGTACGACGATCTATAGTTGAACACATCATTGTTATTTGGTGAGTGGAAAAAAGTAAAACCCCCAAAATACTGAACTCTGAGATAAAAACAAAACGGAAAGTCCATAAGCAAAGGACAAAATCAATAGCTGAAACACATCAAACAAATGGACAACAACTGCTGCATAGTTATCGTATAAGCCATCATACAGCATCTTTTATATTTTACAAATTAAAGGAAAATGACATGCAATATTATCCAAAAAGAAACTTCAATCACACGCTGGATCTTGATAATGGTCACATTAGGGAGTATGTTTGTGTGGGTTGTTTACCCAGTTTTGGGATCACCTGAACTTGGCGATCACAATACTGGTATACCAGTTTTGTTAACAATACTAGAAGAAAATTTTATTCCAGTATTGTATTCCAGTATTGTTTCAGTATTGCTGGGTTTTTTATTTAGTTTTGTATTGTGTAATCATTAAGATATATAGAGATATAATTGAATGAAATATAAATATTTTATTACAAATGATTAAATTCATTTACAAAAGTTATGTTTGCACTAAATTTATGTTTGCACTATTGTATTGATTGTCTTTTGAAAAGTAGGTAGCACTAATACAAATATTATTTATCAACATTATACATTTAAATGTTCATAGACTTGCTGATACTCCATTTAAGCCTGCAATAACTTACATGGAGCTTGTGTCAAAGAGGAATAAAGAGACAATTTGGCCTATAATACAACGTATTGTGAAATCAGGTTCAATTGTTTATTCTGATCAGTGGAGAGCCTACAACAAAGTTCAAAATGAACTCAAAGGAAAGGAAATGTAAACAACTGTCATACAATACAGAGGTTTAGCTAAATAAAAAACGGGGTTTTACTCATTTCTTCAAAAAAAAAACTGCTTATACTAAGTCAGGAATAATTTGCCATGGACTTCGGTATTTTTGTTTTACTTTTTTTCGTACATTTGTGTAAAATAACTTGTTTTAGAAAGACAAAACATCACTTTCAGAGGAAGCACCGGAATCCGAACAAATGGTTTCTTATGTTTGCGTTTTTATTTCCAGCACAGTATGATAGCCAATAAGACAACACTTCACAGGAGAACAAAAGACACAGAAATTAAAAACTATATGTCACCGGAATGCCTTAAACAATGAACAAAGCCCATCTCGCATAATCAGCTATAAAAGACTCCGAAATCACAAATGTAAAAAAAAAACTCAAATGAGAAAACTAACATCCTGGTTTATGTACAGAAAATGAACGAAAAGTAAATATGTAACTAACGATATAACTAAATTACAGGCTCCTGACTTTGGATAAAAACATACCTACAGAATGTGGCGAATTTTAAACATATCACGGGATCTCACCCTCCCCCTAACCTTGGACAGTTTCGTTTGATGTTAAAAATTGCACGGTGTACAAGAAAAATCTTTCGGGAATGATATTGATGGTTCTTGAAATAAGCACCCTCTCTCTCCCACCTAAAACTTAAAGGTTTTTCCAGTTTGTATTGGTCATTATTTATTATTACAAAACGTTCACTACAAACAAGTTAAGAGTAGCTACTTTTGTTAATAACTGAGGATTTTTGTCATCACGATTTTATCCTACACACTGCGACATTGTGTTAATTATAAAACAATGTTGTTGTATAATTCTTTCCTTTGCCCTTATAAAGTAAGTTTGAACGTAAATGAATTAAAAAAGAACAAAAATATATAATCATAAAGTCTTAATTATATTAATAATATTTAAAACGCTAACATTAGATTAATCCTTCATTTTATTGACAATAACCCGTAACCAATAAAACAAGAGTTGCAACCGTCGATAAGTCAAGTCCTATTTCAGTGAAGACATTTACTAATCACTGTTATAGTAACAGTAGACACTCACTGATTATAAAAATAAGTGTTTTAGTTTGGGATTATTTTTTATGAAACATTGATAAATTTGAATGGATTATAGATAACTCAATCAAGGTAAGACAGTATGTTTGATGAGATTAGTTTTAAACTATTATATCATTTGCAATCATTTTGTAAGATAAATGCTTCGGACTTTTCTTAAGTTAACTTTATATTGTTGCTGGCATTGCAACTTAAATTCCGATGTATTTAAGTAATTCAAAGAATTACTGAATAAAATTCATACATTTTGGAGATTTTTTATTTAACTTCTTGGCATCTTCTCTTTATCTCGTTATGATTTCATTTAAGCATTGGAATATATCTAAAGATAAAAATGACTACTGTTTTTTTTTTAGTATTTAAATGCTACGCAATGTTATGCGTATAGAAAAAAAAATACATGGCTATACAATGCCACAAATAGAAGAAACTGTTTTGTTGAAGTGACCGATTCATCTTTTAAAATATTACAAAATAGAAAATGCTAAAAATAAATAAAAAAGAATCATATACATTTGACATTTAAAAAAAGGTTTGTGCGAAATGAATAAAGAACAGAGTTCTTTTGCTTAAACAACTGACGCGCTCTCCAAGAGGACGGGATGGCAAAAACGAGACAACATTTTCATGTCATGCAACCTAATACTAATGAACAAATGTGTAATGACAAGTTATTTTCGAATGTGTAAAAAAAATAACGCTATTGTTCGTAGTAAATTTTATCATGGCTATCAACTTAAGTTAAAGTTCATATGGAAACAGAACTGTAACTATTTCTAAAGGTTTTTGTTGCATTCATAATCAAAAGGAAAACGATGCATTTATACAAGGGAGTTAATAGCATATTGTCGGGCATAAGCCAACTGCGTTAAATACCCGGATAAATGTTGCATTAGGGAGATGGAATGATTTTTTGTATGAACTAAAAGTAAGCAGCTAATTTTTAAATAGCTTCATTGTCCATCTTAAGCAATGGTTATATTTCCGACATTGAAATAGTCCACAAACACTTTGAAGTTTGACCCGGAACAGGGTTCATCAAGTTTTCAAGATAAAATGCGTGCCGCACATTGTCTTCAATATCGTCCTATAAGATTGTATTGAAAATCCTGGGTTTTGTTTTTGTCGGGCATCATTTTTATAACAAAGATTGAACAAAAAAAATTATGTGTGTAGTGTCAATGTATGCATTTCGTTAATAAAGACTAACCAGAACCAGTCTTAAACTATTATAGAATATTTTCTATCATAAATGAAATGATGAAAAATGAAATAATATGTTATATTAGTCAATTACATGTTATAAGTTAACCTTAAAACTCATATAAAAACAATAAATTATAATTTTTGTGAAACCAAATTCTGCATCTAAATATCAATTCGCTAATTAATAGTTTGAATCTTGTATGATGTACAGCGACCGCTAATTTGTGTAGGACGGCATGGTTCTTATCAGCAGGGTTAAGTACTCTGAGCTTTCTTTAATCAATTTCGAGCATTCTTCAGTACGATAGTAGTGTTAAATATATTGTATTTTTGCTATCTATAATTATTCCGTTATTTGTGAGTGGCTACTCATAAAAGAAGGGCGAAAGATACCAGAGGGACATTCAAACTCATAAATCAAAATTAAACTTACAATGCCATGACTAAAAAGGAAAAAGACACATAGACAGATAATAGTACGCAAGACAAAACATAGAAAACTAAAGACAAAGCAACATAATTCCTTAACACAAACAATCTGAACACGAAAAAAATATTATGAGGGGCCAAGCTTTCGATGTAAATTTTGAAATACAACTACTCTGTCACATACATGCATATATATGTATGCTAAACTATGAGATGTTTAGTTTATGTTGTCTTTTTGGAAGGAGAGGGGGTGGGTAGAAAAGTTAGTTTATTTTGCCTCTTTTGGTTAATACTATGAACGTGTATTGCATATCTTATGAACATGATATAGTATGAATGTATTTTCTATTATGCAAATTCTATAGAATAAATAATTAAAACAACAACATATATACATCTTTATTAACAACATATATAGTAAAAAATATGTGCACTCGTGATACACGCAGGAACGTAGACAAAAGAAATGAGCACTGCCTTTTTCTATCATAAAAAAGTGTCCATGCCCTCCACTGGCACTCTGTCCCTTTCGATTTCTAGCTGGAGGACTGTTGAAAAAAGAAAACGAAGAAACGAAATTATGACCCTTAATTGAACTGTAGGCTTAATATCGAACGGCTTCCGACAATGAGCGAGTCATAGCATTTATAAAAGTCTCCGAAATAATGACAGACAAATAAAACGAGGAACGAACGCTGCATGCATCACCCACCACGTGAAGCTAAACCCAGACACGGTTAAAATAATATAACGATAAGAAAAGGACACAATCAGTACTTAGTATTTCAGATAAAGCGACTATTCTGGTACCCGTTTCCAAATATCTAAATTCAATGAGTTGCGATACAGACACGACGCATCGGTCAACCAGTACGTGCTGGTGACTGTTAAAATTGTCAAGTATTTTAGTAGTCTTTCTCCCACCACCTTGTATAGCTTTAGCCTGCAGAGAAACATGATACCCTGTTGATGAAATCCGTATAACGGAAACGTGTATGCGAGCAATGTATCAAAAATAAAGTAAAAATAATTACTGAACTTCGAGGAAAATTCAAAAAAGAAAGTTCCTAATCAAATGTCAAAATCAAAAGCTCAAAACACATCAAACGAATGGACAATAACTGTCATAATCCACACGTGGTACTTTTATCTGAAAATGTTGGATTAAACCTGGTTTTGAAGCTATCTAAACATCTTTCTTGTACGACAGTCTCATCAAATTTCATTATATTGACAACAATGTGTAAACAAATCAAACAGACACAATATGTAAAAATGTCAATCATTGGGGTATAGCAGTTAACATTGTGTTAAAAGGAATAATTATAATCTTAATCACTATAAAAACAAACAAACATAAAAAGCACAAAATGGCATATAGATCAATCAGATTAGCAGAAATTTAATACAAGAATACACAAATTTACCGTAGTACAATATCACAGTAACAAGAAGTACAAGTACTGAGCCACGTCATATATTTCGTTTAGATATTTTTATCTATTGTGGATTGAGAACAAGTAATTGCAACATACATTTATCCCTTTCCAATTTACGGATGAGAGTGCTGCCTTGTAGCGGCATAAGCCTGCTCTTTCTCGAAATCTACAAAGGTGTCTTTAACGTGCAAGAGATGTGTCTCTCTCTTAACACGGGTAAGTCATGATTTATCGTTTTCCGACGGACTATCGTCGTTTCTCAAGACCATATTCGCAAATGGTGCCAATATATGTATCAACAAAGCATAAAAAGGCATATAGGCAAAATAAGAGAAAAAAACACAATGACGGGATGTACAAGTACCGAGCCACGTCAAATGAATACCAAAAAAAACCCAGACTATACAGTAAAAGTAATATTAAGTAAGACAAGTAAAAGAATAATAAACACGTTATTAAGACGATAAACAATGGCAGTAATCATAATCTATACTTCAAGACCATCGTGTACTATTTGTGAAGTTGATACGGAATATTTATCAACAAGGTCTTGGTTCTTTCCGATGGATTCTTTTTTTTTTAGAAAAATGAAGAAACGTTCTTTGAAATACCCCTGGTTCATCAACTTTCTGCTTAGACACTGGTGACGTTTTACAAAGTCTTAAATACCGCAATACGTTGGGAAATGTACAGCCCCTATGCAGGTTAAGTTGGTATATTGCTATTAATTATAAAAAAGAAGATGAGGTATGATTGCCAATGAGACAACTCTCCCCAAAAGACCAAACTGACACAGAAATTAACAACTATTGGTCACCGTACGGCCTTCAACAATAAGCAAAGCCAATACCGCATAGTGAGCTATAAAAAGGCCCCGAAAGAACAATAAAAAACAATTAAAACGAGAAAACTAATGGCCCTAGGTTTTTATAAAAAAAAAAAGGGAACAAATATGTAACACATAAACAAACGACAACCACTGAAGAACAGGCTCCTGACTTGGAACAGGCACATACAAACATATTGTGGCGGTGTTAAACATGTTAGCGGGATCCCAACCACCCCCCTAACATGGGACAGTGCTATAACGGTACAACATAAGAACGAACAATAAAAATCAGTTGATAAGGCTTAACTCATCAAATAGATTAAAATGCAAGCGGACGTGGACGGGTGAGGAAAATTAAGTTTCAATATCAAAATCGTTTCAGCGGTATACTACTGTTGCCTTTATTTTTCATAGCTTCTGGTAATTGAGATATATATATACCAAATGATGGGACAAAGTATAGGAGCTGATAATGGTCAAACTGATATCGATATTTTTGTCAACTTATGTCATACTACTACTACTATCAGATATTCTTATTTAAAGTTGATTAATATTGGGACGGTTTCAAGAAAAAGAATCAAATATGCAAACAGGCCTCTCCCCTCCTCTCCCCACACAAACATACATAACTCAAATGTTGAACCTTAGCTTCTAAAATTATTCATAAATTGTATTAATAGCAGAAGAGCAAAAATCCAATCAATACGACCTAGGAATCTGTAAGATAAATAACTTAAAACTTTAAGCATAAAATAAAAATAAAAGTAGGCACCTGCATAAATAGAAAATAGATATATACATGCTCAGATTCTAATTTAAAATGGCATTGTCATTTTTCGCAAATATTTTAATGAAATAATTAGAAGAAACGTGTTTCATTATTGAAGCTGTACTAATGGAATACCGCAATTATTCCACGAGATTATGTTTGCAAAGTGCAGATCCGTAATTCTTTCCAATTTTCACTACACGAGACAAACACGTCCTAATGAAGATTTAAGGAATTGCTTTATTATTAAATTAATAATATTTAATTCATCTAATAAAGATAAATGCATGTGTATTACCCCCCTAGGGAATGAGAAATTATCTGCATGTTTTAACGCTACATGAAAGACAGTAATACTGACAATGCTGGATTTGTCATGTTAATTTTGGATCGATCTGGAACAATATTAATGCTATAAAATATTATATAAAGATGTGTGAAAATGGATTTCTATCAGATTATATTGTATCTAAGATTCCTTTATTGCTACAGAATTGTTTTTGTCTATGCATAGATATTATTATTAGTAGAGAAGCTATCCCTATTAGCCTGTCTGTTGTACTTTTGTTTTAAGCTTTTTTTAAATAAGTGGCTTAAGAATTTAAGAAATGTCAAAATGTTTTTTTGTTTTTTTTATTATTGCTTATTTCTTTTGGCCTTTTTGATTTTAATTTATTATTTTTTTACCAAAAAAGGAGATGTGGTATGATTGCAATGAGACACCTGTCCACAAGAGACCAAAATGACACAAACATTAACAACTACATTAGGTCACCGCACGGCCTTAGTTCTGATGAATATTTTCAATTTCCCCGAACGATGTATGTTTACATTCATTTTAAAAGCCCATGGTATATATTATATAGTTGTGCTTATTGATGACCCTCTATAAGTGAAACTCTACGAATAGAACGAAAGTTCCATTCAAGCACTGCTCGTTGTGTATGAAAACATATAGAAAAAAAATATTGTATGTAGGACAACGTTTTCAATGGTTTGGAGAAACATTTTGCTTGTAAACCTGGATACTTTTCGTGTAAAATAAAATATGCAGGATTTAAATTAATAGTGTTATACCATAAGAAAAACTGGGACACAAAATAAAAACGAAGATACAAGTCGGAAATGATGATTCCATTTTAACCTATTTCGCCCAAAGCTGCATATTGAAAATCATTTACACAAAAGTGAAAAGATAGATTTATTATTTCAATGATTTTCAACTTTGTACTTTATTTGTCCTTCAAACTTTTTTTATTCGAGCGTCTCTGATGTCCCTGTTGTAGACTCGCGCCTGGCGTTCGAAATTCTAAATTTCGTGTGGTTTTTTTTAACAAGAAGGAGACAAGTATGCTTGGAAATGAACCTATAAACGATGTCTGACATGTCCAAATTAAGTAGAAGAATATATTTAATATTCTTTAAATATAGAAAGAACTTCATAGTTGATGCACACTTTTGTGTAAAGTAGAAAAGTCGTTTGTTGTTTCATAAGTTCAAATTAAGAAGACTCTTGTAATGGAAGCACAAAGATGGAACTTCGAATTGAAATGACTGTTCATATGCAGCAAACCAATCATGATGGTTTTAACAAAATCTTGGTCAACGAACGTTTCCATTATTTTTCAAATAACCTCATTATATTTTTGTTGAGGCCCATGCACACAATCTTCCGTTGTGCTTATTGTTAACCCTGTTAAATTGTTACTAACGAATAAAACGAACTTTCTGCTGCAAGAGCTGTTCTTTGAACTAGTGTTAGACTGAAAGGATGATAGTCATTCATTTAAGGAGGATGTAGTTTTCACTTAGGGAATGATGGTCATGACCATATATAATCTTATTAGTTCACATTCTGAAGATTCCTATTATGGAGAGGTAAATAAAAAACTTCGAAATGAAATGACTGTTCATATGCAGCAAACCAATCATGATGGTTTTATCAAAATCTGGGTCACTGGAAGTTTTCATTGTTTTTCAAATATCCCCATTATATTTTTGTGTAAATATACCAGGAAGTGGCAACAAGAGTTATGCAGTCAATCACAAATTCAATAAACAATGACATTTCAATTTACAAAGACAACATTTTTGCTTTATACTTAAGAGTTAACCAATTGCCATTAATATTCATTCTCCCTGGTAGGTGTAAACAGTGAAAGCAATGGAAGCGCTAGTATATTTGATGAATGGAAATCGTTTACGATGTAAACTTTGAGTCCTTTCCACGGTGCATACTTATATAATAAATATAGATGATTATATATGCCAGCGTTTAACTCACGCACCTATGATATAAGGTACAAGACAAGAATATATATATAAAATAGAATCATCAAAAATACCTGATTTGTTGGTTCTACTCGATAGCTGACTTGATAGTAAACCAGGAATTTTTGGAGTTTCCAATTTTATTGTTTAAGTCTTTCAGTTTGCAATAAAAAAAACAATCAATGTCATTGTTTATGGAAAAAAGAATAATGCTAACGGAATTATTAGTAGATTTTTATGTTTGTATATATCATTTGTTTGTCTTCATACATACTTAATTTATAAGGACACTTATATGAGATCAGCAGTTTCATCTTTTTATCACATTATTTATTAGCACATTTTCCATTCCCTGGGAATAACAGATATATGCAAATCAGTATACATAATATAATTATGTCATAATATATATAGTGCTGCTCTGTTCATCGTGTAATAAAGTAAACACACTCCAAATGCTTAAATACCATACATTCGTCGTATAAATTGCATTGAAATAACCTGTTGTTCGATTGTTGTCGTTTGCTGATGTGTTTTTTATTTATTTTATAAAGATTATACCGTTGGTTTTATTTTGGGAGCGCTTTATAGCTTGCTTTTCGGTGTGAGCCATTGCTCCGTGTTGAAAGCCTAACTTTGAACTATCATGGTTTATTTTTACATTTTGCGACTGGATTTGGGGTTGTCTTATTGACACTATTACCAAATATTCTTATATCTAGGTTTATGAATTGGAAGATGTGGTATGATTGACAATGAGACAACTCTCAACAAAAGACCAAATGACACAGAAATTAATAACTATAGTTCAACGTACGGCCTTCAAAAATAAGCAAAGCCCATACCGCAAAGTCAGATATAAAAGGCCCCTAAATGATAACCACTGAATTACAGGCTCCAGACTTGGGACAGGCACATAGATACAGAATTAAAAATGTTAGCGAGATCCAAGCCCTCCCCCTAACCTGGGACAATAGTGTTACAATACAACATCAGAACGAAGTATAAAAATATGTGGAAAAGGGCTTAACTCATGAGATTGATACAAATAGAAATACTTCTAACAAAAACACAAAGTGGACGTACTTGTATATCCCAACAACAAAATACAATAATTACTGATATGAGTGTACTCGCAGTTACTTGCAGCTAGTCAAAAGCCACTAACAACTAATAAAAAACATGCATCTAAGACTACATGTTTTTGTTCATTCGTTGTAATTCTATCACGTGTATTAAAATAATATATTATTCCATATTTTGAAATTAAAATGATTTATTGGGAAAGACAACCATTGTGATATAAATTAATTATTTAGTTCCAAAAGTTATTTTTCAATGTGTTTTGTAGGTGTGAATGTGATATATTAATGGCACTGGAATTTACCATATCAACACCTTTCGAAAACGGAAGTACCAAATGGCCGAACGTTACCATGGTGACATCCGTCACCTCACCCAACATTGGTGTAGTAATTGGATTGGCTATGTTATTCTTTATAATAGGAGTTGTTGGAGTTGTTGGAAACTCTTTAGTGATATTTGCCGTCCTTTTAAACAGAAAAATGAGAACATCAATGACAAACCTGTTGATAACAAACCTGGCTTTTGCTGACCTTGTTATTCTGTTATTAGGGATACCAGAGACTATACTGTTTATGACAAACAAGGGCTGGACACTTGATAGAATAGCTTGCAAAAGTAACAGATTTATATTGGTTACTGCTTTATATGGATCAGTCCTAACTCTAATTGCACTCTGTATAGAAAGGTAATATTAATATATTCATTCGATAGATCCTAGATTGATATACCCTATATTTGTTATACTTTTTCTTAAGGATGCCTTCTGGAAAAACACAAGTGCTGTTTTTTTCCTCACATAATTATGCGTTACGATAGAATTTCAGAGCCCCGAAGACAAAATATATATATTGCTCACAAAATTCCTCATTACTGAAATAACCATCAAATGACGTCAAAAAGTTATAAAACATCGAGTGCATACAAACCGAAGCAAGATTAATGTAATAGTGTTATTAGTAAGCATTTCATTAGGTTTGTTAATAAGTTGTTCCACTGAAACAAAAAATTCACACACAAGTTCCTCCCTTTCATCATTTTAAATAGGGCTATGACGTGACAAGATACGATTTGTTGAAATCACTATGAGACTCGAGTACCAATGATTATTATCAAGATATGAAATGCTCACATCAAATGTAACTACATTTTACAATACAAATTGAAAAAAAAACAGCAAGAAAATATGTTATAAAAATTTGGTTGAATAGAAATAAGAAGATGTGGTATAAGTGCCAATAAGACAACTCTCCATTCAACTCAAAATGTATAAAAAGTAAAAAAACATAGGCCAAAGAAGCAACAAAAGCGCTGTTCTTTTTCTTTTATATGCTTTTTTGTTGTGCATTTACTGATTTTGTGTTCACAGCAAACATCAGACTATAAAGGGCCTCCAAAATGACAACAAAAAAAATCAATTCAAACAGGAAACCAACAGTCTAATTTATATAAAAAAAACGAAAAATCCTCATGAACCACTACGACAAACGACATCCACTGAACAACAAATCCTGATAAGCTTAAAACATAAATTGTTTCAGAAGCCCACTGTTCTGCATATAAATTGGTTTCCTGAAATGTCATGAATAAGGTCGTGGTAGTGTTATTGAAGAGGTGGCCCAAGGCTGAATAGAGTCAATAACATACATTTTGTATCGTTTACGTAGTTGTAATGTTGAAATAGGAATGGATTGGGTATAAGTTGTTTTTATCTATTGTACAGATGTATGCTGATTTTGTAAGTTTCGGGTGATGAGAAGGCAAGAATCATATCAATTTTTATTTGAGAAAAGCTTTAGTGCAATAAAAGCAATTAAAAAATTGCAGCAGTTAAGTCTCTGCGTTCTAAAAGGTTATGTCATTTCTTCCTTCAAATGAAAACTGTTTATGAATTGACATCTTACTCATACATGTACTAGTATTTGTATTCGCTTCTTTCCTTCAATCCGTAATCATAATTTTATATAACTCACTCACCATCAGTCTACATGTTTTTTCGTTTCGTTTTGAGTTGTTTTTATTCATTATTTTGGGTTTCCCTTTCCACAAATTATATAACATAAAAACGAAATCCAAAACGGAAAGTCACTTATCAAATGGCAAATTCAAAAGCTCAAACACATGAAACGAATGGAAAACAACCGTCATATTCCTGAATTGGTACATGCGTTTTTCTTATATGAAACGGTGGATTATACCTCGTATTAAAGCTAGGATTTTGCTATACCTTTTTTAGCGGTACTCATTTGTATCCGCAACTCCCCTAAAAGTCATAATCACAGTTTATTGAGAATCACAATCGTACCAATATATTTGCCATAGTTCACATCAAATTTTGTTTTTGATCAGAATCCGTTATGGAATTTCCCTTAATTAAGCAAAGACGTTGCTAGTGCTTAATTTAGAGGTTATCAACTTTGTATCCGCGACTCTTCTTAAACCCTTATTTCAAGTTATCAAGTTTATCATTTCTCGACAGGAACTATTATGCACACTACAGTACACTTTTGCACACATTTCCCTAAACCCTTAATGATAATTTTCTGACTATACTTTTTGAGAATTCTATAATGCTTTAAATCTCAATTAACTTTAGGATTTTCTCTTTACTTGAACTCAGACCTTTAAATGTTTGTTGGGGTGGGTTTTTTTTGCGAGCTTTACTCGCTGTACATTTTAATGCTATTTTTTCAAAGATCAATCTTTTTATAAACTCTCTTATTAATAAGATTGCATATTCCGATACATGCGACAATACAATTTAAAACTTAATGTTCCTACTTTAGATAATGGAAGCAGTTTACTTTCTGCGTGCCTTAAGGTTATCATACATGCCATATGGGGTAGGTCACTTCCTGTACTAAAAACCTTAAATGCTTGCAACAAGATTTTACGAAAATGCTGACATTTTACCGCTTCCGTATATTGGATGAGGAAAAGCAATGACATTAAAATAAATATGCATTTGTAATTTACAAAATGAGTTCATTAGTTTGTACTTCCGATTAGTACAAAGACATGAATTATTACTCTCTGTCATATTTTCAAACTATAAAGGGGAGATAAAAAGTATAAGAGATACAGAAATGAACGTGTATGAATAACATTACAACTCATAAAGCGGTACTTGACAAACATATATTCATGGCCTCCTATACATAACCATTTTAAAGACCAAACCACAAAGTATTAATTTGTACAGAGTTGCAGAGAAATGAATATACTATGAAATTCGTCGTTGATGAGTTAAGAAGCTGATAAGAAATAAAGGTTGCTGCACTTACAGGCAAAGTTAACATAAGACGGATGTAGCTATTCCTTTTTAGTTCCTTCTTGGCCACATATCTCCTTTTAGTTCTATATATTTATACACCTATGTCTCTTCATTGGTTCAATCTGATCGTTTCTGATAAAGGTAAATCCAGAAAAATTATTTAAGAATTGAATGCTTCTTTTTGTAACTTCATTGGGGTGTAAAAGCGTTGACCGAAGTACATTTCTAAACATGTACGCACGGTCAACGCTTTCACAACCCTATGAAGTTACAAAAAGAAGCATTCAATACTTATAATTACATTTTTTAGCTGTAGGATCATGAAAACACGAATTTTATATTTTTTATATTTCGGAGTTCGGTATTTTTTGGTAATTTTACTTTCCAACTTGTAAGTTAAATAATCATAGTAACAAACAAATATAGTAAAAAGCCGTAATGTTTTATTACCACCGATGGCTTATAAAGTTGTTTTCCCTAACCTACAATTTCGATAAACTCTTCTACATTTTATTGCTTTTAGACACAGATAACCTGTCAAGTTAAGCATCAACAAATAACAACAAATACAAATTATATAGGAAGATGAGTTATGAGTGCAAATGAGACAACTCTCCCTCCAATGTATGTCTTCTATCTGACAGGTTTTTTTTCCATATTTATGCTCATTGCTCTTTAATAATATGGACAGATACATCTTAAAGTGTTCTAAAAAGACATTGTAATCATAATCACGTTTTATTTTTCATCGTGAAGCAAATAATAAGTCATATTGCAAAATTGTCTTCATCACTCATTGTAACGTTCGTGGCGTGTTTTGGTTGTGTTAAGACCG
This sequence comes from Mytilus trossulus, assembly GCF_036588685.1. Taxonomy (NCBI): domain Eukaryota; kingdom Metazoa; phylum Mollusca; class Bivalvia; order Mytilida; family Mytilidae; genus Mytilus; species Mytilus trossulus. Next base: position 71,681,635 of record NC_086376.1, on the reverse strand, counting down.
TGTACACTGTGCTTAGAAGGCTTTGTCAGGGAGATAACATTCATAACGTGATGTTATATTCTTCCCATGGTACGAAATATGATATTTTTATCAATAATATTAAGATTGCATGCAATGTAATCTCCTTTGATATCATATGTTACCATTGCTCTTTTCTACAATAGCATTTATGATACAAACACTTTCTATACTTCTGACTTCCTCCGATCATCACGTAAAAAAATTATGAATTCAGTAGCAATTATTTTCCAGACTTTCGTGGTTTCTCAATGAACAAAGTTTAGCCTGATGGATTAGAAGATCAGAACTATTATTCAGACAACACTATCAAATATATGTTATAATCAACTCGTTATTATAAAAAGAACATAATATTCTTATATTTCAAGAGTAATTACTCTCTGTAAAGAGGTATATGACAAGAGCTGGAAACATCACAAGTTGATAGATCGTCTACAGTCTTGCAGTTTTATAATAGATTTATTTTTCTCATGGTCATTTTTGTTTGCAATGATACCGATTTCAAATAAACGTATGCACAAACTTTACAAACTCCGGTGGAAAAAAAACCACAGAAACAAAACTATGCGCCGGTTTACACCATTATACGTTGCCTTAATAAACAGGGACGTACTAATAATGCAAAAACTATTCAAGTACGTGTATGAAGAAGTCGGGTGATCAGTAAGTTTATCAGTTGTGAAATGTTCACTTTCGTGACATTTTGAACCTATAGTCTAGAATTCGAATGGTTGGTGATAGATCTTAACAGGGGCTCTTATCTGAGTATCTCTGTCGATGTATTCGGTCTTCCACCTTTATGAGTTTGTGCGTTCCCTTCAGTTCCGTATTACAATTGTGAAAGAGACGTCGAACATAGGTAAACTACCGATGCTTCTTACTAGTATATATCATATATTTGTAAGTTGCGTTTTAGGAATCAATTCGGGATCCTGTTATTTAGAGGTTGTCGTTGGTTCAAGCCCGTCGTATTTATTTCTTATTTTGGTAAGGTGACATATACTTTCAGAAGCACAATTGGAAGTCATACTACATCTCCTTTTCAACATTTACGTGGAATGAAAAAGAACAGATAGCTGATTTATCGTAGTCAATTTTTGATTGCTTTCTATAATCTGTTCGAATTTTTGCATGAAGAATATTATATTCAATTGTCTATTTATTTTTCAGGTATGTAGCTATCATCCATCCAATAAAGGCACACATTCTTTGTAACAAGAGACGAATAACTGCTGTATTAGGGTGTTTATGGCCCTTTGCATTTGGTGCCGGATTGCCTACTCTGTTTTTCAATGATGTGCGTGTTTTGCCTGGGAAGGAAGACCCTTACTGTACAATCATGTTTCCATACAATCATGAAACATTTTATAAAGTTTTCAAATATGTGGAATCGGTTTTATTCTATTTTATTCCTCTTGGAATTCAACTTTCATTGTATCTGTTAATATCAAAACACTTATTTACGGGATCTGATCGTCTTCACAGAAGGGTGACTATTCGGAGCGCAAACGGTTCGTCCATTGAGCGCCATTCAGAAGCACTCAAGTTGAGAAGAGGTGTTATAAAGATGTTAATGATGTGTGTAATAGTCTATTTTGTAAGTTATTCGCCAAACCAGATTCTTCTCATTGTTGAAACGATTAGACCAGCAACATTTCATGAGAATTTTTCATACATTGTATTTACGATGATTGTGGCTAATATTAACTCTGCCGCAAACCCTGTTCTGTACAGCATTTTCAGTCAAAATTTTAGGAAGTGTTTTAAACTTATCCTCTGCAGATGCCTTCGTTCACGGCATTCTCCAGAAATTCGCAGAGCACTCCACCTGACACATGGCAACGGAGGTACCAAATCTTCAGGAAATTCTGTGGCTGGCCTAGCGTTCACAGAAGTATAACTTCATTTCGTATTGTTTCATAATAAATTTTTAATTGATATTTTACGTTTTTGTTCTTCAGTTTTTAAACAAGTTAATTTACATGATAACTAAAAATTATAAATAAAGTTATCTGAATTGATTGTTTTACAAAGGAAAATCAAGTACTACATAGACTAACATCACATTCACACAATTTAAAATAGAAAGAAGATGCTTATGAAATTTCGATTTGTCACAATTGGAAAAAAATTTAGATTCGCAGACGGAAAAAATACAACCAAGTCCACAAAACTCTCTATAGAAAAAAAACCAAACACAACACAACACAAACCACATTAAAAATAGTCGGGATGATCACATGTGCCTTGGAATGGTATGCAGATCCTGCTCCTCATGTTTAACTCGTAATGTTGCTATTTTTTTATTAGATAGTTCGTGATAAGTCACATAATACCAGTAGATTTTAAGCATGTACAATATAAATAGTTATCAAAGTACCAGGCATATAATTTGATACACCGGACGCGCGTTTCGTCTTCATTAGACTGGCCAGGGACGCTCAGATCAAATATTAGATAGAAAGCCAAAAAGTATAAAGATGAAGAGCAATAAATATATTCTTTCGTTTTCAGTTTCTAACTACTAGTATCATAACTATATCTTACTAAGTTAACCAAATCAAAAATCACAACAGAAATTGTAAACAGCTTATATATCAACTGAATAAACTAGCAATACATGTTAACATGTATTTGACCTAAATGTCTGCTAAAATGACATCAGTGGCTCTTTCAAATAAAGTTAATCTTTGACAAATTAAGCTTTTGTATTATTCAGACCATTGTTTATAGTTCAGAAATTTGTATGTTTTCGACTTCCCAAACATTGATTACGCGCTTGCTTGATGAAGATTATTTTTAGAAGTTTTTTGCATGGCCACTGACATTAGTTTCAATACGTGGTTTATTTTTGAATGCACGTTGAAAGAGAAAATCGTAAACCAGATTTTTATTTCGTCATTTCAATTTATGTTAATCGGAAATTCTACACATAGAAAGAAAACAACAGAAATTCCAATAAATATAGATGTATAACATTATTTTTAACTAAAATACTTTTCTGATAATTTGTATTGATTTCTTTTAAGTCTCCAGTATGTTCAATGAACGGACGCATTTGCTTTTATAACAAATATACCAATAGAAAACCAATGAAATAAGAGTAGAAAAGACATCAATAACATCATGTTCGACAGCATGAGAGCACCTAACAAGTAAAAGCTCAGTAACGATCCTGCATTATGGTATTTTAACCTAATATTTGTATTCTATTTTATAGTTTTGTCTTATATTTGTGTTGTTGTGTTAATGGTATGTGAAAACTTGTAACTGCATTATGAACATGGATTGATATGGCCCATCAGTGTGTTTGCAATGAGGTTTTCTGATTAGAAATTGTAGTTAAAACACATTTTGTCCTATTAGCTATATATATAGCAATCGATATTATTAGAATTTTAAATCCAATGTCTACGAGGAAAAAAAATGATCAGACACCCTGCCACTCTGCAGAATTTACCAAGCTAGTATATTTACTTCCTTTAAGTTATAATGAAATACAAGAAAACGAAAACAATATATATAAAAAGCTGAAGGCTGAAAAAAATAGGAGTTCGGAATCATTGGATTGTATAATGGGTCGTCTATTTGCTCTCAACATCTAACGATTCTGTTTTACGTTGTACATGTAAGGTTAATTGAAAAAGATGTACAAAATACAAGGGGTAAAATTTGACACATTTGCAATTGGATTGTACCTATAAACCCTGTTAGTAAATTAATAAATTGTGTCATAATGATTTATTGACCGAAAGTAACAACAGTTACATAATGCCAATCCTTTTCATTTATTTTAATTTATACCTCGAAGATAATAAATCTTCCAAAATGTTTCTTCGCAATGATCAATCGCCTGTTCATTGATGGCAAACTGACGTTAATGAACCAATAATTTAAATTTATTTCCCTTCAATTTAATTTAAATTGCATGCAAATTACACCTTATATGATTTGTATAATTCTCTAGAATGAGTAGGTTCATCCAGCTGCTGAATACTAAATACGATGATTTTCCCGCTTTTTAACCCTATCCATAAATGGTCCTTACAATCAATAGTCACACAGAAAGGGTTTTTAATTTCCGAATGAATAATATATTGCAGGAAATTTCCTGATTGATCTAAAATATGCAGCTTGTTACAACTATAGTCGGAAATGATTATTCTTGCTTCACTGTCGCAACAAATACTGTTTGGATTGAAATGCTCGTCACTGTCACTGCTTCCGGTATAAACTAGCTTTAATGATCCGTCTCTATTAAATAACAAAATTTGACCACTTTTTTCACTTGTTTCATCCAAAACACAAATGTCACCATTCTTATTTTCGGCAAGTCTCCTTGGTGTCGTGAAAATTCTGTTTGAACAATAATATTCTATTGTTTGCTCTACTTCAAAATTATCATTCATCCTTACGACCTGTCGACGACTCTTGCTGTCTGTATTGTAAGACCATGAGTCAACAAGCGACACTAAAACATCGCCATTTTTGCAAAATGTCACTGCAATCGGATGTAAATCAACATGGAAAAAAGACCAACCAATATTTTGAGTTGATGATAAAGTATTTACAGGTAATCCCATGGGAGTTATTTGAACAATTCGATGGTTATAGTCTACTGCTATTAAGGTGTTTGGAGGCTTGAGGGTCCAATCTTCAACAACAAATTTAAACTCAATTTTCTTTCGTTTATTCTCACCAATGTCAAAAAAAGAATTTGTGGTAGAAAATCCCTGGTGTATCCAACATACATCGGAGCCTATAACGCAAATACAACAAACTGGGTTATCTTCACAATCGATGGCTAAATGAGGAACGGGTGGAAATATAGAACCAGAAATGTTGTTCATAGATGGCGGATAATTGCTAACGTGTATAGTAGATTGCATATATGGCAATGGTAGACTGTTAGTATCATCCGTTTCATGATTTTTGTATTTATGATCAAAATATGAGGACTCTTTTGGTTTACTGTTTTTGATACCGGCATTTATATCTTGATGTCCGCGAGCTGATTGAATTTCTTTTGCATTTGTATAAATGTTGGAGAAACTTTTCTGTTTTTCGCTAAAATGATCTATCCATTTATTACTCTTTAAGCTTCTGTCATTTTCTTTGAGACTGTTATGGTTATTCATTCGCGGACTTATTTCGTCAATGTTCAGAGTATTTTCTAAACAATAAGACATTGTCTGTTTAGATTCTGTATACCTAGGTTTAATATTCTCCTTTCCTCGAATAGGATAATCCAAATCAGTTTCAGGAAAAGATGTATCGGGATTAACCGCTCCTTTGACCAACACAACCCCGAACATGGACTTCATAAAAATAGTATCAATTTTACCTGGTTCAAATACCGGCATATCTATTTGTGGGTGCAATATATTGACATCATCACGTCCAATATGTTCTCTTTTTCTAAAGAAATTCCATTTTGAATAATCTGCATTATGTGTATTCATCGGTTGAAATATATTGGTAATTTCGTTTTCTGGACGTTTTTCTAGCTTTGAATAGACTCGTTGTTTTATTGCATTCAGATGTGTATGGTTCTGCTTTGTTATTGTCCGACATTCCTCTAGCAATTCATTTTTTATTTTCTTGATGTGCCTTAGAAATTCTTCCGCTCGATTATCTATTATTTCATTTATAATTTCAGCGGTTTCTTTTGACTTGTGATGATATTCTTCAATTTCTTTCAAAATCTCTTCAAGTTCTAGATCGTTTTTAACAGGTTGACCCGGAACATCCGGGGTCTTAAATAGTTCATCAAATCTTATCTCTTTCTGTCTTGAACTTGCTCTCTTGACGTCATGGACATGTGCAGAATGACGTTCTAAAATACAATCTGAACAGACGTGGCTTCGACATAAAAAGCAATAATATTTCAGTTCTTCCTTAACATGCCTGTCACACACCGACTGTAGACATTCCGAAGATGACAGATTTTCCATTACTGTTCAGAAAATAGTATTTATTAATCCCTATTCTGTATGAAAAACACCTTAAATTACTATAATAGCGATTCGTTACGCATAAATCCTCTATCTCCAATAGCAGCTAGTTATCCCACGAGAAAATGAGCAATAAGTACGAATATGAACTACCTTTTGATTGTTATATATTAATGCTAATGACACCTATGACGATCTTTATAATAAAAGAGCTATTTGTTTGTACCCTTTAAAAGCTTTGAAACGAATCACTGGTTACGAATCAACCTGCATTGTTTAGAAATTAAAATACAAAACAAACGTGTATACCGACAAACACTTTCTTATGTATAAAATATCCCTTTAAATTTGTAGTTCATTCGCCCTACTGTGTATTGAACTAGTTTGACCTTTTGACAGTTCTCACAATTAGCTATTTGCTTTTATATTTACAATGGGAATAATATTATCACGGAAAATTGTCATAGTGAAAAATACACTTAACAACAAAAGTATATCAATAAAACATTTAGCTCTCGTTCAAACAATGAAATAGCTGATAAAAAATCGTTATGTATTTGAATTTATTCAATCACACATGTGGCCAAGATACACATTTATATAAAAATACTAAACTTTAATTAATATTATAGGTGACTGAAACGAATTTATAAATTACTTTGGTCTATATTATTCATATTCTGAGAAATATTCGAACGGTACATAAAATGTGAGGATTCACATAACCAAATAAGATTATTCCTTGCGCTGTATTAAGTTGAATGTCCTAAGAATGGTTCAATACAAACTTGTAAGAGTTAGGAATTTGAAAGTCAAACTACAGTAAAACCTAGCTAAACCGAATCCTGCATAAACCAACCGAAACCCTGTATAAACCAAACATGTTATTAAGCGCCGTCATATCAAATTGTATGCGTTGTGAACCTGATAAAACCGAACATCGGCCAAAACCAAAATCTAAAGTCCCGAAGAGGTTCTGTTTAGTCAAGGTTCACTGTAATGCATCCTCCTATAATGACGTTTAACTTAGCAATTAAAAATAAAATCTTACTCGTAACATTTGCAAACTTTTCCCTCATAGACAAATTTAGACAACATAAATGAACATCCTTATTTATACAGAAGCATGTGTGCAAACAACACAGTCTTATCTGAATTGATTGGACAATAGCTCTTCTTTGTGAATGATTAATCTATTAATCATTTATCTTTACAGTAAATTGTTTCCTGATTTTTGTAATTATGAAAAATAGGAGCGTTTATCATTTGCCAATAAGATAGTCACGACACAAGAAAAAATCTTAAAAGAGATGAGTTACCGCCCACGAACAGGCACGCAAGACGATATTTTTTATTTGTTTGTTTGCTCAGAGGTGCATTAGTATTCAAATTTGATGAAGAGTTTAAGAATCACTTATTTTCGTTGTTTGGACGAATAATTGAAAATTAAAAATAAAGACCAATTTTGCTTAAGGATGTACACCTCTGAGGAGCCAAAAATTTCTAGAATTAAACTTTTTTTCTTAACCTGATTTTTAGGTTTATAAGACTGTAACAAAACAATTGGTGAAGAAAAAATCATATGGTGGTGTGCTTCTTTTTTTGCTACGGCCCTTTGAAAATGCCCAATTTTGATGATTTTCTCACTTTTCATCGATTTTTACCTATTTTTTGGCTATTATCGTGAAAAAAAATCACAGTTCCACAATTTAACTTTTTTCCATACTTTCTATAAAGATGAAGTGGACCAATCTGAATAAATTTAACTTACAAAAACTATAGGTAGGTGTTAATATAAGAAAGTTTTATCATATTTTGATGCTTTTTTGTATAAAATTTACCATACTGCCAATTTTGTATTTTTATGATTTTTCTCATTTTAAAGAACAAAATGCATATTAATTCACCCTTTTTGTTATGAATGATTGAAAAAATACATATCTAAGAAATTTGAAAAGACCAAAATGAGATGGGATGTATATTATTCTTGTAAAATCATTTTTTGTATCCCTCACCCATTTTCTCAAAATTTTGACTAAAAATACTGACTTGAATGGTCGTAAAATTTGAAAACTGGATTATTCAAAAACCGTTCATGGTAAATACACAATTTTTTCACAGAGTTATGTTTGATTATAATATTTTTAAAATTCATTGATATTTTCCACTTCTATCATATGTTTTCGAAATAATTTAAGAACGAGATTTCAACGAGACTGAACGAGACTGAAAAGTCAGAAGAATACATCCTTAACAAAGCAATAGCACATAGTAGTTTCGATAACTTCATATTAAAGAAACATGGTGCGTATTTGATACATATGACGTACCACTGTACTTATACATACCGCCATTTTGCCATTGTAAAATATTTTTGCATTCTTATCTCATTATTCGGCTAATGTGCTTTGTCTATGTGCCTTTTTATGTTTCTTGTGTTATTGTACACTGGTTAATTTGTGTAATCTTGTCTTTAATTTTTGATAGAAATCGTGGTATACATGCCATTTTGTGACTTTTTGTTACATCTGTATTTTATTTTTGCAGAGTGGTTTAACTAGCTTTATAAACCGGTTTAATCCACCATTTTTTCTTTACAAAATGCCTGTTTCAAGCCAGGAATATGACGGTTGTTATCTTTTCGTTTGTTGAGTTTTAGCTTTTGATTTTGCCATTTGATTTTCTGGTTTGAATTTTCCTCGGAGTTAGGTATTTTTTGTGATTTTACCTTGTTCACAGTTATATCATAATATTATTATAGAAATAACTATTATTTGAGAGAAAAAAAAAACATTTCAATATTCTGAAGTTCAAATTTTCCTATTTGTATTTTATCAAGTGGAATTCGTTTAATATGTTGAAATCGAAATGTGATTTTTTTACACGGTCTGCGGCTATTTATCTACATTCTATTTCACGTTTAGCTTAAGATTTTACATGAAACACATATAGACAAAAGAAGCTAGTTAAGTCTTACGGCTTCATATTTTTCATGATTAAGAATATAATGCATCGTTTGTGTTTCATTTATGGTATAATTTAATTTTGGATGTAACGCGTCTTCTGATTGGCTGACGTAATTTTGTTATGAGCCCATAGACATAATTTAGTCATGTGACCGTGACGTCATCAACGTTTCTTCATGTTTTTTCTACGATTTAAAATGGAATTTAGAATTAAATTATAAGAAATGAGTGTAATATTTTTTCTGTCTATTCGAAATAACATAACAAAAAATGTGGTGCACACTGTTAAATAACCCGCTACGCGCGTTATTCAGGTGCACCACATTTTTTATGTTATTTCTTCATTGACAGAAAACTATTACAGTCATTCCTGAAATGAAGAAGTTGGCCACAGTAGAGTCTGTCTTGTAGCGTGTGAGTATTTAATACAAAAAGCAGACAAGTAGGTTATACAAAAAGCTCTCCGTTTATTGTGTTTTATATTTTTATCTGTACTATTGTAATATTGAGATATATAGCAAATGCATACGTGTTAAAGGTGGTACCTCAACCTATTATGATTTACTTTTATAAAATACTTGGATGAAGAGTTGTCTCATTGGCACTTATACCACATCTTCTTATATCTATCAATGTTGATGTTCATCGCATCAAAAAAAGAAAAGACTTAATTGTTGTTCGCCTATCAAAATGATTGAATCCTGAATCATTTATATAACTTTAATTGTATGCCAAACATACCTCTATATCCCTATCCCTCAACAACTGTTTTCCATTCGTTTGATACGTTAATTAAGATTTTAATTTGCCAACTGATAACTTAATTTTTGCTTTGATTTTTTCCTTGGAATTTGTTTTTTCTTTTTCTTTTTTTTTAAATTTTACTTTTGAATGTTATGTTGTCCTAATACGATACAAGTACATTTTAATGTTAATTTCTTCTGAATTAACGGTTGCAAAATAAATAATATTTGACACAGAATTGTATTCGTATGTGTTTATAACACCCTTTGAACTTTTGTTAGGCACTTTGATTGTGAAACTTGCGAAGGCACTTTGATTGTTTAAGTTGCGTGTTTGTAATCATTGTTACAACTTATTACTTTAAAAGCTGCATTTTCAGTGTAAAGTCAGCTGGAAACATACATGATTATACTAGTTATATTAATGATATTGCATGCCCTTAAAATGGTAATTTTCATCGACATAGCATGCTTTCTAAAACATAATTTCAGAGATTTTAAATAACAGTTTAAGCAACAATTTAAGTGACATTGAACTTTTGCTCTACTATACTTTGAACTGTGTCGTATCTCACTAGAGAATTATTTTTGATATTAGATCTTACGATACCACAATAGCAGAATATGCTTATCTTCACGACGAAGTGGTGTCCCTCCATGTGTAATGGAAAGATTCGTTTATATTCATCAATTGGTTTATCTATTAAAAATTTATGAGTTCAGATAATCCGTAAACAACAATTGCCTCTAATTTTATTCTTGATATATATGTTGTTCAAAATAAAGTCGACTTGATTAAATAAACAACATAGATTTAATACTGGACTTATACAATCTGACCCATGTTGAACGTAGGTGACGTTCATTCTAGAACAGCAAAATGTGATAATGTTGTCAAACCTTATTCGTAGGTTTTGACGATTATGAGCTTTAAAATCAAATTTATGAGTATTTCATTGTACTGATTTTGAATCTCTTGAGGATTTTTTTTCGAGTTAGCATAGTTTAGTTTTGATGATTATCATTTATTCAGTTTCTGTGTGGTGAATTGGCGATCTTTTTCATCCTGGATATATAAATGAAAGATATGTTGTTTAGACATCTGAGCTATCAGCAATAGAAAAATCAGTTCTTGTTGGTACCATCTATTTTATTTTGAAAAAAATGAGTTATTGAAATACGGAAGAGTCTCTTGCTAAAGAAAGAAAGTACATTCTTAATTATGCACACAAAGTTCGGTTTTGTTGATTTGAAACATTAAGGGTTGTTTACACCTGGTATAGATTGCCTTCGTCGTATTTGGTACTTTCTGAATTTTATTTCAATAAAGTTCATATTCGATTTTTCCTTATAGCTGTTTCGATTCGAGCTCAAATGAAGAGTCTAATATATTTACAACGCGCGTTTGGCGTTCAACTTTAAATGACAGATATCTTCGGTGAGTTTTTGTTCATAACTAAAATTTTAACAATGTGTGCAAAACGTTTAAATCGTGCACAAAAAGAGCAAATTTCAACGCAACGCCTAAACAACAGACATTCAAATTAATATCAAACATTAAATTTGTCAGTTTAACTTTTTCATCAAAGGCGAAGGGATATTGCTGATCTAATTTTTACTTGAAGCTTTAGACGAAAAGCGTAATATTTTCAGACTTAAAAACTTTTATAATTTCCTTATGGAATGAATGGTATGTACTTGGAAATAAATGTTCATTTGTTTTCACCTTTTTTACCCCTCCTTTGCTATGGTGCCAGTTAAGATTGGCATCCTTAAGTGTTTATCTTCCATTAATTTCTACATTGTTAGATTCTTAAGAAACGCTGACTGGTTTACAGGACCTGACAGGGGTTCCGAGTATTTTTTGTTACTAATATACGATTTTATTGAATATTTCAAAGTTCTGTTTTTAATCACATTTTGTGTGTGACTTGTTTGTTGACATGAATATCAATAATGTGGTCATTTTTATAAATTTCCTGTATACAAAACTCTGAACTTTTTAAAAAACTAAGGATTTTCTTTTTCCCAGGCATAGATTACCTTTGCCGTATTTGGCACAACTTTTTGGAATTTTGGATCCTCAATGCTCTTCAACTTTGTACTTGTTTGGGTTTATAAATATTTTTGATTTGAGCGTCACTGATGAGTCTTATGTAGACGAAACGCGCGTATGGCGTACTAAATTATAATCCTGGTACCTTTGATAACTATTTACACCACTGGGTCGATGCCACTGCTGGTGGACGTTTCGTCCCCGAGGGTATCACCAGCCCAGTAGTCAACACTTCGGTGTTGACATGAATATCAATAATGTGGTCATTTTTATAAATTTCCTGTATACAAAACTCTGAACTTTTTGAAAAACTAAGGATTTTCTTATCCCAGGCATAGATTACCTTAGCCGTATTTGGCACAACTTTTTGGAATTTTGGATCCTCAATGCTCTTCAACTTTGTACTTGTTTGGGTTTATAAATATTTTTGATTTGAGCGTCACTGATGAGTCTTATGTAGACGAAACGCGCGTATGGCGTACTAAATTATAATCCTGGTACCTTTGATAACTATTTACACCACTGGGTCGATGCCACTGCTGGTGGACGTTTCGTCCCCGAGGGTATCACCAGCCCAGTAGTCAACACTTCGGTGTTGACATGAATATCAATAATGTGGTCATTTTTATAAATTTCCTGTATACAAAACTCTGAACTTTTTGAAAAACTAAGGATTTTCTTATCCCAGGCATAGATTACCTTAGCCGTATTTGGCACAACTTTTTGGAATTTTGGATCCTCAATGCTCTTCAACTTTGTACTTGTTTGGGTTTATAAATATTTTTGATTTGAGCGTCACTGATGAGTCTTATGTAGACGAAACGCGCGTATGGCGTACTAAATTATAATCCTGGTACCTTTGATAACTATTTACACTACTGGGTCGATGCCACTGCTGGTGGACGTTACGTCCCCGAGGGTATCACCAGCCCAGTAGTCAACACTTCGGTGTTGACATGAATATCAATAATGTGGTCATTTTTATAAATTTCCTGTATACAAAACTCTGAACTTTTTGAAAAACTAAGGATTTTCTTATCCCAGGCATAGATTACCTTAGCCGTTTTTGGCACAACTTTTTGGAATTTTGGATCCTCAATGCTCTTCAACTTTGTACTTGTTTGGGTTTATAAATATTTTTGATTTGAGCGTCACTGATGAGTCTTATGTAGACGAAACGCGCGTATGGCGTACTAAATTATAATCCTGGTACCTTTGATAACTATTTACACCACTGGGTCGATTCCACTGCTGGTGGACGTTTCGTCCCCGAGGGTATCACCAGCCCAGTAGTCAACACTTCGGTGTTGACATGAATATCAATAATGTGGTCATTTTTATAAATTTCCTGTATACAAAACTCAGAACTTTTTGAAAAACTAAGGATTTTCTTATCCCAGGCATATATTACCTTAGCCGTATTTGGCACAACTTTTTGGAATTTTGGATCCTCAATGCTCTTCAACTTTGTACTTGTTTGGGTTTATAAATATTTTTGATTTGAGCGTCACTGATGAGTCTTATGTAGACGAAACGCGCGTATGGCGTACTTAATTATAATCCTGGTACCTTTGATAACTATTTACACCACTGGGTTGATGCCACTGCTGGTGGACATTTCGCCCCCGAGCTAGGGTATCACCAGCCCAGTAGTCAACACTTCGGTGTTGACATGAATATCAATAATGTGGTCATTTTTATAAATTTCCTGTATACAAAACTCTGAACTTTTTGAAAAACTAAGGATTTTCTTATCCCAGGCATAGATTACCTTAGCCGTATTTGGCACAACTTTTTGGAATTTTGGATCCTCAATGCTCTTCAACTTTGTACTTGTTTGGGTTTATAAATATTTTTGATTTGAGCGTCACTGATGAGTCTTATGTAGACGAAACGCGCGTATGGCGTACTAAATTATAATCCTGTTACCTTTGATAACTATTGGACAAAAACCTGCAAAAACATTAAGTTAAATTAAGGATGTATTCTTCTGACATTTCAGTCTCGTTCAGTCTCGTTGAAATCTCGTTCTGGAATTATCTCTAAAACATGAGATACAAGTGTAAAATATGAATGAATTTAAAAAATGTAATAATCAAACTCAACTCTGTAAAAAAATTGGGTATTTCCAATGAGTAGTTTTTAATTAATACATTTTTCAAATTTTATTACCAATCGAGTCAGTCTTTTTAGCCAAAATATCGAGAAAATAGGTGAGGGATACAAAAAATGATTTTTCCAGAAACATGTACACCCCACATCCCTTTTTTCTTTTCAAATTTCTTAGATATGTATGTTTTCAATCATTTATAACAAAGAAGTTGAAAAAACATGCAATTTGTACTTAAAACGGAGAAAAATCACAAATTTACAAAATTGACAACATGGTAAATTTGACACAAAAAAGCATCAAAATATGATAAAACTTTCTTATATTAACACCTACCTATAGTTTTTGAAATTAAAATTTATTCAGATTGGTCCCCTTCATCTTTATTGAAAGTATGACAAAAAGTTTAATTGTGGAAATGTGATTTTTGTCATGATTAGAGCCCAAAAATGGGTAAAAACTGATGAAAAATGGGAAAATCACGAAAATTGGGTACTTTCAAAGGGCCGTAGCAAAAAAAGAAGTGCACCACCGTATGATTTTTTCTTCACCAATTATTTTTTTACAGTCATATGAACACAAAAAACAGGTTTAGAAAAAAAGTTTAATTCTAGAAATTTTTGGCTCCTCGGAGGTGTACATCCTTAAAGATAAAGAAAATTTAGAATACTCAATCTAAGGTTGCTATAACGTAATTATCAGTATTTGGTTAGTGTACCCATGACATATCAAAGAATTAACAAACAGCTATTCGTGCATTTATTAGCTTAACAACAGCAACATATCTTTATCAATATTGGGCCACACATTTATGAAACTTGATAAAAAAGAATTAAACTTGATTTGATTTATATGTTGCCAAATGTTGTCTTCTGTTGAAAAAAATGCTATATGCATCTATTTGAATATTTGTTTGCCTCCACCCCTTCTCCAAAACATGCTATGGTCTTTTCTTTATTCAGCAGTATATTTGTTATACAGAATCCGATTTAATCTGCGGAAGGCGGGTTTTTCTACAAACAGATGTAATTCATTCATCCGATTAATTTAAAAGATAGAAACACAAAGTACCACATCAAATCAGATCCTTATTACCTTCATCCAGAATACTAAGACAGAACCTATTCTTTAGCTCAAAGGCGTGTGTAAAACTAGTGATTCGCAATATGCGTAGAATGTTTATTATGTTCAACTAGCGACACATCCCTACACATTACAACATCATCTAGGGATTTTCAAACATTCCTTTTTTAGATGAATTAAGGTTAGATGAATAACCTTTCACTATAGTTTTGAGCCATGTTGGGTGGCAAACTGATTTTACTCAATATTTTTTCCTAAGTACAAAATTTTTGCTTATCTGCCATTATGTGGCAACATAATATATGATATGTAATTATTTGTTTTGCCTCATTCACCACATTGTAGTCTAATTAAAAAAAAATAGAACATAGATGCAAATAGCCATGAAAACATGCACAGAACTAAAATATTTCACATCATTATAACAAAATAATGAAAATTTCGTTTTTTTCTAATTTCCAATAAAACGAAAGATACCAGAGGGAGAGTCAAACTCATAGATAGAAAATAAACTACCTACGCCATGGCTAGAAATAAAAAGACAATAAAATACTACTTCGAGTTAAAAAATTAGTGAAAAGGTAATCAAAACTTATATTATTCTGAATATATGCACAAAGAACTCCAAAAAAATAAGCATGCCAAAAATCAACTGAAAATTAGTCAAACAGTTCACTTTGAAAATTAAAATTTACATGTAAATAAATGAATGTTGAAAGTAATTTAAGGCAAAAGAAATATACTACTGTTCAATAAAACTGTACAAATGTCGTGTGGCATGAACGCTTTTCTGTATTACCCATCATATGGACCACTCCGACTGTACTGTTTGGAAGCCAGGGAGGTATTTTAAATTGATATGTGCTTTATGACAAACAAGGACTATGAATAATAAGAAAATTCTATTTGAGATATTTATAATGAATGTCAGTACCGACGTATGAGTTGATAATGATAAGTTCGACCTCTTTTTATTAAATGTCAAACTTACTCTTTTTGGTACCTTTATCCATTAAAGAATAAGTCATTTTATCACATTTCGTCATAGCGAATTGGTTTTAGTTGATGTTGTTGTCAGGGTCAGGATGAACAGGGTTGATTGTACTCATCGTTATTTTAAAGAAAATTTTACGTAAATTGGCATGTGACGATTGCGGGGTATCACATTCCAACCATCATATTTAAATAGAATATTTTTATTATACAAAATTATGTAGCAAACATGGAGTTGACGTCATACACTTTACCAGCTAAATAGGACAAGAACAATCTATAAGTTTGATTGTGAAATCGTCTTTCTGGTTACTCCAGTAAACGTAAGCGGATGTGTTATTAAATGTTCAATTCCATGTGGAAACATTACTGTTCCATTTTTGGTAAAATTAAAGTTAACTTTCTTAATAGTTTCCCAACTGGATTTTGATGGCTCAATTCCAAATTTATATTTGACCTGAGCTAAAACATGATCTGCGATACCAATACATCCACTTAATCCTGTTGATCGGATACCACCAACTGTCAACCAGTTTCTGAAAGTGATAATTAGAGTTGGTACATCTGTACAGGCTAATTACTACTAAGAATGACAATAATTATTACCGATGAAGATTTTAATTGTCAAAAACGATATGTATCTAGTTACCAAAATTACCAAACAATGAATCAGAACTTTTTTATATACAATTTAAATTGTTTATGAACTTGTCGATATCTGAAAAGGCAAAACAAAATGTAAGTATGTACATAATTAGTTTATGCTTAAAGTTTTACATTTCCATGGCAATATCTAAAACTATCAAACGATTTACGATAAAAGCAGCTTTAAAATAAAAAAACAAAAACAAAAAAAAAACAATATTCGTAAAACAGTCTCTTTAAAACGTTTTTTTTTTACCAAATAAAAGGTTTGTTTTATAGCCATTACGTATAATTTTAAGGTTATATATCAATCAATGAACGATTAAATTCTTAAAAATGTTAACAAATAAAGTTTGTCATTTCATTTCAAGTAATTTGAGATTTAAACTACACAATTGCGTGTTCTATAACAAAATTATAAATCTGAAAATACTAAAACTTTTATTATCATTCTTAATCTAATAAATAATGCATTTGTGTCAAAAGTACGGTTGATTGATGTTCATTATTTTTATAATTGCCTGAATGTCTAAAACTAAAAGCTAAAGCATTCACCATTCTAAAAAAAAAGTTAAAAATTAAGCATACTTGTCCGTTATTCATTAGTGGAGACTGCATTATGTTTTTAAATTTCGATACATGCTTATAACTACTAACTCATAGAAACTTTTTGGGGAATTCTTTATCAAATATTTCATACTTTAAGACCAGTATTAAAGACAAAAAGGTGACATTGTTTTTATTTCAAAATTGAGTTTTGCTTCGTAATAAAAGTTTTGAAATATTTGAATGGTTTGCATTTGAAGGAGTAACAGTCAGCTTGATAAGTTGTACGTAATTTCCTACCGTTAAACTTTAAAACAAAAATGTATTTACTTTAGTTATTTTTTTCAAAACGGTTGTGAGTGTGGAAGCTTTATTCCGTCTTACCCTTTTTAATTGTTTGATGTTTGCAAACGGGTTTTGAAATGCTTGTTAGCGGATAACAATTTCAAATTAATTCAACATCTTAACATGGCCAAGTGAATGCCAAGGAATGTCAGTTTTACCTAGATAAAACAAAGATTACTTAAAGATTAGAAAATATTCAGAATTACTTAAATTGTGTAAAAAGCATTCTTTTCAATTGATATTTTATAGTCTGTCTTTCTCTGTATGATGTTACACTATTGTTTCGGGTAAGTGTGAATTTTGATGCCTATTTAGATATCAGAATCCGCTGTATTTCTTTGCACATGTAGGTAGTCAGGAACCTGACGGCACAGTGGTTGTCGTTTGTTGATGCGGTTTATAAGTGTTTCTCGGGGTTTTTTGATAAAAAAAAAAATGGAACGTTGATTTTTTATGTTTGAAAGGTATTTAACTACTCGTTTGTTAGGCCATCTATAGATTGCTGTTCGGTATGATCCAAGGCTCTGTGTTGAAAAACGTACTATAATGGTTAACTTTTGCCATTGACGGAGAGTTGTCGCATGGCTTTAATTCCATATCTTCTTACATTTATTTTTCAGTCGATCATTAAAAAGTTTAGATTTTTTAAATTTCACCTATCCGGTCTTGCAATAATTTGGTAGTCTTTGTTTTCAGTGGCTGGTCGTACTCCCGTGTACATATGAACAATATCATGCTTCGACAACGAGGGCACGGTTTTCTTCCCATGATTCCATAGTCTTGTGGTTATGCCCGAATTAATCGTAGGGGAAGCATGGCGATCTTCAGTTTCCTCGGCAGTTGGTCCAATAATTACATTGTCATATACTATAAAATAATATTTAACAGGGATAACAATCATTCGAAGACTATAGATATACGTTTAGTGCTCGTTGATAATACATCATAATATATATACTCATAAATATAAACAATAAGATAGCTAGCACACAGGCAAAGATTTCATGGTCAATAACTCATCAAAGGTAATAAAAACAAACAAAACATGGTATCTTAGAAACCAGGAATGGGAATTGCACAAAAGTCAACTGTAGTTCAACGGCATTTAAATCTAATTATCAATTAAATCTTTTGAATCTGTACATAATTAAATACTGTACTAGTTAACATTTAAATTAAAACGTAGTTGAACTGTAATTGACTGGTGTGCAACCATGTCATACAACGATACGTATTGATTAAAAAAGATTAATTCAAATTTTCAGAAATAAAAAATTACCGAAGCCAGTTGCCTGTAAGATAAAAGTGCATACGCCAATTCTTAACATTCCGTTTTGTCTGCAAACGTCACTCACCTATTTTACCTCAAGTATTATGCCTTTCCATTTGAAATATGCAGTACTATAAAACACTAACATAATAAACAGAACTCATCAATTCTTACCAATATTTAGAATATGGCAATGTGTTTTATCAAATGTAAAAACAAGCGTAATTGTTCTACGCCTTTTGTTTAAATCAAAGGCAATAAACCCATTAAGACGATTCAAATCAAAGTAGTAAAATCACATTTTATTTAAACTGACTTTTTTCAAACTTAAAATATTTAATCCATCTATCGCTGTGAAGGAAGTGTATTTTTCATGACTTTTTTTGTTTATAAGTTGCTTTTGCTTCAGGTTTTTCTAAAGTTTAGGAGGAGAATATGTGTATGCATTCTCCGTAAAAAAATTATATGAGTAAGATAATTTGTCAAGTAGATAGCACGAAAAGACAAATTATTTCTGTCCTCATTGAACAGATTTTCTCACCAAACCCTGTTCTCTAAACGGGTTTCCTAATCTAAAATGCAGCTAAATTATATCGATGGATCTGATAGGATGACCAGCATAAAACTCACAAATAACATGTCAGTAACAGAGGGAAGCTGCATGTTATGTTCAGATTTGATGATGATATTTCGTTTTATAAAACTACATGTAGCAGTAATGGTGTTATACTATTGTTTTATTTGTCCTTATTAATATCACTTTTACTGTTTAGTGTGTTTTCATTGATATCTTTTAAACGTGGCTCCGTACTGTATATCTTGTCGTTCTATGATAAATCTAGTATTGTTGTCTTTCATTTTTGCTACTGTTCTGTGTATTTTTATAATAGATAATAGATGTGATATGACTACCATTGAGACAACTCTCCATCCAAGCCAAACTTTGTAAAAGAAAATCATCTGTAAGGCAACACGGAGCCTTGGTGCACACCTTACAGTAAGCTATAGTATGCCCAAAAAAGGGTGAAACCATTCAAAAAGGGAAAACAACGGTCTAATCTATATATAAAAACAAGAAACAAAACATACTTTTGAACCAAATCAACAAACGACAACTATGTTGTGTCTTGTGTATTATTATTTGTCTGTGTCTTTTTTTTGGGGCCCATGGCGTTTATTTTCGATCTATGACTTTGACTGTCACTCTGGTTGGAATTCTCGCCCTACTTCTGCTGTACTGAACATCGCCTTTTTGTGTTTCTTTGATACTTATATGACGTGGCTCTGAACTAATACATCCCGTTGTTGTATTATTGTACTATGGTAAATTTGTGTATTCTTGTCTTTGATTTCTGCCTGGTCTACGTGCCATTTTGGGTTTATTTTTACATGTTTGTTTGTTTTAAAAGAGGGACGAAAGATACCAAAGGGACAGTCAAACTCGTAAATCTAATACAAACTGACAATGCCATGGCTAAAAATGAAAAAAGACAAAAAGAAAAACAATAGTACACATGACACAACATAGAAAACTAAAGAATAAGCAACACGAACCCCACTAAAAACTAGGGGTGATCTCAGGTGCTCCGGAAGGGTAAGCAGGTCCTGCTCCACATGCGGCACCCGTCGTGTTGCTTATGGGATTACAAATCCGGTAAATAGTCTAATTCGGTAGGTCAAATTCATGAAAGGGAAGGGGATTGTAGTTACGACGTAAGGAACATATCCGATATCATTTGTGAAACGGTTATTCCATAACGGTCAACCAACTCGTGATGGCGTCCGTAAAATTTACGAAGGGATGATTTCAACTTCACCATTTGGAACTCTTGGTTTAATAGCTTCCTTGTGAGCAGTAACCCTCTATCAAGAAAATCATGATAGGAAATGCAAGCACGGGAATATCGTATCAATTGGCAGATATATACCCCGTATGCAGGTGCTGCTGAAATGTTGCTACTTAGAAATGGAAAGTTCACAATTGGAAAGCTGAAATCATCTCTTTGGTCGTAAAGTTTTGTCTTCAACCGACCCTCATTGTCAATTTCTAGATGTAAGTAAAGATATGAAGCCGACTTAACTGTATCTGTAGTATCCTTTATCTCCAATTCGATGGGATAGATGCGATCCACATAGTCACCAAATTTTGAATTGTTTAGTGAAAGAACGTCAACTATATAGCGGAAAGTAGAGTTAAAGGACTTTAAAGATTGTAACACAGTGTTGACTGTTGTGCCCTATTTTTGACTTGTTTTCCTATTGTGTCTGTTTGTTTTGTTCACCAATCGTTGTCTATGTAAAGAAATATACTGAGGCTGTCATGTAGATAAGAGGTTAAACTTGGGTTTAACTAGGTTTAATCCACCATTTTCTAAATAGGAAAATGTCTGCGCCAGGTCAGGATTGTGAAAGTTGTTATAATTTCGTTTGATGTGTTTGAGTTGGAGTTAGTGTTTTTGTGTGATTTTACTTTTCAGTTAAATACACTATCTTTTCTATATATCATTTTATGCCACTTTTAAGCGTACAGGAATCCTTGCAATGTCTGTAATTATGTTTGAAGCAGTTCATATTATGTAATATAGTTAGTCAACAAGGTTTTTTTCATTGACAATGAAGTATAGACAAGATCTGAAATAGACTGCTGACTTGCGCATTTTCGTTCAAGTACTCGACTGTATTTTTTATCTACTTACATATAATGCAATACATTACCTTACCAGATTTAAATACTATTACTCCTTTGGTTATTTCTGTGGGAACAGGAAGTATGCTTGAAGATATGACATCTTTAGCAGTTTTGTTAAATATCAAATATTGTCCTTTTCGTGGTTTGATTCTAAAAAATGTATATTAAATAGATGTTTATTAATTCGAAAAAATTGTGATAATCAATAACTTCAATATTCAAAATTGTTAAATTTTACAATTAAGACTAGACAACGAAAAATATATAAGAAAATTTGGGTGAACGGACATTCTAATACAAACGGATATGGGATAAAAAGACATGTCATCCGTAGATTAGAATTTTACACTGAATGATCATATTCTAAAATCCAGATTTGGAACCGATCAACACAAAATAACTTGTTATTAGGAAAACAAGGGATATTAATGTGGAGCAGATCTGCTATCCACTTCGAGGTATCTGCGTTCGTTCCTAGCTTTTGACGGTGTTCGAGTTGCTCAATCTATTTTAGATTTTTGAGTTTGTGCTTTTCATTTGATTGTTTTATAGGTATGTTTTTATCTTTGAAAAGTTTTTCTGTTTGACCAAAGAATTGTAAGTTTTTCTTCTATTAATGGTTTGTTTCTTTATATAGCATTCTATTTCTAAAAAGTCATTCAAAATTCAATATATTGATTACTTGTGTTTGAAGGGAAATAAGTGGGGTAACTTTTTTGTTTATAATTAATTTAACATGTTTCTTTGCATTTACATAAAAGTTAGAAGGATTCTTAAGTAAGTGTAAGCTTAATTCTGTCTGATATAAATATCCTGTTTATAAGCCACTAAAGTATTATAACTACAGGCGCCAAAATACCAGCTGCACAGATCAGCTAATTAAACACATAAAATTATTTTATTACTGTAATAAATTGCTTTCAGAGATATTTGCTAGTGCAATTCAAATGTCAGTATATAAACATGCTACCCTACAGTATATATGTGCTTTAAGATCTCAGTGATATCCTGAAGACTAGTTTAAAAATAATTTGAATTGTTTCAAATGTTCTTTTTTGGTATGCGTTATGGGTTTTGCTCATTGTTGAAGGCCGAACGGTGACATTTAGTTG
The DNA here is from genome assembly GCF_036588685.1 of Mytilus trossulus. NCBI lineage: Eukaryota > Metazoa > Mollusca > Bivalvia > Mytilida > Mytilidae > Mytilus > Mytilus trossulus. Next base: position 71,659,102 of record NC_086376.1, on the reverse strand, counting down.
TAACCGACTGTCATTTAATGTCTGGCGACAAGCTGTCCCATTCGCAATTTTACGTCATTTTAACTTCTTCTTACTTTTTATTGATTTAAATGTAATGTCAAATCACATTTTGCTATGGAAATGTTCCATTTGTAAATAACACAGAACATGTGTATGCACTTTTATTACTAGGGTAATGTATAATCGCTTCTAACGACTAAAAATTGGCTTGATTTTGAAAGATGACATTTACAAAAATAAAATTAGTCTTTCTCAGCAAGTCTTCAGTTTTTGAGTGTACTCTATCGTTGGTAATTTAAATACTTAATGTTTATATGTTAAGGATTTTTAGTATTAAGCTTCGAGAATCTAATTCATTTCTGTTTTTATTGAATTTTTTTACAATATATTATCCTAGGACAAAATATACCTTGTAATATCGAAGACTCTAAAATAAATTTGTTTGAATCTTCTTTTTTTTTATAAAAAGGCTTAAATATATTTTGAATTGATTGTGCTAAGTAATAAACGGTTTGTTTTCTTTGGTATCTGTGTTCAGAAGATAAGTGCATCTGGATTTACATTCTTATCATAATCGTGCTTGATCAGGTTTTTTGGCATTTGTAGAACGTTCTAATTGACTATTCACAATTAGGCTGATCGGCGATAAATTGAATTTGTTAACATAAAACCAGGTTCAACCAACAATTTTTCTTGAAATGTCCTTCACCAAGTCAGATATATGGCAGTTGTTATCAAATAGTTCGTTTCATCGTTGTTAGCATTTGTTTTTGTTGCACTTCAGTGTTGCCGTAAATGATGTTTCTTTGGTTTCCTCGGGTCAAGTTTGTAACCCGGAATTGTTTACTCTCAATCGATTGATGACTTTTGAAAACCTGGTATACTACTGCTGCCTTGATTTACACAATGCTTTCGTTTATATTATTTTTACAATGATTTATTTTTACATAATACTTAATTCATTAGTCTAAATATGTTATATAGGGTTATTGATACACTTATCTTGAATAAGATACTCCGATAAATTGTAATAATTTTATATACAGTACGTTGTGAAGAGACGTGTTAGTAAGATACATAATTTAATACACACATGTATAAAAATTAGATCATGCTTTCGTTTGAATTAATAAAAAAAACAGCATAACTAGACAGAAAATGCTGCTTTCTGATGAGTGAAGTCACACATGTGTGTTTTCTTGATAGAAAAACGTATTTTAACTCCATTGTCTATTTTAAGAGGCCAACGCACTTCCGTTATTGGAACACAATACATATTGGATGGAATAATTAGTATGCCCAAATATTTCAAAAATAAAGATATGTTGCTACATGAAGCCTATTGCAACTAAGATTTAAAAACACAAGAGGTTATAAGAGACCTGTAGAACAAAAAAACATTAAACATCTCAATTATGCTATTGTTCATCGTCATCAAACACATTTACACTTAGTCGTACGTGCCATGTAAAAATGGTGACCTTGCCAAACAATCAACAACTTAGATAGTTAACATCAACATTAAGAAGAGAGGTTGGAAATGCACACATATTGAAGATACCGTTATAAGCGTCTGATCCAGATCGGTAGTATACTAAGGGGGTTCAGTTTCGAAATTTGACGTTTCGTGTGTCAATTAGAATGGCGAGTGAGTCATGAATATGAGGAGCCGCTTTCCCTGTCGAGGTCCATGGTCTCGTATAATTCTCTCCGTTTGTATTTGTTATCTTGATTTTTCTCTTTATAATTAACAACACTTGATCATCTGTTGCATTGATTTAACTGATGACACTTTATGAGCTGTTATGGGTTGTTTCAAGTTTCTCAAGGACCCTTATTTTTAAACATATGTCTGCTTTGTATTACTTAAATTTTCGGGAAAAGTACAAACTGACACATAATTTGCTGTTCATATTAAAACATTTTTTTAAGAAATGCAGGATATTATTAATTATTATTTTTCAAGTCCTTTTCAAAAACAGGTAAATAATTATATAAGTATACGAGATATTCTATAAGACCTCTTTTGTACATAAATGAGTACATTTTGTTTATAAAAGAAAGACAGAAATCGCATTTTGTTTTTATCACGAAACGACTTTTCACTTCCAAATGTATCATCTAACTCTGGCAAACACTAGCTAGTTGTGAGTAAGTGGAATACTTTATCTATCAACTGACGTGCTTCGAATGTTCTCAAAACTTTAGTCTGCGGGATATTGGCCTTTTTTAATTAAGTCTTGCATATTTGTTCTTTTGCTTTTAAGTTATATCATTAGGTCAAAATATAAAAACGTCCAAATTATTCTTCCATAAATATGTTTGCTACAAGATATCATATACAAAAATTATAAAAGCTGTGCTTCCATTTAAATTGGCCCTAAACAATGTATAAAAAGCCATTTAAGAATAATAGGTCAATTTTAAGATGTTAATGACATCCTAGTGACATAAAAATGCAATATTTACAATATTCCTTGTACAAATCTATGACTTCTCGTATATCACAGAGAACATAGAAAATTAAACAAAGTTTTAAATAAACAATAAATACAAATGTATAGTTCGACATTCTACTTAAAAATACAGTTTTGTACATTACTATCAATAATATTTTTGAGTTTAAAACGTAATAAATACAAAATTGTTTTGTTGCTCTTTTCAGTCTTGTTTTTTTTGTGTCTATTTAATTATTTAATGTGATACTGTAGCAATTTGATATTCCTGTATAAGTTGATGATTAAGGGATGTTGACTATGTATACCAAAACGGAAAATCACAAAAATACTGAACTCCGAGGAAAACTCAGATAGGAAAGTGCCTATTCAAATGGAAAAATCAAAAGCTCAAACACATCAAAAGAATGGATAATAACTGTGATATCCCTGTCTTGGTACAGACATTTTATATGTAGAAAATGTTGGATTAAATTTGGAATCGAGCTTAACCTCTCACTTGTATGACAGTCGCATCAAATTCCTTTTTTTTAAGGTAAAAAGGAAGAAGAAATACGCATTATTCGTTGCATTTATCATGTTTGCTTTGGAAAAGTAGATTCAATGGAAAGTTCCGAACATTATTCGAAAAAAATCTCCTTAGGACACCATATGTCAAAGTTGTTATTTAAATAATATGTCACTTACTTGAAAGATGAATATCCGGCAATCTTTTCAATAATATCGCCATACAGACCGGAACAATTTATAACTAATTTGCTTCCTACGTTTCCTTTGTTCGTAAAAACATTCCATGTCCTATTACTATCATTAAATTCAACATTGTTGACCATTGTATTTATACATATCTAAAACAAACAAAAAAAGTCAAAAAAGGAAATATCTGTATTGGCTATTTTGCTATAACACTTAGACGTTAGTTTTTGTTTTCACAGATATATATTATATTTTTGATTTATATTTTTGAATATATATGTATGTATCGATAGCGTGTACATGTGTACGGAAGCCGGTTAGTGTCAGGGTAGAGTTTTATTTTAAGTCGTTATAACGACTAAGCTAAGTTGTTATAACGACTTAGCATATTTATCTTGTTATGACAACTTAGCTAACTCGTTTTAACCACTTAGCTAACTTGTTATAACGACTTAGCTAATTGAACTCGTTATAACAACTTAGCTAACTCGTTATAACGACTTGGCTAAGTCGTTTAAACAACTTACCTATATCGTTTCAACAACTAACTAAGCTAAGTCGTTATAACGAGTAAGCTAAGTTGTTATAACGAGTTAAATTAGCTTAGTCGTTATAACAAGTCAGGTAAGTTATTTAAACAAGTAAACTAAGTCGTTTAAACAAGTTAGTTAAGTTGTTATAACAAGATAAATATGCTAAGTCATTATAACAACTTAGCTAAGTCGTTTAAACAAGTTAGTTAAGTTGTTATAACAAGATAAATATGCTAAGTCATTATAACAACTTAGCTAAGTCGTTTAAACACGTTAGCTAAGTTGTTATAACAAGATCAATATGCTAAGTCGTTATAACAACTTAGCTAAGTCGTTTAAACAAGTTAGCTAAGTCGTTAAGCGACTTAAAAACAAAACTCTACCCTGACACTAACCGGCTTTCGTACTACGGACATGTGTATGTCGGTATATGATAATAAGTATATAAGAAAGGTAGTTATATTAAAACCTACTTAATTGTGGAAAAACATTTCTTCGAATTTTATGTAATTTGAATTTAAAACATTTAAATCTGACAATTTAAAAGTACAGGTTACTTTGTTGATGACACTATCGAGGGCTTACTAATTGCCTTCAAATGATGTATATGAGAGTATGCCAAGTGGGTTAGATTGCTGAATTATTGATAAGAATGAAAGTACCAATTGGATAATTATCAACAAGACCAACAGACAAGGTGTAAAACAATATGACAATATACTACTGGAGAGCAAGAAGAACAGCCTTCTACACGAAGTCTTTGCTCACACCATACAACAAGCTATAAAGGCCCCTAAAAGACTAGTGTTAAACGATTCAAACAGAAAAATCAACGGTCTAAAAAAAACACAAAAAGAGAAAACAACAGCAATTGACAATCTCTGAACAACTGGCTCCGGACTAAGAACAGGTGCATACAAATTTAGCGGGTTCAAACATTTAATCAGTCGCCAACCTTCACTCTAATGTAACAGAAGTATGACATTACAACATAAAAATACATATAATAAAATATCAATTGGAATGGTTTGAAAATCGCTATTTCAAATATTTTAGAATGGTTTACGTGTTTTGAATATCGGTAAGAGAAAGGTAAAAGATATCAAAAAGATATTCAAACTTGTCAGTTGAAGACAAATTGATTACGATTACAAGGCAATCATCACATAGAGACCGAAGGACTGTAAATTATTTAAGGAATGACTGTAATATTTTTTCTGTCTATAAAGGAATAACATAAAAAAAAATGGTGCACACTGAATAACGCGCGTAGTGGGTTATTTTTATGGTGTGCACCACATTTTTAAAGTTATTCCGAATAGACAGAAAAAAAAATACGGTCATTTCTTATAATTTAATTCTAAATTCCATTTTCAACCTTGGAAAACCATGGAAAAACGTTGATAACGTCACGGTCACATGACCAAATTATGTATCTGAGCTGATAACAAAATAACGTCAGCCAATTTAGGGACGTGTTACATCCAAAATTAAATTATTAAATATTGTGTTATCTTATTTATTAATCGCAAAATTGTTCGGTTTACAGAAAAGATTTCTGGCCTAGCTCATTTTTGTATTTTAGTAAATCCTGCATTCATATAATAAGTTTTCATCAATTTCTTTCGTCAATATATTTTATGTATCTGTCTTGAAAATCGTTGTCACCATGAGGTGACAATTGATTAACTGGAATTGTTACAAAACACTTCACAGTGATTTATTATTTAATAGTTAATTTATCAGTGTGCAACCAGCTGTAAACCTTAAAGAGTCGAAGACTGTTCTTTTTGATTAATTCAAGATTTCAGAGCTACAAGGCAACGCATGAATCAAAGTGCGAAATCATTAAATCCTTGATCGGAAAATTACCATAAGACATATTTATTTCCTTTCTAACGACAGGTTCCGTCATTATAAAAAAAAAACACGTCTGCAATCATACAATCGTTACTGGACTAAAAAAATAACCAATGAATAAAACCTGTTGAAAATGTTATAACCACATCACATATTTGTGTAATCGATTATATATTTTTATTTTATAATTCTAGAATCAGGGTTTAAAAAATCAGAAACAAATATCTTGCGTTCGATTGCAGTGTATGCAATTTAAACTTTAGAATGTTTTTACAATGTTGTCTTTAGACAAAATATTCTTTAAAGACTGATGAAAGACGATATATATCTAAATCAGTTGTCTTAAAGGATGATTGATGATCTTGTTTTGAAATCCTTTTCAAATATTTGAAATTCTGTTGTTTTATCTATGTAGTGCCTTTAAAATTTTGCTCCATTTGATATGTTTTCTTTTATTATTAATCCAAGACGATTTTCTAAAGCCCTTTTTGAAAATGCTTTTAAATCTGAGTTATTTTTAAGAGTTTTTGAAAGAAAAGGGATTTCAATGTGTAATGTGTGAAAATTTTCAAATATTTCACAAATATTGCATTTGCATTTGAAATACTTAGATGAATAAAACTTAATGTGATTCGCTGACAACACCGTTTTATCTGTGACCTAGAAAGATTTTATATTACAATCAACAAACCTGTGCACCTCGTATACGCGCATGCTCAGCCATTACAATAGGAGTTAACCAAGGGTCCACTATAGTTTCTCCCGGAATATGTATTGCACCAGTAGCATTTCGCGACAAATTTGGTTCTCTCTGGTAAAGTTGCGATAAACTGAGTTGATTAATTTCGGAAACGTTAGCTATGTTTGAATGTTGTGTAATAATTGGTAGTTTCGACATCTACAAACAAAAATAAATTCTTGCAATCAAGTCATATTTCGCTTTTCCTTTTGGATTTTTTTTTCAATAAAAATATGCTAAAGACTGAATAGGCAGCTTTATGATATACTCTTAATGAAGAGGAATGCATAGGCAGATTTAAATGGAAATATGCCAGTCTTCCAAGAAAGGTGTATATCGCCTGCTGTCCCCAATTATAATCAGAAAAGTTAAAGACCTTGTTTTTGATGTGGAAATTACTAAAAATCACTAAGATTAAAAACAAAATAAGCAGCTACAAAACTTTACCAAAAATAACTGCAGTTTTTGTTTCAATCCGTCAAGCTGCTTTAAGAATTTGCAGTTACCCAACTGATGAACTTTGGTTATTCGGTTGTTCAGTGACTTTTGTTGTGAACATAATCTTCATGTGGTCTAGCGTACATGTCTCATGTTCAACTTTTGCATCTTTTATATTAATATGTGCAAAAAATGAGTTCTCAACTAAAATTTCAAATTCTCATGTACAGTTTTTTTCATACATTCCGTGAAATAACTAGGAAATAGCATATTTCAATGAAAAGATGCTAATTTAGAACTATTTTTCAAAGTATTTCTCAATTTTTTAATTGCTTTCATATTTTGCATAAGGTAGCATCTTTTTATAGTACGTATGCTGTGTGTTTTATTTTATATGCTTCTGGCATTAAAATTTGATGTAGATGCTGTTGTGAAAATAATAAGGTATTGGCGCATCTTACTATTACTGGGATGCTAGTTTTGCATATATTTTGTAAAACTATTTTTTTATTTTTTGGGGATGCTGGCATCCCGTTGTATTGGGATGCTGGCATCCCGTTGTATTGGGATGCTGGCATCCCGTTATATTGGGATGCTGGCATCCCGCTATATTGGGATGCTGGCATCCCGTTTTATTGGGATGCTGGCATCCCGTTTTATTGGGATGCTGGCATCCCGTTTTATTGAGATGCTGGCATCCTGTTTTATTGAGATGCTGGCATCCCGTTATTTTGGGATGCTGGCATCCCGTTTTATTGGGATGCTGTCATCCCGTCATATTGAGATGCTGGCATCCCGTTTTATTGAGATGCTGGCATCCCGTTATTTTGGGATGCTGGCATCCCGTTTTGATTGGGATGCTGGCATCCCGTTATATTGGGATGCTGGCATCCCAAAAAAGCTGGATGCTGGCATCCAAAACTATAGGAGTGCAGACATCGCAAGATATCCAAATGCAGTAAAGTCCTTCAAGTTCTGTTTGATATACCGTTGGCCGAATTTCTATAGATGTACTCCAATGCATAATTTTGTGTAATGCAAAAAAATAAAACAACAACAAAAATCCGTTTGTTGTTTCTTCCCAACACTTTATCTAATGACGTCAGGGATATTATGACGTAAGAGGTGGTTTACCATCATGCGTAGAGATTCGTGCAGACACAGTAAACATGAAAAGAAATCAATTCTCAAGAATCACTAATACCGATATAAATATTTTTTGAAAAGTAATTAAAACAGATAACCCTTTTAATATTCTCTTATATATTAGATTTTCTTATGTTTAATACTGAAAGCGCTTGCACTTTTTTTTTACGCTAATTGCGGTAAATCTCACCCGCATGACGTCATGTAAAAAGAATGTTTAAAATCGGCGAAGTGGACATGGTTGCAAGGGGAAGGACGAAAAACACTTCTTTGGCCCTGCAGTATGCCGCAATTTATCATCATTTTGATATAACAATATAACATATTCGCAATAGAACGCTATTCATACGGGTAAGTAGATTTGCTTATATTTTACATGCACTTCGTAGTTCGAGATTTCTCAGATTAAGCCATTCAAGACCCCCCCCCCCCTCATTCATGACATAAGGAATGTTCTACGCTCATGGGCCTAGCTTGTCTTGCTAAACAGCTGTTTGAAGTTGGAGTAATCTCGGACGCATTTCAGTGACTTGATACGCCAGCCGGATAATATATTTCTGATTACTTCCAGAGGGAAAATTACAGGCACAAATGGTTAAGCAACAATGATTAATGTCAGTCGCCAGATTCTCCCATGTCGTCGGGGAGGGATGCACTTTGATCCGTTTGTGGGAGCAAATGGTGATTCCACAACTTTCAATAAATGGGATTTGGGGGGTCTCAGACTGCCATAACAGAGGGCCCCGCTAAAGTCTTCTTTTAATGTTTACCTGTATAATAAACCATTTTTTTCACACGAAAAAAGAGGAGGGCTGGATCCGCCTATGTCTATGGTAGAGATGAGCCTCCAAGACAGACATAGGGAATACACATATATTCTTTTTATTTTGCATTATTGAAGTATGTCCTTTTTCATGCATGAAGTTATGAATAGTTTTGACAAATATGATCGACATAAACCCCACTGAGACGATTAACCACCATCAATATTACCATGGCCAGTAAAAATATTGGGTCTGCATAATTGATTTTGTTTACTCCTAGACAACCTATAGGAAAACCATTAAAATGCATCACTGGTAAGAGTCTGAGTTCAAGAAAAATAAAGTATGAAAAACTTAATTTAAGATTGATTTTCGGTCTAGAAAATTGAATGTGTTGTTTGCCTCTTTTTTGCAAGGGTCTAAAACTAGTTAACTTGTGCCCGTCCGAGATTACTTTGAGTCTTGACTTCCTACGCTCATGGGCCTAGCTTGTTTTGCAAAACAGCCGTTTGAAGTGTGAGCAATATCTGAGTAATGGTATGATTGCTAATGAGACAACTCTCCACCGGACTGAGACCAAATAATATAGCACTAACATGACTAAGCAGTTTACAATTAAATGTCAGCATATGAGATTCTTATTTACAGGATAAAGGTAAATTGAGTACTTATTTCAAATTTAAATTTTCATTTGGTAAAGAAACCTATCTATCCTCTATAAATAATGGCAATTGTCGAATTCTTACTAAATTTAGGTTAAGTAATCACAAATTAAGAGTTGAAACTGGTCGTCATGAACGCAGGGTAAATATGTCAGGTAAATTAGAGAGTATTCCACGATGTGAAAGACTTTGTCAATATTGTAATTTGAATGTGACTGAGGATGAACACCATTTTTTATTGCAATGTCCTCTATATGTAACTTCAAGAACCATTTTACTTGATGATTTATTTATGGAATATCAAAAACTAAGAATACTTAATTCGCAAAACCTATTTATATGGATTATGACAAATGATAATGATAATTTTATTAAAAAATTATGCAAATTTTTAACTTCAAACTTAGAAGTGAGAAATAATACTGTCAAGTGAATTAATACAGGTTTTAATGATAATATTTGGGGAAGAGTTATCTTTCTTTTGCTGAACTGACAATGTCGTATATATATGTACTATTGTTTTGTTTTTATATAAATCATATTATAATGTTTAAATTTCATATTGTTTCTAAATATGTATTTTAATTTATGTTTTGTCTATTATCCATTTTGTTTGTAATTCATATGCCTATAAGGGCCCTTTGATTAGGAAATAAACATATTTGATTTGATTTTTGATTTGATTTATGGCCTCCAACAATGAACAAAATGTAAATATCGCTACAAGAGTTTTGTGTTTCCAAGACTAGGCTAAAATTTAAAAAAAACACACAAATTAATGTGTTAACCGAATACAATCTTAGAGTGGGGTGCTCATTTTAAACATATCTTTCCATGTTTTCTACAGTTTATGTTCAGGTCTATGTTTTTGAAGTTAGTGTACTGATATTTCAACATGAAAATAACTTCAAATGCTAAACATTCATATGCTTGAAAACATGTTTGTTTGAAAATAATCATATGTAAGGTTACATTAAAGGGTGTTTGAAATTTCCCGAAGTTTCGTCAATGGGGGACACATATTCGCCGTTTTTACACATCTATTTAAAACCAAATAACTGCAGCTTTATATAATATTTATCAAATAAATTTCACTATAGATAAACAGCAGACATTTCAAATGTGTAAAAAAAAACAGAAATTTAGGCCAATCAGTCCAAAATATATTAAGAAAAAATCTTTGAAAATCCTGTTTTTCATTCAGGAATTGACTGAAAAAATCGTGGTCCGTTTTTTATCTTTTGCAGTAAGTGCCGTAATTTTGTTTAAGTTTAAAAGACAATCATACTTGTTATAAAATTATAATTTATCGTCATATTTCTTCCATTTTGGCCATCCTTTGAAGTGTTTACACATTAAAATCACAAAACGGCGAAATTGTGTCCCCGGGGAATATGGGCCCCCACTCTAGATGGGAATTAAATTTCACGAAAGTCACTAAATACATGTAGGATGTATTTCTAAATAAAAACTTCGATGAAATTAAACACTTTTCTCCTTTTCATAATGTACAGTATAGTAATTTCAATTGAACTCATATGTGTTTTAACGACTACGCAGAAACAACAGGCATATATTGGTGTGGAAAACTTAATTTAAAAGAAGTTTAAGGGGGTAGACCTTGGTCCAGGGAGATAACTCTTTAATTCAGTGATGCGTTTGTAATAGTCAAGATTTATAAATGTATTTTAAGCATTTACCTGAAACAGATTGGAAATAATCTATGTATCATAGAAGCTTAGAACGTATTTATGACAATGGCTGACACAAACGTACGGATGATTTTAAGAGTTATTTCCCTTTACCTAGGTCTACCACCTCAAAATGAAGATTTTCTTCGAATAATAATGCATTTTCTCGTAGGGAAGGGGGTGTGCAAGTATTTTATTTTTAATATCAACCACGAGTGAGAAAGCAATCTTTAAATTTAATTCTACATCATTATGACATCATACATGAATATTTACTTTCTGTTCCCTAGTGTTGTGATGTTACAACGAAAAATTATTTTTGATAATCTTTCATATAATTATTATTTCTCTTTTCAGCATTTGTAAAGAGTAAAGAAGTGGCTTCACCTTTCTGGTTACTATTCATGTGTTGTGTATTAATGTATCGCAACACTTTATAGTTATTGGACAGGTAAAACTCAGACGACGAATCATCCAAACAGCACCAGATCATTTGTGATTCCAGCTGATTTCAGATTACTAGCAATACATGATAATATAAAGTTTGAAAGTTCCAGTTCGTGTAACTGATTTGATTAAATGATTAACAAATATTGAAATATCAAAATACAGAAAAAAAGATACAAGTTTAATAATGATTGTAATAAAAAAAATAGTTGTGTTAATGAAATGAAAGACTCCAGTACTAAAAGATGCTGACATAATGTACTGACACATTGGAAAATGAATACAGCAAGTCCAGATACATGAGATTTACTGACAATATCCAGTACGTACAGATCAAAGACACTGCACCAGTATCGATAATAGATTTTTTTTTAAATATTGCATTGTGGTACATGCTTTATGGTATACAGACAATAGTGCGGAAAACAAATCTCCTTACTTCATACATCAAATGCAACTCATATTTAGCATCTTCATAAAGGTACAGTCTCCAATCTGTTTTGTAGAGTATGTCCTGGATGACTTAGTTAATCAGACATTCCAAAGGTTGATGGTCATTGGGCAATTGCATTAAGCTTATTCAAAAAAAAATAATTCTATGAACATTCGAAACATGAGCAGATTTGAAAATTGTAGTCCTGATGTCATATATAAATGTATTGTCTCGAGAACATTATACATGTAGTCAATAACATGTATACATCATGTCTTTCATAATGGTAATCAAAGTCAGAAAAATAACATTAAAATTGGCTTATTATTGGAAACTTACCGGTAGTACATTGACATAGTCTTATAAATATCAAATTGTTAACATCAGCATTCACATGGTAAACTAGCACTTTACAATTCAGACTCAGTTTGTTGGTCAAGTATACATTTCACACTCTGACCTATGATGTCACATTCTCAATATGCATTAAACTGGCCACTGGACATGAACAAAGACAAAACATATAATCTTCCCGGCATTCATCAGTAGCTTTTTTTTTATGTTTACTTGATTGTTTTAATATACATTCAACACACATCAAAACCTTAGGAAATGTTCTGGGTGTTATACTGGTGGCTTAATACTAAAATCAATTGATGAGAAGCAGCATGTAAATTCGTATTTCATAATGAAAAATGGTACATGTCTGCATGGTTGTGATGCCAGAATCCCTATATTCTGGAATGCCAGCATCCAAATATATAGGGATGCCAGCATCCCGTTATTTTGGAATGCCAGCATGCAGATATATTGGGATGCAAGCATTCGTATATTTTGGGATGCCAGCATCCAGAGATTTTGGGATGCCAGCATCCAGATATATTGGGATGCCAGCATCCGGATATTTTGGGATGCCAGCATCCAGATATATTGGGATGCCAGCATCCGGATAATTTGGGATGCCAGCATCCGGATAATTTGGGATGCCAGCATCCGGATAATTTGGGATGCCAGCATCAGGATAATTTGGGATGCCAGCATCCGGATATATTGGGATGCCAGCATCCATATATATTGGGATGCCAGCATCCGGATATTTTGAGATGCCAGCATCCAGATAAATTGGGATGCCAGCATCCGGATATTTTGGGATGCCAGCATCCGGATATTTTGGGATGCCAGCATCCGAATATTTTGGGATGCCAGCATCCAGATATGTTGGGATGTCAGTTTCCGTATATGTTGGGATGCCAGAATCTATAAATAATTGGAAGCGAGCATCCAAACGTTGAGGTTTTCAATGGACTTCAATATGAAATTAAAAGAATTACATCAGCATCTATCAAAGGTGGAGATGCAATTTTAGTTTTGTTCTTCATTATCCGCAGACACTTTTCTTAAATATGCCATATACAGAAATAAGAAGTGCTTTTTATACAAAACAATTTCACAACTGCAAAAGTTATTAATATAATCGAGAGAGCATCCATAATCTTTGAGAACCAATAAAATCTTTTATGCAGCATCTACTATTCATAGAAATAAATGAATCAGTATGATTTCTTGTAACATTAGCATATGTTGATACTAAAACAAATGCAATATAGTAGAAATATTCCAAATATGGAACATGGCCCTAACATTTTCTCTGGACATTGAAATATTTAGTAGAATACAACATAATTTTACCTTAAAAGTTCAAAAATTGTCAAAAAATTCTCTTTTAGCATATGAGAATTACAAATTTTAGTTGAGAACTCATTAAAAATAACAAAATATTTATTTTTATATGAAAAACTGTTAAGATCCTGCATTTCACATTAAAATAACAGGTGCATAATTTCATATTCTGTATGAAATTTGGTAGAATTTTGTTCAATCTTTATGCAAGTAACAAAGAGTAACGCGGACGTGAAAGAATCAGACCAGAGAAGTTATCCATATTTTAGCTATATTTCCCTGTCATTCGAGCACACGCAATTAATCCAATCCATCTAAAATATCTCTGAGTTGGAATTACAAAATCCTTGCAAAAACCTTAAATAATTATCAAAATCTGTAAAAAAAAAAAAAAAAAAAAAAAAGTGTACACGAGGCTATTATGACGTCGTTACTGCATTTATTGTGATGACCCGAAACCTTTTTCTTTTATTATTGCTTTAATATACATGCAAATGTAATCCTTAAATTAAAAGTTGAAATGTCAAGTAAAAATCAAGTAAAAACACATTTGTTATTGAAAAATATTGACAAAATCATTTTCTAAATTGCAATTAGTTCGTTAAGTTGTTTTTGTTGGTTCTGTGTATCATAAATCACATATTCTGATTTCCATAAATAAACTGGAAATAATGAAAGTATTGTTATACCTGAGCTGAATCCCACGCTACCATTGTAGCCCCAATGCGATTGTATGGTAGATCTAGCTTGTTGAGTATATCAAAGATATGGACTTGACATTGTTGAATGCAATGCAGTTCTAAACTTCCAAGAGGTGCGTCGAAACCTGTATGAAGCATTCCACTGAAATATAATAGAAAAATATTTCCAAAAAGAACCAATCAAATGAAATCATAACATAAAAATAAGGTAGGATAATATTAGTTTTCATAAAATTGGAAAAGCCTTTTCATCTTTTCCTCGAATCTAACCTACCTAATTAAACTTTTTACCGTAAGTGTACAAACATGAGCAACACGACGGGTGCTGGATCATTCCCGGATTTGTTTTTTTGTTGTTGTGGAGTCTGTGTTGCTAAATCGTTTTGTAAGTATTGAACATCGGTTTACTACTGTTAATAAAGTTTCTTTAAAATCTATGCAGTATTTTTTAAAACCTTCAATAGTCCCTGTGTTACCATTGTAATATGTTTTGCCTGATGTAAAAGTATGCATTTTTAAATTATATAAACCTTTTAATTTCACTGATATGTGATAGGGAATGATATAATGACATATAATGTTACCTTTAATAGCGTTTTTATTCTGTTGTACTTTACAGAACAAGTTATATCTTGTTTCATGATATCTAACATATATAACTTAATTAAAGATTTATTTAATGTTCAAAACACAGTATTGCAAAGTAGTTCCCTGGAACTATGATCTTCTATATTTCACGTATTATATCTTTTCATGTGATTTTTATTTACGTAAATAAATTTCAAAACATTTTTAGAATCAAGTATCAGTGCAATGCAATCGTTTCTGTTCACTTACATCTGCGTTCTGTGAATATTTATATCTTTTGTCAATATTCAGGTTTTTATTGTTAAAACCTAATCAAAGCAGACTTTTACTTGCTTTATTTCGCTAAAACTAATAAGACAATGGAATCTATTACACAAGAAGTACAAAGTTAATATCCTGTATTCATCCTTTCGTTTGTTGTTTTGTTCGTCTGTGTGATTATTATGTCAGGAGCTTATGTAATGTGTTAATCTATTGTCCTGAGAATATCCTAAATCGGAATACTTTAACATGAACTTTCAAACTTCCTTGATTAAGTTAACTGATCTTTGTTAAGGAAATTTGCTAACAGAGTATTGTAATATTGTTAACAAATTATTCTATCGGAAATCAAAAGTACATTACATTGGTGTTTTTGGTATCAAATTTCCAACACTTGTTGCTTTTTTATTGTTTCTTTGTTGGTATTTTCCACAAACTTATTATTGGTCATAGAGTATGTAAATAAAAAGTCATTATGATCTCTTGAGATAAAAGCACTTATCTTATCAATAGATAGTGAATCCTAATTGTTTCCAATGTTACTAGAAAGTAAAATCACAAGAAAACTTAACTCCGCGGAAAATTCAAAACGGAAAGTCTCTAATCAAATGGCAAAATCAAGAGCTCAAAACATACCAACAAATGGATATATACAGTCAGATTACTGTAAGCAGACAGTAAATAGTTATCAAGATCGTAATTTTCTTGTTATATATGTACCAATTCAATCCTTTTTTTTTTAATTCGACCACATTACAATTATTTTGCTTGTTATAAAAACAATTTTTTATTCATTATAATTTATTGCGCATGTTCACATTGTTTTCATTTATTAAACAAAGCTGAAGCTCGCATTACACCTGTTTCTTAACCCCATACAAATACAGCAGATATTTAAATTAGATGAAAACCAGACCCTACTAAGCAAAAAATGATAGGTAACAAGAGAGATACCAAAGGCATATTCAAACTCATTAGACAAATATAAACTGTCAGCGCCATTGCAAAAACAGAAATAAAATAAAAGACAAACAACAATATACAAAACACAACATAGACTGAGCAACACGTACCCCAATAAAAAAAAACGGTGTATTAATAATTGCGCCGGATGAGTTAGCAGATCCTGCTCAACATCTTGCACTCGTCATTTTGCTTGTGTAAATTGAAATCCGTTAATATGTCTATGTCATATTCCATAAACTTTTGCACAGATTTCAATATGATGTAAATCTTATGTAAGACTATGAGCCATTTCAGCTAGATGAGTTTTTAGAAAAAAATTTCGTTTTAAATATATAGTTGTAAAATAGCAAATTACGTATCTAGCTTTCTGTTTGTTGCTATTAACCAAATTATGGCCATGAGAAACTAGTCAATTTGTAGTTGTTGTGGTTTTTTTCTACTATGAACGGAAGAATTTGAGCTGAAATAAGAATAGTTACAGATTTTGATCGACCTTTTACATAGTAATAAAGGTGATTACGTTATATTGAATTATAATGTCCATAAAACATGATTTGCAACGCCATTTTTGTAGTATATATAAATGTTAATTTTCAATAGAAATATTTCTAGTACAAAGCTATAAGAATTGTTTTGTTGATGGTCAAATATCAAGTGAACTAAATAAGTCATCTATCTTTTGTCTACAGCCCAGGACTTTTATATTATTCTTCCATTCATAAGTCATTTATTTATATGAGCCAGGAAAAATCATTTATCGTACAAATTCATCTTGAGACGTGGGTTTTATATTTCTTATTTTCAGTTATTAGGTTTTTATTGAAATCAGGATATCATTGCCAAATGTCTACAAAAAGATCGAGTTATGCAGTCCTTTGAATATTGCAAGTATCAATCCATTATTTGCTAAAATTAACTTTCATCACATCTAGAGTATGGATCAACTGAATATTTATATAATACATGTCTAGTCAAGGTAACTGTGTCTTGAGATATTTTGTTCAGCAAATGTATAATCACAGAAAAAGCGAGCTCATTCAAAAATGACAGTCTCTTATCAAATGGCAAAATCAAAAGCTCAAACACTCCGAACGAATAGATTACAACAATAAAATAAAATATGGTGCCAATTGTATTTTACAAGTATTTGTTCCTGTATACATAAAGCCATACAACCTTTCAAAGATATGTCCGCCATTTTATATATGAAAGCATTGTTTAAAAATAAAAGAAATGCGTATTATAACACAAGAATATTAAAACTAGCATTTCGATGATTGCATAGTTACATCGATGAATGAATATCTTTGAAAGTAGACAATGTATCTTGAAGAGTCGTATACTATACTTTGACGCTTTGTTTACCTTTTTGACAGCGCAATTTGAGTTTTATGAATGCTGCTTACGTTATCAAACTGTAAATCATAACTAGTCATTTGATTTAATGGCCCTCAAACTTGGATATATATTAGTTAAAGTTTTAAGTGGGTTTCATGGCATATGATGTCATCATAGAAATTATGTTTTTATACTAAATTTTACAATAACTGTATATATATATTCATCTAAAGAACTTAGTACATCAATTCGAAGTCGACAGGTGATATATTTTTTTTTTAACATACCTAAAAAAAAACACCAATGTAATAACATTATAGGACATCGTGATTGATTGCGATCTAAATGCAGTTCAAATTAATGTAAGAATTTTTCAGGACAATAGTACTGTTGTTTATTAAATCCTTTTAAAAAGCGAAACTCTGTGATTTATGTCACCCTACAAAGCAATTATATATCCTAAAAGATAATCAAATTATTTGGAAAAATTCATAGAGAAAATTTTATCGGATTTAGTCATTTTGATGAATTGTTCAAAGTAGTGAATACAGTTATATTTACTCAATAATCATCCAGACCGATTATTTGTGTTAACTATCAATGTTTGATTGCATAAGACCTCTACCTAATCCCTTAACAGAACGATATCGAAAGATTTAATATATATATATATTTCGTAGAAAATACTACAAAGAACACAATAGATCTTCCCTAGTTAAATGGTATGTACTATAAATAATCGGGTTTTTAAAACTTATTATAAATCATTTAAATCCTCTTTTTTGTTTGTTGGCCCTGTAACACCGTCATGCAGAGAACGTCAGAGTCATAGAAGTAATATGTGAAACGTAATTTTGGAACGCCTTGTGTTATTGATGTCTGTCAATCTAATTGACGGAACCTGATGAAACATCTATGTCATATAATTATCATAAAGTAGAATTATATATCAGAAATCTGGATATTAGTAATTGATAAGTTTTCATATTAAAATATACGGTGCAAATTTCTTATAGAAAGTGCAGAAGTCGATGATCGGGAATTAATCCTGATGGTGTACCTATGTTTTATTGGGTTTTTTTATTTGTTAAATTTCATCAGAAGTTCAATTTTCTTACACAAAGTAATCTAGCATAATTTAGTTATTTATTTGTTACACCACTTCAACTTTCCCAATATTCAGTTGTGATTGTTCTTGGTGACGGTAACGATTTATATCCTTGAAATATCAAAGATAACCAAAGACAGTAAGCAATGCAATGTTATAGATAATCGGCGTGACAATCGAATAAAAAGGCAACTCAAAACAACATGTGTAAAAATAAACTCATAAAAGATATCGTTCTAATGAATTAATACAAAAGACAGACATTTTATCTATAAAAGACTCACAACATCAAAAGGCCGAAAGAAGTACGAAGTTTGATATAATTTAAGCATAAAGGCAGGTTATGGTTGAACTTTTTAAAATCTCATTTAAACCCAAATTAAATTGAACTCATTCAGACATTAACAAAAGACGAACTTGACAAAACAAAATAATATTGAACTATACAGACGAATGACTATTAATCTGCTAAACCATCAAAAGCCCGAAATTCTCGAGCAAAAACTGGTAATTAGAGTAACAAGTGATACATTTTGTACTTTTGTTGGCCGAATTTTAGATTATCTTTCGTCTCTTATTTCGAAGACAACACTACAATTAAACAATAAAGTTACCATTTAGTTAATTTTAGGATGAGTTTTATAGTAAGTATTGTATTTATAAAACTTCTGTGTGATGAGCTACATTAAAAAAAAACACCAGTCACGTAAAGTACTGGTAATGGTTTTATCTATGTCATATGAATAATGGAAATTATTCATTAAAGATAGAGACAGTCTTTTATTACTTAATAAAGAAGTCGATTTATAGAATTGACATACTTGATACATCAATCTGTCAGTATGAAATATCATGTAAACTAACAGTTTAAAGAAAACATACAATACATCAATCTATAGATTTAATAATCATCAATTAACTCCTCTCCAGGAAGTGTATTTACAGAAAATCTAAAATTCGACCAACAAAAGTACAAAATGTATCACTTGTTATTCTAGTTAACAGTTTTTCTCGCGAATAATACCCAGGCCTGTCACTTTGCTCACGAATAGTTTTCCTATTGTTGTTAAACCACAGTAAAAAAAGAAACTTTCCAAAATTGTATCAAATGAGAGCTTTCAACATCAAATGATATTATATAATTTCTATCAAATACTAGTAGCTTAGTTTTAGTTGTCAAATTATTTTCGACTGCTAACTTTATATTTCCCTTTGGTATCTAAAATAATTTGTCAACTTAAACTAAGCTACTAGTATTTGATACAACAACGGAAACTATATACTGCAAAAGGTGTGGTAACTCTTGTTAAGGCTACACTAGTAAATGACTTTATTAGAAACAAAACTGTAGTACTATTAATTACCGTATCAGTTTTAAACTGTGAATTTTAAGAAAGATGACACAATAAATGAAATCTTTATGTTAACATAGCAGTTTGGAATTCTTGAATGTTACCACTCTAAGATGCAACGTTCACCAGTAGATTCCACCACCAAGGGTTTGAGAAATCGTCAAATAAACTCATCAAAGATACCAGGACTACAATTTTACACTACCGCCAGACGCGCGTTTCATCTACAAAAGACTCCTCGGTGACGCTCGAATCAAACAATGTTTTAAATGCCAAATAAAGTACGAATTTGAAGAGCATTGAGGAATAAACTTTCCTAAAAGATTTGCCAAATACAGCTAAGGCAATCTATTCCTGAGGTAGAAAAGCCTAAGTAATTCATAAATTCAAAGTTTTGTTAACAGTTAATCTATTATTATGAACATATCACTGATAAATCAAGTCAACACAGAAGTCCTGAATACTGGGCTGGTGATACCCTACTGTTCCTCATGCTTAATTGAAAAATTGACTATGTTGACTTAACAGAGTTTTTTTCTAGAAAAACAAAGGAAAACATCGATACAATTCCTTGTTTCAGGTCAGAAATATATCTTACTTTATGGAGAACCATACAAACTCCAACAACACCCTGAAGGTGTATCATTAAAACACTGAGCAGCATACTTGTTTAGAAGTGGATTGACAGCAGACCGTACATATTCCAATGGCATAAATTGTTCATCACTATAAACAGACTTGTAATTTGCAAACGTATGGAGAAGATTATATACATAACCTTTTCAAAGACAAAAGGTAAACGCATCTAAATGAGTTCTTTTGTTATATTCTTAGATCTTTTGCTGATGTTATTTCACACCATAAGCAGCATTTTAATGAGTGCTTACATCTCACATCTCATGTAGCCAGGTGATCTTTGTCATAGATGGAAGATGATAAACTACAATGTAGGACAAAAGGAATGATAATAAACTTTTAAAAAGTCAACTTTCCATTTCTCAGCAGTAGCATACCCTCTGCTACATCGCATGGTACTTTCGTTTTTCACTCAAGACGTTACGATCATACATGCTAACACTACTAGTAAATGAAATACATTAACAGAGGTGTGGCTCTAACATTAAAATTGTTCCAACAAATGATGAGGAAGAAAGACTTAAATCGAGATTATATTAATTTTCGAGTCGCCTTAATGAATTGTTGGATCCATACGATGTATCACTGTCTCTGCTCACTATTGACATGTTTTCGTAGTCTTAAATCTTAAGATACCAGTTTAGTCGTCTGATCTGCCGATTATTTCCCACTACCGATAGCGACAATTTGACTACGTATGATGCATGCATTTCGTGGCACTCAGTCTTGGGCCGCATCAAGTTTAATCTTGATCTGAAACATATCGATATATTTACTAGATTTGATCATTCGTTCGGCAAACTACTTTAATTTAATTTACCTTCTCACTTAAATATACTTTCCTCGTATTTTGTAATATTCGAAACGACGTTGTATGTTATTTTCCCATTTCCTATTTTTCAAAGCATAATTAAATTTTTCTTACTACTGAATTGGATTTTTTTTTTATATATTTATAAAATTTGAATTTATATCGATGTTTATCAACAATGTCAAATTCCAACCAACAACGTTTCCATCAGGTAAAAAACATTGTGATTTTTCAGTTTCTTATTTTTGATTTTATCTAACCATGTTAATACTAAATATGCTTTTTATTCCAGTGGGTACTTATTGTTCGTTCATGGTAGGGAAATTTAATTTGTTCTGATTCGTAACAGTCCTTATACACAATCTATAAAACTCATATACTCTTTGATGTATTTAAAATTTATAATGGTTTTATATTTCTAATTCCTGATTTATTTATATTAAGTTAATGTTAGATATGAACTTGCCACAAGTCAATTGGCAACCAACAATATAAATATTTCAATGAGTACTAGATGGTCGCTCTAGCTGATTGACTTATTATTTGACTTGTTTGTAACAAAACTTATACAAAAACCTTCTTAAAACTAAAAAAAAATCAGTAAGGCAAATCTGTTAATGCTATTTCCTGGATGATTCATGATACCCTGTCATTTAGGTATCCGTTTTGTAAGCATTTACATCATTTAACAACAACTTAAGGATATTGCAGAGACAAGAAGATCTGATTCATATCAGTATATTTTTCTTATAAACAAAATGTTTTGATGAGGATTGTCAGAAAAGGTTATCAGATAAGGTTACTAACACTAATACTTAAAAAGTTCTTTAGTCAGCTTCATAAATTAGTGTCTAGATTCTAACACTTGCTTGGTACATTTAAACTTATTATGGGAACCCCAATTTCAACAACATTAAATTGAAATAACACTTTTAGTTCCGTTCGTCAGATTTTATGTATCAACCGTCATCAGAAACACTCAAACCAAACATTTTAAAGTCATTTATACATAAATATTTGTAAGCAGAAACATATATGACTTAATGACCAAACGAAAACTAAAAATGAAAATCTTCACTCAGCATAGGCCTGTCAATCTACCTGAGGGAGCTGGAATCATAGTATATAGCAGTTGAACAATATAACAACGGGAATTTTCGAAAATATATTATATACATATCAGTAACAAAACACTTGTCTGAACCGTTTCCTGGGATAAATTTATCAGGAGGGCTCAAATAAATATAATTTGTTTCTTTCATCTGGTTCTGAGTATAAAAATAAAAAGGGGAAAAAATACAGATTTAACATTAGGATGAATTTTCTATTCGAATAAGATGTAATTTTACAGGAACCTTGTCACTACCTTAACACCCACTATTAAAACTATGGAAAAATCATAGTAGTGTCAACATTTTATACAGTCATTTTCTGTAAATACATTGTTGATAAAACTTCACCCTGCTTTTTTCACAAACTGTGTTCCCAGTTGCCAGGTTCTGCACAAATTTGATGAATTTTGGATATGAATGTTACCAACTTCATCTTTGATTTTGCCTTTTAACTGTTTTGATCCGATCTCCATTCATAAGTATTATGTTGATGAAATGCGTGTCAGACGTACTTAATTATAAGCAAAGTATTTTTTATAATGAGTTTTATTTTTAACCCCGAGCCCACCTCTGGTTTCAAAACTCAGTGGTCATAGCTCTAGGACTGGTATGAAATATAGCATTATATCTTACGATTTCCCGTTGACAAATAAGAAATTAATTATTATCTAAGGTTCCAAGTATCAGAACAAAAATTAATCATGCATGCATTTGGTTTTGCTTTTATGTCCTTGTGCTAGTTAAAATAATTTAGAATTCATTATTTCTTCCGAAGCGTAGTATGAGATACATCAAATTTCAATCAGGATCACTCAAATCCAAACATTTCAAATCCAGGGAATGTTTATTACGTAGAAATATTATCAGGTATATAAAAAAAGGGGGGATTCAAAGAAAAAACCACATTCAGTTAAAGTCAACTTTGACTGATGAAGTTGGTACCTTAGTTTCTAGTTAATTCTTAATTCATCAAGGGGGAACTTGTAAACAAGCTGATTTCATAATCAGATTTTTTCACGTTGCCATTGAGGATGTTTGCTGACCATGTTGTTGACGTTATGTCATTTTTTCGTAATCCTGTGATTTTATCCATGTAATTCCATTAAATATAGCTTGGAAGTCTATGCTTTCCTAATCATGATTTAAACAAATCTAGTTTAAAAAGCCGATTTGAAAATCTTATTAAAACGTTTCGAAAAAATACTTTAAGGCACTTTAAGGAAAATTCAAACGTCCCTTACCAAATGGCAAAATCAAAAGCTCAAACACATCTAACGATTGAAAAACTACTGACATATGGCTAGCTTTGTACAGACAATATTAGATATACATATAACAGTGTTTGGAAAAGTACGTTTTTTAATACTGGCGACGTCTTTAAGAATATGCTGGCATATAGCTGCACGTGTAATTTCCATTAAGCATTTTCTCAATAAAAAAAAATGGTATTATTCATTTTCAATCGGACAATTAACACAACATTATGGTTTTTCAAGTGCAATTAAAATAATGATATGCATCGACAAAACAATACAAAGTGATTTTATGGCAACGTTCCATTATTGCTTTAAATGTTTGGTGATGGTATACGGCAATTGATGGTAACTGATACCAGACCAGTATATTATAAACAAAACAATTGAAAATCAATTTTTTCAATGTGTAGTTACGTAATAAAATCTGTTAAAAACTTCAATAATTTTAAATACCTCCAACTTAATTTTAAATAAGATTTAAAAAGTTTCTTTGTTCTGGTTTCGAGTGTAGAAAGATAAGTTTAAACTATACGGTTTATTCTATGGAGGATAAAACGTCAGAATTACTTTTCTCTCACGACATAGTTTACCTTAGTCGTAGTTGGCACAACCTTTTGAAATTTTGGCATCAATGCTCTTCAACTTTATACTGGTTTGGTTTTCCAACTTTGATCTGAGCGTCACTGATGGGTCTTATGTAGACGATACGCGCGTCTGGCGTAACATTTTATAAGCCTGGTTCCTTTATAACTATTAACGAAACTTGGTCAATTCCAATGATTGTGGACGTTTAGTCCTCGAGGGTATTACCAGTCCAGTAGTCAGCACTTCGGTGTTGACAAGAAGATCAATTATAGGTTCCTTTTTTTTTTTTTATTAATTTACTGTTTGTTTGTATCAATTATTCGAAATACTTCGGATTTTCCTATTCCCAGGAATAGATTATCTTAGTCGTATTTGGCACAACTTTTTGGAATTTCGGTCCTTAATGCTCTTCAACTTTACACTTGTTTGGGTTTCTAACTCACTCGTGAGTCTTATGTAGACGAAACGCGTATCTGGCGTCACAAATTATAAGCCTGGTACTATTGATAACTATTTGCGTTACCCGGAGTTTGTACAACTTTTAGGAATTTCTTATATGTTGATCATTTTCATTATTGATTTGGCTTTCAAATTGTTTTGATCAGAGCTTCACTTATGAACTTGTGTAGATGAAATTCGTGTCAGACGCACTTAGTTATAAGCCTAGTAATGTTTGATCAACTTTATATTCATCCTCTCGACGCCCACCTTTGAATATATATTATAAGCTGAGTTGTCAGTGATAATGTACTCACATGATGTAGAGCTTTATGTGTTTAAATTTCCCGGTTACAAATTAAATATTATTTCAGTTTCGAAGTACCTCAGTCATTCAGTCAAAATCGACCATTTGGTGTAGCTTTTTCTATGATCTGGATCCTGATTTTTTTACGTATTTTTGTACATACTGGTTTCAAATGTTTATATTTGAGCTTCCCTGAGAAAAAACATGATTGCAACATACACTGTCATAGGGTGCAATTGTTTTGAAAGTTCATTCAAATGTCGAGGATTTTAGGATATAAAATTGCGAGGGACGATACGATATTGTAAAAAGAAAAACAATGCAATACAAGCAACACTTCTACCTGTTTCCAGCACTTGCTTCTGCTACAAGATGTTTGTTCTTCTCTAACATAAGACAGTTGTATCCATTGTTTGTTAAATGAAAAAGTGTGGCACATCCGACCACTCCACCTCCTATTATTACTACATCATAGATTTGGTCGGTGTTCATGATGATATCTAAGAAAGACAACTCTGTAGTAAGAAGTATTTAAAATGTGAGTACCATAATAAATTGAATGAATTAATTGTTAATTGGTTAAAATCATGGTACATGAACTTGTATGAATCTGTTATCGGATCAGTACTTTGTGTACTTGCTAAATGAATTTGTATAATATTAATTACTAGAAATTAGATTTTCTTTCGTAAAAATTTAATTCGGTCTTGAGAATTTTAGCTGATTAGACTCGTATTTTTTATGCAAAGAAATTTTAGGTATTTGTTAGATAACATCAGTTTTATGATTATGAATTATTGGTATCATGTATAATATCCTGAGTATGGTGATCATACACTTAAAATCTGTGTATACCTTTGCAAGCCGGAAGGCACTGAACATTTCAAATAGGATAGCATTTTAAGTAGATATTTCTGTATATGGTCATTGATATACATATACTGAATTAGGTGGTTATCGATGTACGAATATAAATGACCTAAATAACAGATAAGTATATTACCTAAACAAGGTTAATATAGCGGATTATAAATAGTGCGTAACTTCTAATAAATGATTAGATTATAACTAGTAAATATGCAATACCTAATACTTACTGTGTCGCTGATACTTTTTTCGGTATATTTTATACCCTTAGATGTCACGTGATGCATAACATTATCAAAAAGAACAACAAGGTAGGGAAACATTGGATTATAAAACCGGATTCGTATTATACATTGTATGATTTTATATAATCTTTCCAAGGCTTGATACGTTCTTTTACAGTTTTAAAAAATCAGCAAAGGTATCGATCAGGCTTTATATTGTTAACGCCTGATGACCATTTTGTCTACAACAGACTCTTCAGAGACGTTCGAAAAGATGACAGGACATAAACAGTTGACAGGACGTAAACAGTTGACAGAGTAAGTTGTAAAGCTTTTAGGGCCAAAATAGATATGATAGGGTTTTCAAAATAATGCAAGTAAATTGAATAACAATCCTGAATGTTCGAACAATTTTCAAAGTTGAAATTAAATTTATAATTATGCGAATTTTAATAATAATTCGTGTCAACACAGAAATGCTGCATGACTATACTGGGCTAAACAAACTTTCACCTAGTGGTTATAAAAACAAAATCATCAAGGATACAGACCTATAATTTTTTCAAACTCCAGAAGAATAGTCTTAATTGAATACTGAAGACAATGTGTTTACAGAATAATCCGGATCCTGTTAATTATAGATCATGACATAGGAACCAGACAACATTAACAAATAACGAATACAACTCGAATGAGATAACCGTAGATCATTCATTTTTTGAAACTTGTTTTAATTGTTTCATAAATAAAAGGAATATGCAGATGTATTAAAGATGGTACTTTTGAGAAATCCAATTGCTAATTGATGTTAGATATGGTTTTGACTAAAAAACAGATGTAATATTTAAGTGATATATGGCATATTGATTAATTACAACTTTGTTTGTCATACATTTCTGAAATTGTTAAATGTCGTTGAATTTTAAGTCAAGAAGTGCAAATTAATGAATAAATACCTTATAAAAGAGGGACGAAAGATACCTGAAGGACATTCCGACTCATAAATCGAAAATAAACTGAAAACGTCTGACTAAAAATGAGAGAAGACAAACAGACAAATAATAGAACACATGACACAACATAGAAACCTAAAAAATCAATTTCGTGCGTCTGAATGGATTTTTTAATTAATCTTCTTCAAGAACACATAAACCTGATCATTTTCTAGCCAGGGATGGAAACATAGCCGTAGTCAACTATGCCGGAGTTTCTTTAAAAAAATGTTATCAGAATATGAACGGGGAATTTTTCTCCAATTAAAAAAAGAATCGATCAGTATTGAAATACTGACTAACACTGAACTCATGATACTTCAAGGGACTAATAGACAACTAAATATTGTATCTATTTAGTGCTTATAAATGAAGCTATTTTGAATGACTTTAACAATGTGTGATACATTTATGAACAGCAAAACATTAAAGGTCCATTATTCCGTAGCGATTTTTTTTAAAAAGACACTTACTGAGGAGAAAAGAGGCGGAATATTGCAAGTGGACATGGTTAACTCATACATAAGAGAAACGGACATGGCATTGATACATACCATAGACGACGGAAAGACAAACAGATTCACAAGTCAAGATTTGTGTAAATAAAGGCAACAATAGTATACCGCTATACAAAAGTCAAAAACCGATTGAGAGGAAACAAATTCGGGTAAAGAACTAAAACACAGGGAAACACATCAACTGTAAGAGGAAAACAACCAAACAACAAAAACACTGAAGTGCAACAAAAAACAAACATCATTGCAACACACACAGAAAGTCAAACGAACTTTATGATAAACTGTGAATTCCCTATATCAAGTCAATGTACTGAAGTCATTGATTGCTGTCTTTTGTTTAAAAATAATCTTTTTTGTATGGAAATTTGTTATGTATGCAAATTTTAATTAGATTGAACTTATTTCTAATAAATTCTACATATATCTAATGACAATGAGAATAGCACCAAATTAAAAGTCAGTGCAGTGTGTTGCAATCTACATTCTGACTCATTGCACATTTCAGTTGAATTATTTCAAAAACAAATCGTGTAATCTTTCTCGGAAAAACTTTTTACAATAAAAGGAAATTAGAAAAAAACAAATCACCTCCATTTAGATTTCATACGATAATGCTTAAATTGTTGCAAGTGCACACTTGTAAAGTGCAAGCCAATCTATAAATTGAAACAAATATTATAACTTATGAGATAATTCAAGTTTTGTATAAAAGTAATCAAATTGCAATTTAAGCTATGACTTTTGTAAATAAACTCATCAAAAATATAACTTGCTTGGTTTCAACGTCGGATGACAAAACTTAAGAATCAAAAGATGCAACAGAAATTTTTGATATAGTAGTCTGCTTCAGTATATTCACAAAATGAAAAACATACAAAAATGAGTTTCACTTTTCAGGAATTGCATAATTCAGAGGTTCAAGAGCATTAAAATCCGAAATTTAAAGGCAATTTGTTGATATTGATAGAACAATCATTTGTGTTTCGAGTTATTCAACATATTATTTAAGTCAAATAAAGTGTTTATCACACAAAAGCAGGTTGGAAACTTAATCTAAGACATCATTAACGAGAATTTAATCGGTAAAAACTACAAAACATTAAAACTTAAAAAGTACAAAATACAACATTAAACCTTAGACAAGAAGCAACAAAATCCATTTCAATCAAAATCTAGGTGTAAAATTTTGAAGAATGGTAAGCAGATCCAATCCAACATATGACACCCGTCTTGTAACCAATGGTGAGTTCAAATTATGAATTAAGACTCACTCGATTTAATTATAATCTGAGAAAAAAAGGACGGGAGTTTGGCTATGGCAATTTGAGCATATAGGTGGTCATCTGTCTCACAGATACTCCATAAGGCTCATGAATGAATTCATTGAACATTCAAAGGTGCGACTTCAACGTTACCACTTTAAACCCTTGTTCCAATGGCTTCCTTGTTAACATCAACCTTATATCAAGGCAATTCTGAAAGGTAACGCAAGCTTGTTAAACTAATGGTATATCATTCTTTCGATTAACACGGATATGCTTCATTTGTCGTAGTTTTCGCACTTGATTTTGTTTTCTTTGTCATGACTTATCGTTTACATATGTCATGGGCATCAAGTCGTATGTTTCTTCAGTAAATCTGGAACTGCTGATCATTTGTTAGTAACTGAATTCAAACTTAGTAATTATTTCGGTTCCTATAGATTTCTGTGAACAATTGTATTGAGTAGATTATAGTTCTCTGTCTGTTTTTTTTTCTTTTAAAGCCAATGATTTTGTTTTTCCTTCACAAATTTGTAGCTAAATGGCGCCAGCCGTTAATGTTAACTAAATTGTAATGGGAGGATATATCCGATGTTTTTCTTTTCTTTTTAATTAGGAATTATAATTGAACATTGATATAATTTTAAAATATCCAAAGAAGGTTGAGGGTCCATGTTTATTTTTTTTTTAATCCGAATTCTTCTCCTGTTTAAATAAAAGGCTACTATTTTCATCACTACATGGATTCAACTCCACAATATATATCAAGCCTCAACAGTTACATTGTCCATCCATGAAGTTTTGTATCATTCAGCATTCTTCAATACTCGGACAAAAACGAATTGGTTTACCGACAGTTCTTAAAGCATATGGTTTTCAAATATAAGATAACTGTGATCTATCTGTATTGTGATGCCCTCACTCAAGGGTTTATGCAAATTTAGACGGTCGTACTTTGGTATAATGGACAAATCGAGAATTAAAGTTAAACCGTGGGTAAACAATGTAAAACATACAAATTAAAAAAGGCAAAACGCCTTTGTATTGCAATTTAACACATGATGACATTTGAATGTTATCATACAAGTTTAATCCTCAAGCATTTCAAAATGCCTCGCCCAAGTCAGAAACGTATATTCTTATTGTTGTTACTGTTTTTTCTGTCATTTGCATTTCATTGGATGATTTTTACATTGTTATAGATTACAGTTAATAATTAGAGGCGTAATACCAATTCACTAACTTCTAGCTACTAGTACCCATTAAGCTGTCTTTATGGTTGTAATTTGTTATCTGTATTGCTTGAATTATTATTCCCCGAGATTATCACCAGCCCAGTAGTCAGCGTTTTGTTGACATGATTAGTTATTGATTTGGTCATATTTTTATATTAACTGTTTACAAAACTTTTGATTTTTTGAAATACTAAGGCTTTTCTACCTCAGAAATAGATTACCTTAGCTGTATTTGGCATTTCAAGTTGATTGGACTTCAGCTTCATCAAAAACTACCTTGACCAAAAACTTTAACCTGAAGCGGGACAGACGGATGGATTGACAAACAGACGAACAAACAGACAGAGGCACACACTTTTAGGATTTTTTTTTACCTCAATGCTCTTCTTTGAACTTTTTTATTTGTTTAGATTCGAGCGTCACTGATTAGTCTTTTGTAGACGAAACACACGTCTGGCGTAAATACAAAATTTAATCATCTATGATGAGTTTAAAGTTTACAATAGCGGTCTTATTCTCACTTTATTATTTCTCCATATCATTGGTCTCATTGTTGGTATATTTTTTTTAGAAAAGGAAAACTGTGTATGTCTATGTCTACAATGTGTTCTAACTTCTGGTATTAGTGATGATTAATAGAACAAAATAAACTAGAGGCTCTAAAGAGCCTGTGTCGCTCATCTTGGACTATGTGAATATTAAACAAAGGAAGCAGATGGATTCATGACAAAATTGTGTGTTTGGTGATTGTGATATGTTTGTACATTTTACTTTACTAAACCTTCTTGCTGCTTACAATTATCACTATCTTTAATAAACTAAGCCCAGAAGTTTCTGTAGAAAATATTACAGTTGTAAAAATATACAAATTTTATGAAAATTGTTTTAAATTGACTATAAAGGACAATAACTCCTTAGGGGGTCAATTGACCATTTTTGTCATGTTGACTTATTTGTAAATCTTACTTTGCTGAACAGTATTGCTGCTTACAGTTTATCTCTATCTATAATAATATTCAAGATAATAACCACAAATAGCAAAATTTCTTTAAAATTACCAATTCAGGGACAGCAACCCAACAACAGGTTCTCTGATTCATCTAAAAAATTTAGAGCAGATAGATCTTGACCTGATAAACAATTTTACCCCATGTCAGATTTGCTCTAAATGCTTTGGATTTTGAGTTATAAGCCAAAAGCTACATTTTACCCCTATGTTCTATTTTTAGCCCTGGCGGCCATTTTGGTTGGTTTGGCGGGTCATGCCACACATTTTTAAAACTAGATACCCCAGAGATGATTTTGATTAAGTTTGATTAATTTGGCATAGCAGTTTCAGAGAAGACTTATGTAAAAGATATTCAAAATTTACGAAAAATGGTTAAACATTGACTTTAAAGGGCAATAACTCCTAAAGGGGTCAACTGACCATTTTGGTCATGTTGACTTATTTGTAAATCTTACTTTGCTGAACATTATTGCTGTGTACAGTTTATCTCTATCTATAATAATATTCAAGATAATAACCAAAAACAGCAAAATTTCCCTAAAATTACCAATTCAGGGGCAGCAACCCAACAACAGGTTGTCTGATTCATCTGAAAATTTCAGGGCAGATAGATCTTGACCTGATCAACAAATTTACCCCAATGTCAGATTTTCTCTAAATGCTTTGGTTTTTGAGTAATAAGCCAAAAACTGCATTTTACCCCTATGTTTTATTTTTAGCCATGACGGCCATCTTGGTTGGTTTGGCGGGTCGAGCCACACATTTTTTTTAACGAGATACCCCAATGATGATTGTGGCCAAGTTTGGTTTAATTTAGCCCAGTAGTTTCAGAGGAGAAGATTTTTGTAAAAGTTAATGATGACGGAAAAAGACGATGACGGACGACGGACGCCAAGTGATGAGTAAGGCTCACTCGGCCCTTCGGGTCAGGTGAGCTAAAAAGGGCAAATGACAAAACCCGCATAACTGGTTGATAACAAAATATTTTATTAGGAAAATCAACAAATGATATATAACAGTTGACCAACACTACATATAATACTGTATTGAAGTTTTAATTGCAACAAGTGCTTCTTCCTTCTTTCATTCATGTTTTGTATCAACTAATATTTGACTAAGGTTTAGTATAAACTAGTAATAAGCTCTGGTTTTGTATATTCTTAAACCATTAGTGCTTGAAAAATACAGATGGAAGTAATGGCTTCAGCATAAGACTCCTGTATTGGTTAAAGCAACTATTATTAGTTACACCTTAATTATAAAGCAAGCATTCTCTTCCTTGATAATAATAGGGATACTTTCAATCATTGGATCTCCTTGATCCAAGATTACTATGTAAGATGATTCTTACTTAAATATATTGAAATTTAACCAATATGTAACATAATAAAATACCGTTAATTAAACTGGCACTCACGGGTAAAATAAAACAGAAGGAATTGGTTAGATATATTATATAAAACATGAAACGAGTATCAAAATACTTATTAATTTTCTATGACCTGGTGGCCCATTTTCTTTATATATTTGTGATTTTTTTTTAGTAATTACCTCTTCGTCAAAGACATCTATGTCGCTGGATTCATTCATCAAACAAGAATTATACTTTATTCTTCCTAAATAGTACATGTGATTGTAATTGTGTACCAACAGTGTTTTTTTTTTACAAATATAGTTAGCAGCTTACACAATAGTTATATATTTCTTTTTAACAAATATATCAAAAATAAAAATGCAGACAAAGAATGTGAAAACAAATATTTTATTGTAATTGGCTATCCAAATAACAACTTTCATTCAATTTGATTATTTTAGAAATATTTTTTTTTGGTTTCGTCTTGAATGATTTCCAGACTACAAATAAAAAATAGCTACCATATATGTTTTAATCATCAATTAATAAAATAGTTATAGGATATGGTAATGCAGGACTGGGCAGTGAAGATCATTTAGGAATTATTCTAATCTGGCCATAGGGTTCTAAACATTTAGTAATACTTATAATTTAGCAAAACAAATTTATATGAAACAAACTTATCCTAGATACCAAGATCAAACTTGTATATGTCAGATGTTTGCCTAAAAAAGACTCATCAATAAAGCTCATATAAAGAGGTAAAAGGCCAAATTAAGTATACAGCAGAAGAGCACTAAGGATCCACAAATGTCTAAGGTTTCTTGGGAATTCAGAATAATCACAAACTTTTGTAGTTTCCATACCACAGGCATATCATATATATAACCTTTCTAATTTAAATGGACTATGTGAATCTTACATATCCGTTCAAAAATGCAGATTGTGTAAGTTTGAATCAGTGTTATAACATTTTTCTAAAAATAACATTCACTACTCAAACTTTTTATCACTCAAAAACCATTCCTTAAATGTCATCTTAAACTTTTGTATGATGATGCATGGAAAGCCTGCTTATTATCATTTTGTTTAGAATGAAAAGTTGTATTTAAAGCTAATTTATTTTGTTTCGTAATTGAATTCAAGTTAAATATAAATCATGAAATGTATGGGATGGAGATAACTACATAATCTGTAATACATTTTTTCAAGTCAATCTTCCCCAATTATCGTCATTTTTTCTAAGGTTTTTTTTTCCAACATAACTCTTCAAAATTCAAAGTATGTAAGCAAACAAAATCAAATATGTATAATGAATAGTAATGTATGATAGGCTGTATTTTGTAAACTGATGTTTGTGAAAAAGAACAAACATATCATACAGTGAAATCTAATGGCAGCATTTCTGGTAAATGTTATTAATTAACAAATTATATAAGCATACAATGATTGTCACAAAAAAAAAAAAAAATATTAACTTAATACAAATTATGTAAAAATAAAGTGAAGTAAAATTGTTGGACATGCTTCTGATAATATTCAGATCACTTACGCTAATAAGGAAATTGTATTTTGCCATATTTAGCCAATCTTATATTTTAGTCAATATGACTACTATTGTTTAAATAGAAACTCAATCGTCAAACAAACTGTTTAAATCAGTTAACTATGAATCTGCCTTATTATATCGTTAAAGTGGAAACACAGTAGAATTGAATAAAATTGAGGTCAGATACCACCCTTGGCATTCCTTTTCATATTATTTCATATTATTTCAAGGTCTTTATAAGGTAGCACATGTTTGAACAGAACTGATTGCTAGACGTCAATGATACTATATCTGTCCATTGACGAACACAGCTGCAAACTTATATAAACAAGTTAATTATAAATTATATCTGGCAAAGAAATATAACAAATCAGCTTATATTTCAAATCATAGTTTTTTTCAGTTATAATTGCTGTACTAATAACACTGCAAAGTTATATAGATGAAGCAATTGAAAACCTAGACAGTTCATAATTACAAGTACAAACATTCTAACTAGAAAGTAGAAAGAATTCCTCATTTCAAATTATCATTGATTAAGAACATTGATCTATAGTTAAAGGCTCTGATTCATCTGTCAATATAACTATTTGGATAATAATCTCATGTAATGACACAGAACGGGAGAAGATAAATAACTAAAAAATCAAGAAAACCAAGAAATCCTACCATTTTTGATGACATTTGTATCCTTCCTCACACAATCATCTGTTACTGTACATGTTAATTCTTTAATATAATTTGGATGCATATTTTTTTCATGGTTTTCGTGGGTACAGGAAAACCAGAAATTCAAATGTTAGCAAATTACAAATTTCCTGAATAATTTTAGACTTTTGTT
Organism: Mytilus trossulus; assembly: GCF_036588685.1. Taxonomy (NCBI): domain Eukaryota; kingdom Metazoa; phylum Mollusca; class Bivalvia; order Mytilida; family Mytilidae; genus Mytilus; species Mytilus trossulus. The sequence continues at coordinate 71,624,247 of NC_086376.1, read as the reverse complement.
ATAAACTTCCTACTTTATTTGGCCTTTATAACATTTTTTTATTCAAGCGTCACTGATGAATCTTTTGTACACAAAACGCCTGTCTGGCGTAAATATAAAATATTAATCCTAGTATCTATGATGAGTTAAATTATGCACACTTTTGAAAAACCATGAATTCAAATATCAAGGAAAAAGCAAGTTTTCCTATATTTCCATAAAAATTGGTACTCATGAAGATGAATGAATCCACAGTAAATGTTAAATGGAATATAATTTTGTACTTGATTCTAAGTGTTTACTTTTTTTTTTTATTTGTATTTTTTTTCTCTGTTTTCTGATTTTTGTTTGTTAGGGAGGCTAAAAAGAGTGTTTATTAGTTGGTTGGTTTTTTTTGAGTAAATACATAAACTGCTAATAACTAAGTAAAAAATTATAAAATTATAAAATTTCTGCAATTGAAAAATTTCCTTTATTTTTGTGGTAGATCACATAGATTTTGAAACTTCAAATTCGTTAAATTTAAAATGGATTTCCTAGTGAAAAGAACATTTTTTTTCTTCTGGGACAATCATTTATACAATGCATCTTCGAGTATAAAAAGAGTGTCATTGCAATTGACTTTTTTTATATCTACTTATGCTATATTGGAACATTGTGTCTCCTTTCATGCTGACTGTTGTCATTGACAGACTCAGACATATAGGCTCTTCAAAATCCAACACGTAGAAGTGTTTGTTGAAACATTGACCTGTTTCCTATCTTAAAAACTTGTGCACTTTATAAGATATAAGAAGATGTGGTATGAGTGCCAATGAGACAACTCTCCATTTGTGTTAAGATTTGTAAATAACTTTAAAGTCTTGTTCAGGTAATTGATTTTGCTATGGTTCTGTTTTTCTAAATTTAATTTATAAAAAAAAACAAGTCTTAAATTTCATTACACAACTTACAGAGGGTTAAGATTATTGTAAGCATCTGAGAGTGTATCTATAAATAGCTACCATTGTTAAAGGTGACATTGAAAATTTTCTTGGAAATTGATAATAAAATGAAGGAATTTTATTTTTAGCAATGATAACATTGAAGAATAGTTCTCAATTAATTTCAAGGCTATAACTGGAGACACGTTAAGAAAGTTTAATTCCAAATAATTTGAATAAATCATAAATCTTCCTGTTAAAAATAATTAGAAGAAAGTCTGAAATGACTTTTAAATTGATTTAAGATTTAAAACCAGAAAATAAATGCTTTAAAAGCATAATGTTCTTCAGAGAATTCCAATTACAGCTTCTTCTGTGACAACCAATTACTTTTGGAGATAAAATTAAAACATAAGCTTTAGAGTGAAGGCTTACAACTGTTTATTCCATTGAACATTATGACTCATCATTTATAGGGAAACGAAAAAAATGAGAAATGTTTGCATGCATTATGAATTATATGATTTTAGAAACAATCAATGAAAATGAAAAAATAGTTTTCGCAACCTTAGGCAATGCTGCATTCAATTGTGATTTTTATAAGCAGTCATGTCGTTATATTCCAATAATAAAAATAAAGTTTCTTAATTTACAATTTACACCCAATATATTATTCCTGTTACTATTGTGGACAAGTATAGAAAAACAGAAAATGATTTTTCTAGCTTGAATCTTGGCTTCTAAATATGTAACTCTTTTTTTAACAATAAATTATAATTTACCAATGGAATGTTTTAATATTATATGAACATTGCGGTTTGTGACTTTGTGTGTATGTTCATATAAATCAGCATGAATTCACAGTAACACAGCAACCAAAACAGCACAAACAGAAGAACCACAATTCTCAGATGAAATATACTGTCACACAGACAGAGAAACTCCCATCATTTTCTAATGACTTGTCTCACTCTCATACAGCTACACTGTAGCAACCGTGTAACATATCAGATTAACATTTCAACAAATATATTTCAAGACATTAACAAAGTATCGATGTCATTAGTAGGTGTTGAACCCTGTGAAGATCCCTGAGTAAGGAAAAAATGGTTTTTAGTTTTCATGTAACCCTTTTTGGACTTTTTTTCTTCATCCCCACCAAATGCTTCATAAGGAATAGGAGTTCTAATAGAGGAATCGTTTTCTCTTCTAAGTCTCTGTGTAAATGATGTCTTTTTCTTTATTTTTGATGATTTGACCACTGTGGGCATATCATAATCTATTGATAAACTGTCTTCTTCAGACTCGTGAGTCTTACCACTACTTCTTGACGCTGCTCGTTTATGCTGTGTCTCTAATGGAGCACTTCTAATTTTATTTTGATCACGACTAGAGAGAGGTGTGTCAGATGCCCATGAATCATCTGAGTCATCTAGGGGAGATAACTGCTGTTTCTTTTTATTTGACTTTACTGGGGATCTTCCTCCCTTTCCTGCTGATCCTATCCCAGAATCTCGACTAGCACCAGAAACTCCACGATTGTCATCTCCAGAAAATATATTATTTTCTTCATCAGAAACATTGTCATTACCTGGAAACATGCTTTCAGATAATTTTCTCATCGCACCTTTCTCTTGCTTGACATGTTCATTTTCAGAAAATCTGCTCTTACTTTTTGAAATCTGTTCAGTTGATATTCCGTTTAATTTTAACAATTCTTCTCTGTCTAATAATTGTGATTCTAGTTCCTGAATTTTATTCTGCTGCTCTGAAATTTGATTGGATAATTCTAGCACAACTTTCATCTGACTACTATTACCATGGATGCTAGTACTAAGGTAGTCTGTCTCTATGAAAACTTGTCTTCTTCCCTCTTTGTTGTCAAGTTTCTCTATTAAAAAAAGTTAAGATAATCATGATAATATAGCAGAAATATATGAGCATATTTGATGACATCCAATGCAACAAGTTATCTCCCCTTATTTGGCAGTTACAAAGCATTGTAAACCATTGATATTAATTAATTTCCAGTATTTAACTAAAAATTAAGAAATAAAATCAATATTGGTCTGATCTTGTTAGAAATTAATAATCTGAGTTTCAAATAAAGCTTATACATGTATTTAGAGAGGAAATTTTAATGTGAGATGTGTATAGTTATTAAATTTTTAAATATTATTATTTGTTGTAGTAATGTCATTATTTTTTTAAATCCTTCATTCTTTTTTTTATAGGATCAGGCAACAGCTATTGGCCTCCCAGTTCTAAAGCAACAAAATTAAATGGTTGCTATTTTAACATATAGAATCTTCTCTAAAATTTCCCCCCAAAGCACATCAGCTTTTGTTTGTTCAATTATTTCTATGAGAATAATTTTAGATAACAATATGAAAATTTCATATTTCATATTTCTAACCTTGATGTTCAAAATCTATAATTATATTTGATGATTTTAAAAATCAGTATTGAAAATAAAGGAAAAACTCAACAAGCATCTCATTAACTAGAGGCTCTTATGAAAATTGTTAAAAATTGACTATAAAGGACAGTAACTCCTTAAGGGGTCAACTGACCGTTTTGGTCAGGTTGACTTATTTGTAGATCTTACAGATGTGAGAAAAGGTGATGAAAAAAGCTCACTTGGCCCTTTGGGCCAGGTGAGCTTAAAAAATAACCTATAGAATAGATATGTTTATATGAAACAATTCAATACATATCTTTCTCTAATTCTTAGCCTTTTTATCCTTTTCATGACCTCTTGATTTCTTTTATTTAATCAACATGTGGATCATTTGATCATAGCTATTCATTAGTCAAAATTCAATTATGACGTCAAATTGACTTGCATTCCTCTGAATCTCCTGTTGTGATGTTATGAAAAAGACGACCAGGTCTAATGACATATATTATAACATACATATCTTTTTGCAAATCATTGGAAAAGTATTATAAACTTTAACTGAATATTGTTTAAGAATCATTAGAGAAACATAATTCTACCACCAAATCTTGAGTAATAAGATATTTCTCCACTCTCAGCAGTTCAATTCAAAAATTTTGAAATTCACAGCAAGCCTCATATTCTAAATGAAAATAAATTGACTGTCTTAAGTGGAGAAATATTGTATAACCCACAATGCAGTGGTAGAATCTATTTTAAACAATTTTCATTGTCATTTTTTCCATAGATAACTGCTGGTTCATTCTTTTCTTATCTTATGAAGATTCGATATCTAACAAATGGTGCTTTAAAAAGTTCTCTGAAAAAATCCTATTCAACTAAACAGAGTTGCGTTCAGGTTAGCTTACAACTATATTAGTTTCTACTGACTCAAAATTTCAAACTTTACGTAAAAGTCATTCACTTTTATTCCTTGCACAATTTAATCACCAGGGTTTACACATCAATTACCTCTTGAAGAAATGATTTAATCCTATAATCAAGATGTATTTCATAAAATTTGAATACTCAATTCCTTAAAGTCTTTCTCGCTGCATTTTATCAATCAAATTAAGATTAAATCAATTTTAAGAAAAAACTATTTGTAGACAAAACATGTCATAAGAACAATAAAATAGACATTGTGTGGCCTCTAATTAAAATACATTCCACCTGATTTCTTCCTTCACATATATTTTAATTTACAATTGTAGTTAGAAATTTCAAATTACCATTTAAATTACGATTTTCCTCTGTCAGTCGATTTATTTCATCTCTTAATTCAAACAACTGTATAGAAGTCTCCTGTCTGGCCTCGTTAACTTGGGAGGTTAACACTTTTATTCTTTTCTTCAATCGCATTTTCTGTAATAAAAAATTGAAGAAACTTATTAGCCTATATTTCAAATGCTCAGTTAAAATTAATATGCAATACAGTAAAATTGTTTAGAAATAAAAATCCAGGGAGAATATTCAATATAAAAAAGAAGTGGTATGATTGCCAATGATGCAACTCTCCACAAGAGACCAAAAGACATAGAAATTTACAACTATTAGTCACTATATGGTCTTCAACAATGAGCAAAGCCCAAACCGCATAGTCAGCTATAAAAGGCCATGAAATGACAATGTAAAACAATTCAAACGAGAAAAATAACGGCCTAATTTAAGTACAATAATTAAACAAAAAACAAATATGTAACACATAATGGCCTAGGACAACACTTAAATACAGGCTCCTGTAACAGTTGTTTTAATATTTATTTTGATGAAAATACAAACAATTGTAGAAATACTCTTTTTCAATTTAATACAATGAATCAGATAGTCCTAGACAAACTATTTATTTTACTGACAGGAGTAAATCAAAATGCAGCAAAATAGTTTGACTTGCAATTAAAGGAACACGTTAAAACCTGTCCTACTTAACTGAGCTATAAACCAGGAAATATAACACTGACATTTACTCCTATACTTTATTTTATAAATGTTCCATTTTCTTGTTGAAATGAACACTTTATTTCAGTTTTATGTGCGTTAACAATACACTTTAATGAAAATGTGAAAGACAAAAGCAGCAATAAAAATTAAAGATATGCTTTTAAATTTCAACAGTTGTAATAATGTACTTTTATCTCATTCTCAATCTCAGAAAGACTGCATAACAGTCTGTTACATATCTACAAGAACCATTGACACAAAAGTATAGTACATTGCATGGAAATCAACCAGGATCATGATTGACACCTTGAAAAGTGCAGTTTAAATCAATATCCTTGCAACTTGCATGTACATAAGAGTTCTTCAAACATTTCTTAGTTAATCAAAATAACACTTTTAAAATTTTATGCAATTGAACTCGAGATTATGTGGCGCCTTTCAGGATTACAATTCATCAGGAACTCTCTAAACTTAATCATCTGAGAGCTAGGCATGTATAAATATGTGAAAATATCAAGTGCTTAACAAACAAAATTAAAGGAACTAAACAAGAGGCTCTCAAGAGCCTGAATCGCTCACCTTAATTTTTTTGGTTAAATCTCTCATCAATGATTATTTTGGCTTTTCAATTTATTTAAATGTTTTTTGAATCGTCCTATTTTCTTGAAAAGAAAAAAAAAATCATTTTGTCCTATGTTCTATTTTAGCCATAGGAGCTATGTTTCTTGACATACAAGGAAATAAAATATAAAATTTATACTAGTCTAGATACTCTGAAACTCATTTAGCCTAAGTTTGGCTGAAATTGATACAGCAGTTTCAAAGGAGAAGATTTTTTAAAGTAAGTCAACATGATGAACAAATTGTGAAAAAAGTTTTAAAGAGCAATAACTCCTTAAGGGGTCAATTGACAAATTTGGTCAAATTGACTTATTTTTGCTTAACATTTTTGCTATTAACAGTTTATCTATATCTATAATAATATTAAAGATAATAACCAAAAACTGCAAAATTTCTTTAAAATCATCAATTGAGGGGCATTATACCTGAAAAACCAGTTACCCAATTCGGCTAAAAATTTCAGGACAGGTAGACCTTGACCTAATAAATACTTTAACTTCTTGTCTTATTTGCTCTAAATGCTGGAGTTTTTGAGATATAAGCCAAAAACTGCATTTTACCCTGTGTTCTTTTTTAAGCCATGAAGGCCATGTTTTTTGACGAATTAGAAAATAAAACACAAACTTTATTTTATACACCCTACTGATCATTCAGTTGAAGTTTGGTTGAATTTGGTTGAGTAGTTTTAGGAGAAGATTTTTTAAAGTTAGCAAATATGATGAACAAATTGTGAAAAATTGTCATTAAAGGACAATAACCCCTTAAGGGATTAACTTATTTGTAGATCTTACTTTGCTGATCATTTTTGCTGTTTACAGTTTATCTTTATCTATAATAATATTCAAGATAATGACAAAAAACTGCAAAATTTCCTGAAAATTACCAATTAAGTGGCAGCAACCCAACAATGGGTTGTTTGATTCATCTGAAAATTTCAGGGCTGATAGATCTTGACCTAATGAACATTTTTACCCCATGTCAGATTTACTCTAAATGCTTTTGTTTTTGAGATATAAGCCAAAACTTGCATTTGACCCCTATGTTCTATTTTTAGCAATGGAGACCATGTTTGTTGATAGATCAAAGCTTCGGATATAATTTATAAACTAGATACCCTAAGGAACATTCAGTTAAAGTTAGGAAGTATTTGGCCTAGTAGTTTCAGAGGAGAAGATTCTTTAAATAGTTTACGACGACAGACGATGACGACGGAAGCCAAGTGATGGCATAAGCTCACTTGGCCCTTCAGGCCAGGTAAGCTAAAAAGAATATGCAATTCACCAAAGCTCAACATTGCCTAAATGTGTTTTAAAAACTCTAACTGTAATACTTTGTTAGGTCGTGAAATTATTTAAGCATTGATTGAGTGCATGATGCAACACCCTTCAGTACACTAAAGTTAAGAATAAAAAATAAATAAAAAAAATTGACACATTTCTCATTAGGTGCTCATGACTCAGCCTATATTCAATTATAATGTGTTTATAAGTATCATTAGAGGGGTGGGTGGTGTTTCGCATTAAAAATAACTTTCAAAACAAATATTCTATTTGATGTCTACATTGTACATCATGTAAACTTGCAAATCCTTTGGTCAGTAATCACTCAGAAAATATGAAATCTCCCTCAAAATCTGACCAGCCCTTGAAACATGTTATAATTTCATAAGAATTTGTCATATTTAGAACTTACAGGTAAGTGAATGTGAATAAAATTGCCTACTTACTATAAATATGTTATTAAAATCACCAATACGAAAATGAATTCTTTTAAAGAAGTAGGTTCTAATTTGGGCATAAATGGCCCCTATTTCTAGCTAAAACCAGATGCTCCGCAGGGCGTAGCTTTATACGACCGCAGAGGTTGAACCCTGAATGGTTTGGGCAAGTATGGACACAACATTCAAGCTGGATTCAGCTCTAAATTTGGATTGTGATTAAATAGTTGACACGTACAGCATAGGTTTCTGACACACAATGAATGTGTTCTAATGAACTTAAAATTTTTGTTTTCTCTTAGAGCAATTCACTATGCTGTTGAATATTAATCCTCTCAAAAAAATGTTTGAAGAAATTTTCTTTTTATTTATGAAATTTCAAATGAGAAAAAATGAACCCAATTTTTTAATCACATCCCCCTTTCCCTTATTCCAAAACTAATCTCAATTAAAATATTCTAATGGAGTTTGCAACAATAACTACTCATTTAAATACATCATAAAATATTAAGATGTAAAAAAACTGCTTGTTATCACTGAATGGTAAAGATCATTTAAATTTATCAGTTGGTAGTAAAAAGTGAATATACATTGTATATTGTATATAACAAAGATTTAAGTTGATTCTGGACAAAGAAAGATAACTCCAATTAAAAAAAAATCTTGCAATAAGATATTTCTTGCTTACTATTCTGGACAAAGAAAGATAACTCTAATTAAAAAAAAAATTTGCTATTTCACAATATTGTGAAATTAGATATTTCTTGCCATTGCACAATACTGTGCAATTGAAAAGACTTGCTATTGCACAATACTTAATATAATAATTTTAGATCCTGATTTTGACCAACTTGAAAACTGGGCCCATAATCAAAAATCTAAGTACATGTTTAGATTCAGCATATCAAAGAGGCCCAAGAATTTAAATTTTGTTAAAATCAAACTTAGTTTAATTTTGGACCCTTTGGACCTTAATGTAGGCCAATTTGAAAACGGGACCAAAAATGAAGAATCTACATACACAGTTAGATTTGGCATATCAACGAACCCCATTTATTCAATTTTTGATAAAATCAAATAAAGTTTAATTTTGGACCCAGATTTGGACCAACTTGAAAACTGGGCCAATAATCAAGAATCTAAGTACATTTTTAGATTCAACATATCAAAGAACCCAACCGATTTATTTTTTGTCAAAATCAAACTAAGTTTAATTTTGGACCCTTTGGACCTTAATGTAGACCAATTTGAAAACATGACTAAAAGTTAAGAATCTACATACACAGTTAGATTCGGCATATCAAAGAACCCCAATTATTCAATTTTGATGAAATCAAACAAAGTTTAATTTTGGACCCTTTGGGCCCCTTTTTCCTAAACTGTTGGGACCAAAACTCCCAAAATCAATACCAACCTTCCTTTAATGGTCATAAACCTTGTGTTTAAATTTCATAGATTTCTATTTACTTATACTAACGTTATGGTGCGAAAACCAAGAAAAATGCTTATTTGGGTCCCTTTTTGGCCCCTAATTCCTAAACTGTTGGGACCTAAACTCCCAAAATCAATACCAACCTTCCTTTTGTGGTCATAAACATTGTGTTTAAATTTCATTGATTTCTATTTACTTAAACCAAAGTTATTGTGCGAAAACCAAGAATAATGCTTATTTGGGCCCTTTTTTGGCCCCTAATTCCTAAACTGTTGAAACCAAAACTCCCAAAATCAATCCCAACCTTTCTTTTGTGGTCATAAACCTTGTGTCATATTTTCATAGATTTCTATTAACTTAAACTAAAGTTATAGTGCGAAAACCAAGAAAATGCTTATTTGGGCCCTTTTTGGCCCCTAATTCCTAAAATGTTTGGACCAAAACTCCCAAAATCAATACCAACCTTCCTTTTATGGTCATATACCTTGTGTAAAAATTTCATAGATTTCTATTCACTTTTACTAAAGTTAGAGTGCGAAAACTAAAAGTATTCGGACGCCGCCGACGACGCCGCCGACGACGCCGCCGATGACGACGACGCAGACGACGACGCCAACGTGATAGCCATATACGACGAAATTTTTTTCAAAATTTGCGGTCGTATAAAAAAACTAGAGGCTCCAAAGAGCCTGTGTCGCTCACCTTGGTCTATGTGAATATTAAACAAAGGACGCATTTGAATTCATGACAAAATTGTGTTTTGGTGATGGTGATGTGTTTGTATATCTTACTTTACTGAACATTATTGCTGCTTACAATCATTCTATCTATATTGAACTTGGCCTAAGAGCTTCAGTGGAAAATGTTAGTTAAAATTTACAAATTTTATGAAAATTGTTAAAAATTGACTTTTAAGGGCAATAACTCCTTATGGGGTCAATTGACCATTTAGGTCATGTTGACTTATTTTTAGGTCTTACTTTGCTGTACATTGTTTCCCTTTACAATTTATCTCTATCTATAATAATATTCAAGATAATAACAAAAAACGGCAAAATTTCCTTAAAATGACTAATTCAGGGGCAGCAACCTAACAGCAGTTTGTCCAATCCATCTGAAAATTTCATGGCAAATAGATCTTGACCTGATTAACAATTTTACTCCCTGTTAGATTTGCTCTAAATGCTTTGGTTTTTGAGTTATAAGCAAAAAACTGCATTTTACCCCTGTTCTATTTTTAGCCATGGCGGCCATCTTTTTTGGTTGTCCAGGTCACGCCACACAATTTTTAAACTAGATACCCCAATGATGATTGTGGCCAAGTTTGTTTAAATTTGGCCTGGTAGTTTCAGAGGAGAAGATTTTTGTAAAAGATTACCAAGATTTACGAAAAATGGTTAAAAATTGACTATAAAGGTCAATAACTCCTAAAGTGGTCAACTGACCATTTTGGTTATGTTGACTTATTTGTAGATCTTACTTTGCTGAACATTATTGCTGTTTACAGTTTATCTCTATCTATAATAATATTCAAGATAATAACAAAAAACAGCAAAATTTCCCTAAAATTACCAATTCAGGGGCAGCAACCCAACAACAGGTGGTCCGATTCATCTGAAAATTTCAGGGCAGTTAGATCTTGACCTGATGAACATTTTTACCCCACGTCAGATTTGCTCTAAATGCTTTGGTTTTTGAGTTATAAGCCAAAAACTGCATTTTACCCCTATGTTCTATTTTTAGCCGTGGCCGCCATCTTGGTTGGTTGGCGGGGTCACGCCACTCAATTTTTAAACTAGATACCCCAATGATGATTATGGCCAAGTTTGGATTAATTTGGCCCAACAGTTTCAGAGGAGAAGATTTTTGTAAAAGTTAACGACGACGGACGCAGGACGACGGACGCAGGACGACGGACGACGACGGATGACGCCGGACGCCGGACGCCAAGTGATGAGAAAAGCTCACTTGGCCCTTTGGGCCAGGTGAGCTAATAAGGAGCATTTGACCAAAATAACAATCACTAGATAGGAGATTTGTCTATCAGTTGAAAATTTGTGTGTAAAAATTATTTTCATGATGTCATAAATAGCACAAATTTAGAATTTCAACAAAACTTCAATAAATTAGTACATGAGTTTCTATTGATTTTTTGTATTTAAAACATAGTCATAGACCCATGTGTTGACAATATTGGAACCTTTAGACAAAATCATGATTATGTTTGAAGCAACATTTTACATATCTGACTTCAATATTTATTTTGTCTAAACCTGTTGTCTATGTTTCATAGACCTAAATTTTGGTTGAAATCCTGATGAATTTGTGAAATTTAAAAAAACACTACTTTTTGTCTATTTGGAATGTATAAGTTTACACTTTATTAGAAAAGGTGTTTAAAATAAAAAAAAATGAAGATCTTACTCATCATTTCATCAACTAGATTTTAACTTGAACCAATTGACTAGTTTTTTTGGTTTTTTTGCTTATTATAGTCCTACCAATCACACTCCTTATCATTTTCTCAAATCATTCATATTTCTGTTAATTTCTCTTTTATAGGAACCAAATACATGTAAATTCAACAGAATTGAAAAGGGTGTATTAATCAAAGATAAAAATAAAAGTCCTTTCCTATTTTAACCCTTTTTAAGATCTACTGCAGAAAGCATGATAAAATATGAAGGAAAACAATATTACATAAATGCATAGGTAATTTAAATCTAGAACTTAAAAAAAAAACTACCCTGTTCTATTATTCAAATCATTTAAAAATCTAGAAAAAATACTACATCAATGGTAATAAATTAAACACATGATGAAATTCAATAAAATTACAAATAAAAAGGAATTACAGATGTGTTTTGAGAAAAGCATTAATGTCGTAACTGAATGTCAACATACATCCTTTATTGGCTTCTCAATGTCAAGGAAATTACCAGATTTATCTATTCACAATGTCAATAGTGTCAATCAAGTCAGTATTAGCAGATCTTAGCATGTTCTATGCATTTAGTCTGTGAGGTATGTCCTATGTTCAAGTTCTGATTTCGTTTAATTACACTTTAGAATGGGGATGAGGTTTATAAGTAAACATTCTTGATTTATATATGTTTTCTCATTTAGTCTTTAAAAGATGTCTTATGTTTCAGCCCTGATTTCATTTAATGACATTTAAGAGTGGATATGAAATTTACAAGTATATAAGCTTTCTCAAAATAAAGAGTTGAAAGAAAATTCTTGCAAAAATGTTATTCAAAAACTTTTATAGAACATAATATTCAAAGGTAAAAAATTAAACTGGACAGCAGAAGAAAAAAAAATATTCACCATCCACCAACAACCCAGCCCTATTCCTCCAAAAATACAATGATGACAACATAAAAGTCTAAGCCTCTTAGGCAATAAATATCAAAATCTTTTTCTTTTTTCTCTCTTTCTTTCTTGACAGGGGGGTTTGATAGTTTCTTAAATGAATCTTTGATTTCAATTTTTTATGAAAAAAGTTGTCTGAGGGAAAGAGATAAGGTTTATCTTAAACTAGTAAAAACAGCATTTATTTTAACACAAAAACTTTCTTGTTCCTGTATGTAATTACATAAACAAGATAAAGCTGGAAAAAAAGTCTGTCATTAGAAAAAATGAGAGACACAGGCTCACAAAAAAAGTAATCTTTGAAAAGACACTAATCTTCAATGCATTGGGTTACAATAAAATAGTAATTTAAGAAGGCAATTATCTTTAATGTTGGAACAATAAAAAAGAAAAGAAAAAAAAAACTTTTTCATATCAAAGAATTATCATGATATTTAGATGCAAGCCAAATGTGTTTTTCCTTTCTGATGTAGAAAATATGCTCAGTTGCTGTTCAACAAAGAAATGGGATGAATAAGCCCTTTTCATCTCATATTTTTTTTTGTAAAAAAATTGTATTAAGAAAATCAAAATGACTGTGACACTGATTTGAAATAATGAAGTTTATATGCCAAATAATGTTCTAATAAGGAAAAACACTTCCGGATCATTGACCGATGACAAGTTAGCCAATTTTTTTCTATAACTTAGTAAAAATTCAATTCAATTTATCAAAAACTGACAAAAATGATGTAATGGATAGTTCTTCCTCTTCAAATAATGAATATTTAACTGAATGGAGTTCCTTATTCTGTAACTAATGGAAATGTGACAGATCCCTCATCAAAATCACAAAGTAAAAGATGAAACATCATTTAAAGTTGATAGCCCATTACAAGTTTTGACAATCAGATATTAGAATCATCAACAAAACTCCTAGCTATTAGCTAATTGTGATATGCTTTAAAAATATAAGTTATATAGTTCACATCTAGTCTAATTTAACCATGAAATACTTCGTCTTACAAAAGCTAACTGTCTTTGACTGCAGCAAAGAGGCAATTTAATGATTTCTTAAAATACTTATAGATGTCATGATCAAGCTACACATTAAAGATTGTGAGAAGTAAGGTATGTATTTACAACTTCAAATTAATGTTTAAAAAACATCTGCATTGGTCAGTTACTTTAAGATTATTATGTATAAAAACTGAAGATAATACTTTGAGACCATTATAGATTTAGATTTATAACTCACACAATATATATATATACCCTTGTGTAAAATCTTATAAAAACATGTTTACTTATTTCATAAACTTTTGGCCTTTATGACATGTTTGAATTAAATAAAAATATGTGTGCTTAGGAAACAATACATTGCTTGCACATGCAATCACAACTCCATGTTCAGTGAACCAAGAAATGTCTAAACCAATTTATGGCAAATTATATCAAAAAGTTCATGTCATAATTATGACCAAGTTGCTAAAATCTATATCATTTGGTCTCTGGTGTTTAGTTGTGTCATTAGTAATCATATCACATCTCCTTACTTAATTTACATGGGTAAAAAGTTACAAATTTGTATAACCACAATCTCATTTTTCACTGACTACCTTAGCTGTTATATCATTTGTAAACTCAGCCTCAACCATTTGTAATGCATGTATTTATGGGACAGAATAAAAAAAAATATGCTTAATTATAGCTGCAATCTTAAACAGACATCTGAATTCCATAAAAAAATAGATTTAAAAAAAGAAAATAGTGTTTTACCATTAGTCAGAAACTTTTAGCTCCCATTATTTAAATTGTGAAATGCAATAAAAGAACAAAATGTCCAACCATTATAGAACATTAAGTTAGTTACTTAACATTTATAGGTTGTATGAATGTTTGAATTTTTGTCAAACATGGTAGATAAAAATTCCATTGAGAATTCAAAAATGGAATTTCAGACACTTCATTTAGTATATGAACTGTGAAATCAGGAGATTTCTAATGACAGTGTCACAGCAACATACATTTTTTTAATTGCATTACATGTTAAATAAATTTCTTGCCAGAAAGTAATAAATAAAATAAATCTATTTTGATTGCAATTCCTACTAACATTACAAGCATGCATTTTCTATAAAATCACTTATATAACATTGCAATCTTAAATTATATCCAAAATGAAATCTATCAAATATGTCCTGAATCAAATAACTATGTCTGCAGATATAGTTTAAACTTGAAATTAATTACTTAGTTAAATTTTAAAGAAAAATAATTTAAGTATCAGCTATTTCACTAATCTAATTACTAAGTAATAAATTCTGTATGATAAAATTTAATATGTAAAATCTGTTTATTCTTGGATCTAAGTCATTAAATAATTCAATAAATCATCCTCATTTTTTTTTAACTTGACCATCATCATTTTATTAAATATTCTCCAAATGGAGCTGCTCCAAGCTATTTAGTGTTTGAAAGACAACTGCTACTGCCTGTGATCAATGATTTTAATGTTGGACATATTGTCAGGTAAGCATCACAGGTTCCTAAGAGTCTCTAGTTAAAGCTTTAATTGCTCTTAAATAAAATGATATCTAGAAATTTACTTTTTCTAACCTAATTTTAGTAAAAGCAGCAAATGTTTCTAAGACATAAAATGCTTTAATTACAAAATAATGTAAGATTTAAACTGAAACTTGATTTATTGTGGCAGTATTCTTTAATGTTTTTGTCAGTTTGTTATGTAACATTGCAATTATTTGGATAATGGCACTTAGTGTTATTTTGTTTGATTAAAGCTTCAGATTAAAAAAAATCAGCCAAGACAAAACTAAGTCAATTATTACAGTAAAATTAGGTCCCATACAAATGTGTGTTCAGTTTGATAGTGAAGCTTGAATGAGTCTGATATTTTCCAAAGCTATTACAGTTTCAAGTCAAAGTAAGGGCCAATGATATTCAATTTTGTGTTTTGCTCAAGTCAGCATATATTCTTATAGAATATTAGCAATTCATTGGACATTTTTAAAAATTTATCTGTTTCCCTGTACCTACAAAATCCATGAAAATTGGTATCCAACGTAAGACAATGAATCCACAGTAGTTAAGATCAACAATTAATAGAAAAATCATGTATTTACCATTGAAACACTTGTTCATTTTCTTAATATTCACATTAATTATGTGAACACACAAACCTAAATGTGTGCTCAAATATTTTGAAAATTTCTCTAACCTTTCCTTTGTTTATCTGATTGGTGAGAGAGAGAAAAGATTGCAACAGGTATGGCAGACAAATTCTTGGTGTCAGTATTTCATATGGGGAATGCACTGTCCTCACCCAGACCATGAGTTTGTTAATTAGATCAAACCATATCCATCATACTACTGGAAAACTTTCGACAATCTCTTGCTAAAAAAGACTGAACCTTTTTAATCTAACCTGCTTGTTAAAGTCCTTCTGTTGTTGATCTTTTTCCTGGGTAATTTTGTCTATAATCTGATCCTTTGCCCTTAATGTATCTTCAACAATGTCATTATGTTCTGTTATTTCATTCTGTGATTGTATATTAACTATTTGTTCTTCTAACATCTGAATTCTATCTTGAAGGTCAAGGTTGTTGCTTTCACTTTCACCCACCTGAAATTAAATCAATCATATTTTTTTCCTGTTTTAAAATATGCTGAAAAAGTAAATGCAATTTAACAAACATAATTGGGACATTACCATTTTCTATGTCCTGACATTATATTATTGTGATACCGTTTATGGTACCTATATATAATTTTTTCCATCATTTACATGGGATGTAATAATTTAGTCTTCTTATTTCACAGTAAATATAAAGGATGTCTTACATAAGAAAATCTGTAATTTGTGTAGTAACAATATCATTATGTACATTTAAAAATCACATTTTGCATGCATTTGAACAAATTCAATGGACAGAAACTGTGAGGTTAATCATTGGCAGATCAGGGGGGGCCCCCTTTATTTTACCATCAATGCATTTGAATGGGGACATGTGGTTGGACCCACCCCACCCCACCCCCCTTACCTTACCTTTCTTTGAAGGAGAAAGGGGAAAATATGCTTTTAAAAGAGTATTTGTGTCAGAGAGAATGTTTTCACGAAAACTTTAAGGGTCAATATGGTACAGAAATCTTTAGTTTATTGGAAAATTGAGCATTGACAACAGATCTTTGATAGTGACTGTGTATGTGTAAAATTATTTACTAACTCTATTAGAATTAGGAAGATTTATCTAAGAGCTTGACACCTGGTATGGTCACTTGACTAGACTCAATAGGCTATTTGCCAATTCCAATAATTGACCCTGTAATTAGAGATCCCTGTTTTTTTTGTCTCCCTTTATGAGGGACATTTATTTTTATTTACAATGGAGAGCTAGCAGAAAGAGCAAATTTAGCTGTGCGTAATTCGAGTACTCTTTTAGGTTTTCTAATCTTTTAATTACATTAATTTTTTGTTTGGTTAAAACTTTTGACATTAGAAATAATTTTAAATGAAAAATTAGTTAAACCGCCAATACATCACATTCAATTCATCAGGCTTTGCTATGGCGAAAGCCAATTTTGTCCAGTATGAAACCAGTCTACGATTGACAAAGGGAAGTAATTTGTTTAAAGAATGTGTAATAACAGAATGGAATTGGTAATTGGCAATGGACTATTGAAGACCCTTTATTTTGTGTTCTCTTACTTAGTTTGATGTATACCTAACCTTTCCTTTTATTCATATGCATGAAAAGTAAAATGTATACGTCCAGCTCCTGTCCAGACAAATTAAGGAAAATTATTAAAACACTGCAACTTCATTTTCATACCTGTTTCTTTAATTGACTTATTATAGCATCTCTTTCTGCAGGATTGGTAAAATTAGAAACTAGTGAGGTGTTTTCTTTTTCTTCTTCCTTTCCATCAGTACTCTGTACAGATTGTCTGACCTGTTTAAAAAAGGAAACATAAACTTTACGCATTATCTTAAAAATTTACATATATATATGAAGCTACATAAATTTATAAGTTCACACAAGCAGATAGAAAATAACAGTGATGTTCATGTGTCTTTCATTGGATAATATATATAAGTAGTACTGTGGATTCATTTATTTTTGTGGGTACAAAACCAATCTTCTTGGATATTTAATTTTGTGGTTTTGGCAAGGTCTGCTTCACAAGCCTTTAGAAAATTTGTCATTCCTTGAATATTAAATTTCATGGTTTACCTGTTTCAAGGAAATCCATGAAAATTGGTATCCAACGAATAATAGTGAATCCACAGTACAAATGTTCTTTAATTGACAAATAATTCATGGTACAATTTAACTAAAAAAACTGTCTCAAAAACCTGGTTCTGGTTTTCTAGCAAGCTATGATTTTCAAATAATTCTGCCAATTCTTTTATTCCATGTTAATCTAGTTAATAAACTTCTTAAATGAGTTTGAACATATTTTTTTTATGGACAATCTCATCTCATCTGAATTCAAACCAAAAATTCTTTCATGCAGTACATCATTCAAGGTAGAAAATTACAACTTGACCTTTTTTCTGCAAAATTCGTGTTCATCGTGTGAAAAATCTCAAAAGGCTTTGACAATTGATGATATGTGTATATATAAATGCATGTGTCTATAACCACCACTATAGACAGTGCTAGCCACCCTTCATCTTTTATTTGGGGTGGTGTGCTATAACTTGAATTAGAGCTATACTTTGTGTTGCAGTTTTTTCTTTGTTTGGTATACTTTATGTTCAAATGTACACCAAATGTCTATCATAGACATGATAAAGAAATATGAAGTTATATTATACATGTTAAGACAGAGAAACCCCAAATATCAATACAAATAAAAATTCAAATACAAAATGAACAGTCATATATATGAATAGCATACACCTTAAGTAAGATGACATGACATTTCACTGCATCAACATGAAATGAAAAGGACTCTCCTGTCTTATACATTGTATAAGAAAATAATGGAATAAAATAAATAACAACAAAATACCTGTAAATTCTTCGAGTCATGTGATAGGGACCTGTTCAGAGGTCTGAAATGAAAGAAAAATATATCACTGGTACATTTGTAAAAAGCATAAGAAGCACTTTATGTATAGCCATGTCTCTCTGGAGAAAAAATTAGTTCATTTTCCTTGGAGCATTACTAGTGAACACCTTTATTTTTTGGCAGTCTAAAATATCACTCTGTGGAATGTACATGTATATCTTACAAAAAGACTTACATGTAATTTTAATGGCTGTAAGATGTTCTACATGTACTTCATTGACAAAGGTGACTTAACAACTTTGAGTATGTGCATTTGGCCCTTAAATAATTTGGTAAACATTTACACCAAGAAATATTTTAAAAAATATCTGTGCATTCAGATCGATGAGAGCATAGCATTTAAAATAAACTATGAATAATTTTATCTAAATTATCATATTTTTTATTGCACACAATCAGACAGCTAAAACCAGGCATATGTCTGAAATATTTTACTCAGTACTGGTAGATTAATCAATGAGTGATATATTTCTCTTAGAAGAAATTTAAAGATCTGAATAAACTATACAGAGAACAATACCTGTTGTATTTGTTCAATGGGACAATAGAACTGCCAAAAGTTTAAATGGACAGGTAACTATCAGGTGAATCTATGGAAAGGTTCAATTGGGTTCGCAATAATATAAAAACAATTACAGTCTTATGATGATTTATTGCATGATTTTTAAGACATTACATCACAAACAAATTAGAGGAAAGTGTGAATTAGATGTATGAAGGGAAACAACTCTAACTCACTCTTAATGATTAAATAAATCTATTTCCTAGGCCTGCATAGTACAATGTAGTACATGTAGTGGTTAAGTTTTTAATATTCTGAAGCTTAACTTATCTATCTAGGTCCAGCTCTAAAACTTTACCAGATGCAAATTTTTGTCTGTACTCACAGTGAAGTTTGTAAGTAAATCTGGCCATTATATTAATTTGCAAAAAGGTTATGATGAACCTTAACTTATGGTCCTTACATATGCATTACATACATGTATATGTCATGATATTTATTGACAATTTCCATACATACATTTGTACATGTAGTCATGTACACATGTATATAAAAAGTATTTCAGATCAAAAGAATGGTGAGACAAGGACCTACTACCTTAGCAATTGTCATGCAAAAAGAAGAAGAGTGATGACCCTTGAGGTTATGACCCTAAAAGTAGTTTTGTGGCACTTGTTAAAAAAATAAGAAGATGTGGTATGATTACCAATGCAACAACTCTCCACCCAGGTTCTACCAGAGACCAAATGACTGTTACATTTTTTTAATGACATAGAAGTTTACAATGAAATTTATAAATTAGAATAATCAAAGTACTTTGTGTGTTTTCGGGATGTTTAAGAAATATGTTTGCTGATTATTTGTTCCAACAACTTGTAAGATATACATGGGAGTTAATGGCCTGTAATTTTTTACTGCATTGACAATCTCCCTGATTAACCCTTTTGCCATGATATGGGACATGGTGTTCCTCAAGTAACTTGAAGTTCCTCGTTTTTTCACAGATCTATAAAAACTCTTTTCTTTGTTTTCAAAATTCCAATAGGGAAAACTCTTTTCAATAGTGGGGTTATATTAGTTCTGGTTTGATACAGGGACAGAGAACACAATATGTACTTGGTCAGGCTATATAGTCTGAAGCATTCGGATGACTTAGTTAATTGGTAGAAAATTGGTTGAGTTGGTAGAATGTCTGTTTGTAAGGAGCTATTTGACAGTAAGAAATTTTCTATTTTCCTGCTTGGAACCCACTTTCAAAAAGTTTTAGATTGGCTGTAAACAAAACACCTTATCACTATTTGGAAATCCGTGACACTTGACACAAGAATCTCTCCCACTTGAACTAATTCTGACATAATACAACAATCTCTTTTTTTCAATTTTGGTGTCAGATATATTCTATTGTGCATAAAATTCACAGGAACCATTAAGATCATATGGGGACGAAGTCCCCAATTACGGTCGAAAATTCAAAAAAAAAAAAAAAAAAAAAAAATCGGGAAAATTTCCCGAATTTTTCATTGTACTAATGAACTCAAAATCGTTAACTTTTTTTTTCAGATCTAGTTCCTGTTCCGGTTTTCCCGGATTTGCGCAGAAATCTGTCTTGTTTGCATGAGACTTTGATTTTTTTTTATATATTTACCAGTCTAGTAAAACATAAGATTGGATCTCAATACAAATTCAATTTTAATAATTGTTTGATATGAAAAAAACGTTACGTTTCCTGATGAAAGCGTTTCTTTTGTTAACATCGAATATGACGTCATAACTTAAAGAACGTCACAGCTAATTCCCTAACAACAGAACCGAAAGGAACGTTACGCACGGTATTTCCTTCTCTTTTATCAACATTTTGAATTAAAAATATAATACATACAGACTTCGTCCCCATTCACAGGTTATGCCTGCCTCATATTATTAATCATTTCCAGTAATGGCGGACAAATAGCCATAAGGTTACTCCTGTATAGAGGTGGGATTGGCGGTGTCCTGATCCTGAAATCCTGGGCTTAAAAACATGACATCATGAGTCCCGAATTTAATTTAAATGCTGACCTCCCAAAATTTAAAGAAAAAAAACCTGGATCTTGAAAGGATTATTAATTCCAAATCCTGAGCTTAAAAACGACCAATCCCGGAGTCCCAAAAAGAAGGTCTGACCACCTCTGTATATCCTCCTCTCATTTGTTTTTCGTGATAATGCATGGTGACGTCACACTTAGAAATGAAAAAGCATGCAATATAAGAATTCATATGACGTAGGAAAATTAAAGATCTGACCCTACATTTGTGAGTCATTTCAGACATTTGTACATATGAAATTCAAAAATTGTTATTGAGTGTGAAAAATCCGACAATCAATTCAAGAAATTTTATCTACCTGGCATCCTTTGAGGCTGTATGGTCCACCTGAAATGAGTGAACTTGGCTGGATCGACTTGAAGCTGACCCCATTTTTAATATTGTCGAACTGCTACATGGACGCCGCCATTTGTAAACAACGTCTTGGTTACTTCGGCGTCTCGATAACGCTTCATTCCAAATCAGTAACTCTTTCTTCTGAAGGTTGAAAAGTTACTCAAAAAGAAAATAAAGCTGAATGAAGTAATTTAATTTTTGAACGTGGTTTTTTTTAAGATATGGAAGAGTGTCATGCCTCAGAAGTGCTACGACTACCAGTGATTCTATATAAGATTTTAAGTTTTCTTCCTTGCAAAGCTTTAAACTCGTGTTCAAGGTAAATAATTGCAATGGCGAATGCACCAGTATATATTTTTTTTACATGTAGTCTTGTAGATTTTATACAAGATTAACAAATAAAACTATTCTTATTCTTATTGTACAAGATAAGAATCATTTGACATCTTACTGATGGAAGGTATTGGTTATCAGAAATATTAATATTTGTTCATGAGTTTTGGGTTTTTTTAGTTTGTTTTTTTTAAGTTGTTACATTTATATGTCATATATATATATTAGTCTTAGACTCAGTCCAACGTTCGGTCAGAGTTCGCGAAGAGTGTTAGTCCTCAGGATTTTACCACCAAAATTTTGCGTGGGACTGACACAATTTTAGTATTTTTCAATAGAATTTATAGTGAGGACCGCAGATTTTCTTCAAGGACAACCAGATGAAAAAAGATTTCGCCAACTCTGTATAATGGATATCTGTTCCTAAAATCGACATCCAAACCTGACATCATGTTCTCAATCAGTGTCCACTCTATGAGGGTAGTTAAATGCCCTTTTATCGTCAGGTGTCATTTTTGGCTACCATTAGCTTTAAACTTGTTAAAATTAAAATTCTACTGTGATTGTCAAAATGTCCTTATTGTGATTCTTCATAGTTGTCAAATAATTATCCAAACGTTGAAGTTGAAATCATCCCTTTGTAAATTTTCTGGACACCATTGTTGAGATTATCACTCTAAGAACATAATGCCCAAACTATTGTACTAATGTCCATGGTCGACTTCTTATTGTCAGTGACATCGCATTCGGCGGAAATACATACAGTTCATACATGTGAACCTCCCCGACGGGAGTACAAAACTCCCGTTTTCAGGGGTCTCCTGCCGTCCTCCCGTTGAGGAGAAAAAACTCCTGTGTATGAAATATTTCATGAATGAAAATTTTCAGCTGCCATTTTTTATAATTTCTTACTACCATACTGGTGTAATTGACACCCGTATTCAATTTTACCTGTTAATCAGAGAAGATGTATAATTATATGGCTTCATTTGACAGCTTGGGTGTCAAACATACTGGTAATCAACGATGTTTACCTCTGGCTAACTCCCGTTGTTTTTAATACTTGAAATACATTTTTGTTACTTCCCTTTGTTTTATCCTGTTTTAAAGTTATTTTTCCTTTAAAAATGTAAATTGTGAAATGAATTTAAATCAATTATATCTTTATAATCAAATCATCATAAAAGGATGATATTTAAATGAATTTAAATGTTTTTGGACAATAAAAAAATATAAATTTATAAATTATTTTAGGAATCTAGTGCTTTTTTTCAAGGATTAAATTAAACTTTACATAGAAAGTCTGACCTATATCATTGGCCTGGTTAAATTTTTGTGACAATTAGTGTATGATGAATTATGTCAGCATCCTATTTGCTATACAAAGTGGACGGAAGTTTTTGAGATTGAAGAGAATGATCTTTGTAAAGTATGGAAAAACGTTAATTTCTATTGCAAACCATCTATATTAATGGATCTAGATTTCAAAATAGCACATTATTGTAATTTCACAAATTCTAAACTTATGACTATGAAACTTATAAATTACAATGTATGTGATGTACAAAAATGTATGTGAAAAGGAAGTAGTAATTATCACTCATTTGTTTCTATTATGTTCTGAATTAGTAGAATTTCATCTGTTTATGCAACACAAGTTGTCAGTTTTATTTGATAATGTTGATTCTGACAAAATTGATAATTTAGTGTATGAAGAGGTATTTATGTTTGGTTTATTTGGATCTATCAAAGGTGTAAATGTAAGTTTTGTCAATTTCATGTTATCTGTAGCGAGATATTGTATCTTCAGAAGAAGGAATTTACTTAAAAATTTAAACAGTAATTTTGATCTTATTAGACTATTTAAATACACTGTAAAACATTATATAACTTACCTGTATGAATATTTGTGTGATGCAAGATGTATGATAAATGTTTTTGAGAAACACTTTTTAAAGAATAATATTCTGGTACAAGAAATCGAAGGTGTCATAACATTTTATTTGTAATTATTGTGCTGACTACATATGTGATTATACTTAAAAACATTGCCTTGTGATATTTTTGTGTAATATGTAATATATCTGTTGTATATATATGTTGAAGAATTGAATAAAGATAAAAAAAAAAGTGTATGATGAAAAGCTTAATGAACTTACACAAACTGTGACAATAAATATTAAACAAAATAACATACACTGTTTCAGATGAATTCTACAATTGTGACTTTCATACTGCATATAAAAAACCATGCAATACTAATGCTATTGTTTGTTACTTTTTAATTAATGTATCATGTCATAAATATACATAAATAGCATATTTCTTGTTTATTTGACTATACAGTTACCAAAGATAATGAGATGGAGACAAGAATATAAATCTATACTTAAAGAAAAGGTCAAAATGAAAAGCAAGCAGTGAAAAAACTAAACTAGAAACATATTCTTTTAACATGTTCAAGTTTTCAATTTTTTTTTTTATATTGTGATATTATTCAAATAAAAAGGCAACAAGGGTTCTATAAACATACTAGTATTACATTCTAATGGAAATTTGAAAAGAAATTACTTCAGAAGAGAATTTCTACATCAAACGGTTATGTTTACGACAAAATTTATGTCGATAAAAACCTCCTGATCTGAGTCCTAATCTCCTGACTAAAATTTCCCAATCTCCTGATATGAATTTCACAGTCCATCACATGTATGACAGTTGTTTTAGTATACATTGCCTTAACTATCATCTATAGCCATCACAAGTTGGTTTACTATTAAGGTAACTATTTCACAGATGATATCAGATATGTTCCTTTTGTCTTTTTGTCCAATCTACTTCCCTTTTCATGAATACAACCTACCAAATTAGACTATTTACTGGGTTTGTATACGTACATCTTGACAACTGTTATGATTTCAAAGTTTATACCTGACACATATATATAATAACCAAGTCAAGAGGGTGTGTCATAATGTATGGACATCTTCTTAAGTTAAAGGTCAAGGTCAAAAACTTTGGTTTCAGTTGACAACCCCTTGTCCTATGGTAAAGATTGTATCCACTCTAGAATATATCTTGAGAACCATAATAAATACAAAGTTTATACTTGACATTTATATTAACCAACACCAAAAGGTGTGTAATAATGTATTTACATCATCCTAGGTAAAAGGTCAAGGTCATAAACTTTGGTTTTAGTTGACAACCCCAGGTCTAACTGTAAAGATACAAATCTTTTACCTCATGTTTTCACAGGTGGGCCTACAGGTGTTTATGCTCTACTAACAGCTTGACTACATGTACATGATTAATTTTATATTTCAAATCAACATGTTTTTTTCAAAGCTGCTTCCTCTGTCATAATTGAAAAACTTTGCTTCTTATATAACATATGATGTGGTATGGTTGCTAATAAGACTCTCCACAACAGACCAAATTACATTTAAGTTTATTAAAACAAAAATTGTTGATTTCAGAGTGTGCAAAGTCTGGAGTGAGTATGCAGCAACTATAAAGAAAAAAAGAAAGAAAATAGAATGGATGTCATTAGAATGTCAGGAAGAAGAAGGGCTGAACAGTAAAGCAGAGAACTTGTCCTCCTTCATCGAGGTATTATTGGGAATAAGTGAAAGATTTTATAAGAGGTTTATTGTTATGACAGTGTTTTTTGGTTTTTTTTTAATAGCAGCTTAGTCTAAGATTGTGTTCTACCCAATAAATGCTAAAATATGTGCCACTGTTTTTATCTGGCTGGCTATTATTGTTACTGTTGCCATTTTTATGACAAGCAACAAGCATTGTATAGAGTTATGTTATATATGTGTGCCTTTATTTATAGATGATATTGTGTTAATTGTTGATATCTAATTGTAAAAAGACCTAATATATTAAGTTGTTTACCAACTAGTTTTCTATGGAGGTGCAGCAGTTGGAAATATATATAAATGTACAATATGGTATGTTCTAATGTCCACTGAGCTTATTTTATATCAATGTTACAGGTTAATCAGATACCACACATTTAAAAGGATGTGATGTAAATATAGTAAATATATATCTGTAGTTCACTTTAAAAAAAATCATTGTATTTTAAGAGGAAACCACAATTTTTATGCCCCACCTACAATAGTAGAGGGGCATTATGTTTTCTGGTCTGTAGCTCCGTTCGTTCGTCCATCCGTCTGTTCGTTCGTCCGCAGGTTAAAGTTTTTGGTCAATGTAGTTTTTGATGAAGATGATATGATCATGAAGTCCAATCAACTTGAAACTTAGTACACATGTTCCCTATGATATGATCTTTCTAATTTTAAAGCCAAATTAGACTTTTGACCCGGTCCATGGAAACATGGAACATGGAAAATGATAGTGCCAGTGGGGCATCCGTGTACTTTGGACACATTCTTGTTTTAAATAAAAATAGTTTTACTTGGTAAATTCCCAGTGCAATGCTGTATGACTTGGGGTTGGTTTATTCTAAATTTGTTGATTTTATTTAGATAGTAAAATTTAACTTGGATTCATTGTATGTTTTGTGTCTTTGTCTTTTCAGCAACTATATAGTGAACCTGATCATGTTTTAATGTTTTGTACATCCAGACTCTATGAAACTCCAGTTAGTTTACCAACATCTCATCCCACAAGGTTTCCACGCAATGCAAAATGTGAAGCTGTGGAAGTTACCTCTTTCGTTGAAAAACTTTTACCAAAAGTATGTCCAATGTTTGCATTAGTTGCAGATGGGGTTGTAGGTTTGTATATTCTTGCATTGTAAGGTTTGTAATTTTAAAAGGTGTCTTCATCCATCTTGGATGTTGAAGTAGCAGATAACAATCTTATTCTTTTATGAAATGATTTTTGACTTTCCATAACAAGGGGAGATAACTCAGATTGTAATGGAGAATTGACATATTTTGATAAATATCATGAAAACAAGTTCGGCGACCCTTTTTTCCTGTTCTTATCAGAAAGCATGTTATAAGAGCTATTTTCTATGTTGTAGTTTTCTTTTTATCACACAAAATTGAATTTTCCATGCATAATCTATACAAATTTGACAATTTTACACAACCTATAGCGTGAAAAAATTGTTTTTATTATATTTTTGAAAAAAGCATGATTAATTTGTTATTTTGACAAATTATTTAAAAAAATTATGGATTTAAGTTCATTTTGATAATAATACTAAATGAATATATTTTCCATCTTTTTAATATAAGATTAAACTTTTTTCCGTATTCTCTTAACAAATAACATTTCTGAAATAAAGTTGTGTTTGTTTTTGTAGTCACGGACCAAAAGACAAACAAGACATGTGAAATGGAAGACAGAGATGCTCTGACACTATTGTCAATACCAAAAATAGAAGGTTTTGATATTTATACCTTTTATGTAGATATCTATACATATGCCAACAGAATGGACGAAGGTGGCAGTACAGTATTTGAGGTTGATCAAGTCAGCACTGTGCCAGCTGACAAAGAGGTCAAGGCCATCCTTTTTTTCTGTGACGAGGCATTCTGTCCCCCAGAGATTGGCTATACCTTGTTACAGCACTATAAAAACTGTGTGATTGCAGGAGGTTATGTAGACAATTTCAATAGTAACAGGTAACTAAATGATAATTAATATTTATCAAAATGAATATGGTAAATTTTGAAATTATTGCATGCATTTATTTTTGTAATTTTATCATTTTGAAATAAACAGTGATTCAAATTTTGCTATATTGAGCCAGTTGAGCTCATATAAAAAGTTTCAAAATGTGAGTTTTAATTATTGCAATTATAACCATGTAGCATTTTTCGCAATAATATAAACATGGCATTAATTTCTGAATTTACAGTATTAAAAAAAATGCAGTTACTAGACGGGGACCTTCAAAAAAAAATTGTAAACAACAACAACAACAATTTTTTATTTGTCAATCAAGACGCCCCGAGGAGCAGTACAATTACAGTTTAAATTAAAGTGTACAAATAATTGTGTTGATTTTTTTTTTCATTGAAATTACAATACATGACAATAAAATTAAAACAATATCATATAAGAGAAGGGAGACAACAAATACAGTACTGTATATATTCTCAAAGATAATGAGTGAGTGAACACAATCAGTACCGTTTTATAATTAGAAGAAGAGCTGTGGACTACTCATGTGTTAATGCTTAATTTAACTCTTCTAGTCTTTATTAAACTATCTATTAATTTAATCATTATGTTATTAACAAGTGGATCTTCATTTGACATCAACCATACAAATTTAGATTGGTCATTTAAAGTTTTAAAATTAGTAAATTTAGAGGATAAATCTGAAATAAAACTGGACCGTTCAGTTTTAAGTGATGGACATTGAAGAACAGTAGTAAAATTGAGAATGGAAATGGGGAATGTGTCAAAGAGACAACAACCCGACCAAAATAAAAAAAACACAACAGCAGAAGGTCACCAACAGGTCTTCAATGTAGCGAGAAATTCCCGCACCCGGAGGCGTCCTTCAGCTGGCCCCTAAACAAATATATACTAGTTCAGTGATAATGAACGCCATACTAATTTCCAAATTGTACACAAGAAACTAAAATTTAAATAATACAAGACTAACAAAGGCCAGAGGCTCCTGACTTGGGACAGGCGCAAAAATGCGGCGTGGTTAAACATGTTTGTGAGATCTCAACCCTCCTCCTATACCTTTAACCAGTGTAGAAAAGTAAAAGCATAACAATACGCACATTAAAGAAACAAAAAAATGATTGATGTTGATACAAACATTGGGTTATCATTTCATGTACAGGCAGTATCAGTAAGATTCAACAGATACTTTTAAACATGTTTTTGGGGTGTTATGAATATTTTTTTCTAAATTTTTGCAATCATGAAGCCGTACAACTTGTTGTTCTAATGTTCTTTCTTAAAGAGGCTCGTGGGTACAAAAATTTCAGCAAAAAAATTATACATTTGTTTTTTCATTACAAATTTTATTTATTACTCTAGTAGTTATTACTTTATAATATGGTACAAAAATCGCCCAAATTAATCTATTTTTTCGGATAAATTGGACAACCCGTCGTTGGGTTGCTACCCCTGAATTTGTAATTTTTAGGAAATTTTGCTGTTTTTGGTTATTATCTTGAATATTATTATAGATAGTGATAAACTGTAAACAGCAATAATGTTCAGCAAAGTAAGATTTACAAATAAGTCAACATGACTGAAATGGTCAGTTGACCCCCAAGGAGTTATTGCCTTTTATAGTAAATTTTTTCCTTGTTTTCAAAATTCCATAGGGAACCTCTTTTTTTACCATTTTTCGTAAATCTTAGTAATCATTTACAAAAATCTTCTCCTCTGAAACTACTGGGCCAAATTAAACTAAACTTGGCCACAATCATCTTTGTGGTATTTAGTTTCAAAAATGTGTCCAATGAACCAATCATCTAACCAAAATGGCCGCCACAGCTAAAAATAGAAAATAGGGGTAAAAAAACAGTTTTTGGCTTAAAACTCAAAAACCAAAGCATTTCGAGCAAATCTGTCATGGGTAAAATTGTTTATCAGGTCAAGATATATCTGCCTTGACATTTTCATATAAATCGCACAACTCGTTATTCATGTTATTGGGTTGCTGCTCCTTAGTTGGTAATTTTAAGGATATTTTGCTGTTTTTGGTTATAATTTTGAATATTATTATAGATAGAGATAAACTGAAAACAGCAATAAGGTTCAGCAAATTAAGATTTACAAATGAGTCAACATGACCAAAATGATCAATTGACCCCCTAAGGAGTTATTGTCCTTTATCATGTTTATAGTAAATTTTTAACAATTTTCATAAAATTTGTAAATTTTTACTAACATTTTCCACTGAAACTACTGGGCCAAGTTCATTATAGATACAGATAATTGAAAGCAGTAAGAATATTCAGTAAAGTAAGATGTACAAATACATCACCAAAACACAATTTTGTCATGAATCCATCTGCTTCCTTTGTTTAATATTCACAAAGAACAAGGTGAGCGACACAGGCTCTTTAGAGCCTCCAGTTTTTTCTTCAAATTTCTCCAATTCCAAATTTTTGAAATTTAAAAGATGAAATCTTTAATTGCACAGTATTGTGCAATAGATTTGTAAGAATTTGACATTTGTTTTGTGTCAGAAACTCATATTATGTCAAAAATTTGATCGCAATCCAAATTTATGGCTGTATTAAGATTGAATGTTGTGTCCATACTTGCCCCAACTGTTCAGGGTTTGACTTCTGCAGTTGTATAAAACTGTACCCTGCAGAGCACCTGGTTTGGCATTAAAGTTGAAACATATTTTTAAACTCATCAGTGACCTGTAGTTTTCAAATTAGCTGTACATACTAAACAATTGAAAAATTTGAGAAATTTCTGTAATTTATTTCTTTTTTAATTTTGATATTACCTCTTTTTCTCCAACAAGTTCAACAGAAAAAATGGACATTAACCAAAATCTATTCTTTCGTAGGCATATTGTAAGCTTTAAAAATGAACAGTGACCCAATTTTTTTATTTAATTTTTCTATCAAGTATTTAATAACATGAATAAAGTTCATTTATAAAAAAAACATTTCGAAATCCTATCTTTAAAAAAAAATTATTTATACCCGCAAGCCCCCTTAAGTGACAAAATTTCCTACGAACTGACAGATATTAAAAATGTACCAGCTCTTTTTTTTTCAACATTAATTTTGATCTTGTATTTTTAGGAATGCTGAAGCATCATTAATGTGTATTGCTCTCTGTGGTCCCAAGGTTCATGCTGCTTCTGTTATAATACGTGAGGAAGTCAACACAGCTCAAGAAGTGGATAAAATCATCAAGAAACTTAAAGATTGTAACATTCCTGAGGAGAATAGTTTTGCTTTTATGTTTGCATGTATTGGACGAGGCCGAGGACATTTCAAAGGATCTGAAAATGTAGAGTCAAGTGTTTTTAGGAAATACTTCCCTAAAACACCTTTATTTGGATTTTTTGGAAATGGAGAAGTTGGATTTGAACATTTAAATAAATATGAAGAAAATATTAACACTGAAAAGGTATCATCAGAGATCCCTAATAAACCTCTTCCAAAACTATACCATGCATACACAACAATTATTTGCTTGGTGTCAATTAATTAAAATTAATTAAAACAAAAATCTTTTAAATATACCAGTACAGGTACAGTACGATATGCTTTTTATCCCTAGTGTATTGCATCTCAGCTGATTTAGTAATGATCTCCATCTGTCTGAAAATAGTCAATACTCTCTGAGACCATTTGACATAAAGCATTCCTACTAGATATCATTATTTGTCCTCATGACTATGATATATTATCAGTTTGTTTTGTCAATTTTCACTAGAGTTGTTGGACTAGTATTGTAACAGTGACACATTTAGAATACAACTCCTCTAAATCAGTCTTTAAAAAATATCTCAGTCTTTGTTTCAATCATGTTTTATACTTGACCATCATCATATTTTATCATAATTTCGATTTGAACATTTTTACTGGAGTTATTGGACTTTTGACTATATTTTGGAGAATGCTACACATTTGACAGAACGCTTTCATTTTTGGTAGGACTTCACTTGTAGTTGACAATATTATACTTATTTTTTTATTCGAAGTTTAAGGACTTTCACTATCTTTATAAGTATAACTTGACAACAACCCATTATACAAAATACAAGTCATCTGAGACTATTTGACAGAAAACTGTCATACTTGGTAGGATTGATTGCTATCATTTGTAGTTTACATTTTTGTATTGAAATTTTTATCTGATCATTTTTATACTCCTGTTTATAGGATGTATTAGGGTATACAGTTGTCCGTCCATTGTCAACATCTCAGACAATAACTCAAAAATGCTTTAACCAATTCACCTGAAACTTAGGGGTGAGTTGTTAATATCAATTGATGTGAGTTCCCTTTTGTTTTTTATAAATTTTAGATTTTAGAAAAGGGAGATTTTCTAGATTTAGGGCAATAACTCAAAAACACCTTTAATTTATTTGCTAAAAACATTTGTGAAATGTTATCATCTATTTACATGAACTGCCTTACAATTTTATAATTTTTAGTTTTTACGTTTCAGAGTAATTGGGTTTTATTCACTAAAAAGAGGGATTATCCAGTTTTAGGACAAAAAAAAGGTTTGAGCAGTTTTCATGAAACTTAAGTGAATTAATTATATCTATTGAAGTAAGTTTCCTTAGGATTTTTATAAATTTCAGATTTTACATTTTGGAGTTCAAGTAATATTTTTCATAAAAGGGGGGATTTTGGAGTTTTCAGACAATGCTTTGCAGTTATCATGAAATTTTGGTGACTGATTTTTGTCTTATTAAGATAACTTCCCTTTAGTTTATCATGAATTTCTGATATAACATTTAGAAGTATTGAACTTTATTCAAGCAATGGCAACAGGCGTATCATGCTCTCATGGCACAGCTGTTTATTACAGAAGTGGAACATTGACTTTTGTTTTTGAGTATTGTGCCAATAAATACCTTGTACAACAAGTACTCCTCTGAGACCATCTGCAGAAAGCTCTTAAATGTTATAGGACTTTTGCTTTTTAATCATGTTGAACCTAATTATGTACCGCCATTTTGATTTGACCATTTTTACAGGAATTAGTGGACTTCAACCATTTATTTGAGTTTTGTAACAGGCAAACTTTGTAAACACAAACTCTTCCGAGACAGTTTTATAGGAGGTGCTCAATACTTGTTAGATATGATTTTTTTTTTTGGAATTGTTTTGCATGTTGTGTCACCTTTATATAGGTGAAATTGCTGTTATTGATACAGCATGGGGGACTTGGATTGCTGTTTAGTGTTATTGATACAGCATGGGGGACTTTTTTTTACATGCTATCAGTTTAGTGAAAACTGAATGTAATTAAAAAAAATAACAATAAACTAAATTAATCAGGATGTTCATTTCTTTTTTCTGTAGCCTGTTGCTTGTGGCTGAAGGTTTTTTTGATTTTACTAATAGTCTGTTTCCCGGCAACAATACCACATTTATTATTTTGGTTTTGACAGCTAGATACTTAAAGAGGAAAATAACAAAAATATTGAACTCCAAGGAAAATTTAATCATCAAAAGCTCAACCACATCAAAGGAATTGAAAACAACTCATATTCCTGACCTGGTACAGGCATTTCCTTATATGTTGAAAATGGTCGATTAACCCTGGTTTAAAAGCTAGCTTAACCTATCACTTGTATGACAGTTGCATAAAATTCCATTTTATGGACAACAATGTGTGAGCAAAACAAACAGACATAATAGGGTAAAAATATCAAAAATAGGAGTACAGCAGTCAACATTGAATTGTTATCTTAATCACTATAAAAACAAGCAAAATTGTATCGTATTGAGGTTTCTGTCAATTTGTTTGTTTGTTAAAGTCAGGTTTCGAGTAAGTTTTTATGCAACTTTCTACATTAATATTGATGATGTTATGATACTCATGACATGTGAACTGATAGTCACTTGTTTTCATGAAGACTCATTTTAAAAAGTATTTTTTTATTACTTTAATACGGTAGAATTTCACTTTCTATATTTTATCTGAATAGTCTTTTGTGGGGGCTGTAGCTTAATAATAATGCCACATCTCCATATTAAGACCGGTAACAACTTAAAAAATACAACTTTAATAATATAATAATATAGAATAGTAATGTATACTGCTATTCAAAAGTCATAAATCAATTGAGAAAAAAAAAATCCTGGTTACAAACTTAAGGTTCATGTGGACCCTATGGCTAAAATGGCTGTATTTTCACCTCAAAATTTACTCTGAGTACAGGCAAACCTGTGCATCTGGAAAAGTTTTAAGGCATAGCATGCCATAGATAAATAGAATTCAAATGCATTGTATGATGTAGAAAATTCATAACTTAACTAGATTTTGCCGTACACTTTTTTCGTCCCTGCAGAAGATGATAAAATTAACAAACAGTTGAGTTTACCTTGATATGGTCCACTCAGGTACACAGTATTATTGTCAGGTATCTATTGTCCATGTCATTTAATACAGCTCACATCAATTATTACCCTGTGGGGAAGTTCTCAAACCTGTTTTAAAACTTAGATTATTTTGGCACCTTCTGGAGGAATGAAAAAAAGTGCATGGCAAAATCCTGGTAAGTTTTTATTTTTCTAAAACATAAAACATGTTTGAAATTTATTGATCTAGGGCATGCTATGCCTGAAATTTTTTATAGATGCACAGGTTTGTCTGTACTCTGCGTACATTTTGAGGTAAAAATACAGCCATTTTAGCCATAGGGTCCACATAAACCTTAAACCGAGGGAAAAACATCAACTATAATAGAAAAACAAAGAAACAACAGGAACACTTAAGTGCAACAAAAACAAACCTCAACATACATAGAAACGAAATTATTGGATAACAACTGCCATATTCCTGCATGCGCGTAGCTACGTTTACGTCAAAACGCCCGGGCGTACACTTGAATTTGGTAAAACAAAATGTTTTCATCTAGATATTATTAGAAGAATTGGTTAACAGTACATCAACCTTCTAAGTCTTTCTTCAATTGCTTCTAATTTCGAATAAAAATGACAAAATTTGTGTCATAATTATATATTTTTTCATTTTCTGTCAAAGTCTAAATCTTTTGCGATTCCTATACTCGCTTTCCTTTTTTAAAGCAATTCCTTATGTACTTAGATTCGAAATGTGTTTTTTTTTTTTTTTTTAAATTATAACTGTGTAGATGTAGGTTCAGTATGTGGTTAAAGTTTTAAGATATCAATAACTTTGCCAAACCATGTATGGTTTTACGATAGCTGGACAAAAACTGTTTATGGTCAAAACAGTATCAGGCGCATCATGACGAAATTATTTATGATGATTTTTTCCGTAATTTATGGATTCTGTAGATATAGGAAGATGTGGTGTGAGTGCCGATGAGACAACTTTCCATCCGAATAACAATTTAAAAAAGAATCATTATAGGTCAATGTACGGCCTTCAACACGGAGCCTTGGCTCACACCGAACAACAAGCTATAAAGGGCCCCAAAATTACTACTAGTGTAAAACTATTCAAATGGGAAAACCAACGGTCTAAAAGTAATTACATTCTGAGGTTAAAATTTGGTACATATAAATTATTTGTAAAACCGTGGTCAAAGTTAATGAAACTTCCTTGGAAGAAAACGCGTATAGCGCAAGAATAAATTTCCATCCTGGTAAAAAATGTATCTATGATGTCGAGTTAATTCACATGATAACGTTATACTTTGAAACCTCCATATTTTGTCATGAAACTTGTGCAGAAATTAAATGAAAAAAAATATTTGTTTAAATCCTGTAATGGACTGATAAATGAATAAACTTTTCGCGGGGAGAAATTTCAGGCGAGAACCAGGGTTCTATTTACACATTTTAATACTGCACCTGAACAACTCAGAAAATTAATCATTTCATGTGCATTTACGATTCTAAATAAACAATGAATAGATTAAACATAAAAAATAACCATTTTGAAAGAATGTTGTTATTGATATGAGTTTTCAATGACAGGAATGGTATGTACTTTTTAAAAAAGCTCCCGAAGGCTTAGCACCCGCTCATCTAGACAACTACCAACTGGTTCATTGGCCTGAATACAATAGGGCCTTTAGTCCCTGACCGAGGTTCGGGCGTACACTTGAAAATGACCTAGCTACGCCACTGTCCTGTCATGATACAGGACATTTTAAGAAACAATAGTGGGTTGAACCTGGTTTTATTGCTAGCCAAACCTTCTTCTTACTGGTATATGGCAATGTTAAAAGTGTAGGTGACAAAAATACAGCCCAAACACCAGCAAGTATTTTCTCTAATTTTATACAGACGAAAAGCGCCTCTGGCGTACTAAATTATAATCCTGGTACCTTTGATATTTATTGAAACTCTCCCTTTTTTATTTAGATAAATGCTTTTGAATGGGGACATATGGTTGAAACTCCCTTTAATCCTGGGTTAGCATCGGCCATCTAAAAATAACTGGATCCCCCCTTTTTACTCAAAATGACTGTCCTGTCTGTGTTTTCTTTCAAATTTAATTTATTTATCAATTTGGCTTCAAAATACCTATTCTAACAAAAATTCCAAATGAATATCCGCATACTAAAAATCCAGTTAAAAATATTATTCTAATATGAGAATATCGAACACACCCTGCGTACAAAAAAAAAACGGAACTATCTCCTGCATTGTTCCGACATTTAGTGATCACTCTTTGGAATGTTTACAAACAATATGGCGCGAATGAAAACAGCAACACAACTAAACATTTTGTAATTAGGGTTTACATCATGACTGAGATCACGACGGTTAAGATATTTAGTCTGTAGGTACGGAAAAATAAGGAGTTGAACCTATGACTGAACTGACTTTATACAGTCAAAAGTGTTTTGAAAATTGTTCTTTTAAAAAAAACACATTTAAAAAAGTTATTTTTTATCTGAATTGAACGAATTTCCGCTGTTAAATACACATTCTATATTTTAGTTACGTCTCACCTTATGTATAAAATTACACAATACATTTATAAATAAAGGCAACAGTAGTATACCGCTGTTCAAAACTCATAAATCCATGGACAAAAAACAAAATCGGGGCAACAAACCAAAACCGAGGGAAACGCATTAAATATAAGAGGAGAACAACGACACAACACCGAAACGCAACAGCACACAGAAACGGACCAAGCAACAGACAATACACCACGAGAATAACAAATATAACATCAAAACCAAATACATAAATATGGGATAGACAAGTACTGTGCCACGTCTTATCTCAAAAATAAGAGAAAACAGAAACGACTCAACGTTAAAATGCAACACACACACAGAAACGAACAATATTATAACAATGACCATCTTCCTGACTTGGTACAGGACACTTTTAAAGGGGAATAAAAGTGGTGGGTTGAACCTGGTTTTAAGGCATGCCAAACCTCGCACTTTAATGGCACAGTTAAATATAACATTGAAATGAAAACAAAATATTACAGGACTACAATACAAATAAAAAGCAGAACATATTAGACAAAGAAAAGCATGATTAATAGATAACAAAAAGCATCAGGTTTAAAATTCAATACGCCAAAAACGCGTCTAGTCCACACGAGACTCACCAGTGACGAAAAAAAAAAAAATTACAAAATTGTGCAGCACTGAAGATCAAAAGTTGAAAAGGTTTTGCCAAATACAGCATTGTTTGTATGCCCAGGATAAGAACATTCATATTATATAAAACAATTCACACTATTGCAAACAGTAAATTTTAACAAATGAATATGAAAGAGATATACATAATGAAACTGAAGTAAAAACTAATTACAGAAAACTGATTCCAGAAAACTAAACCCGAATACATAATGCCCAGATATACAAGACCGAAAGTGAAAAAGTTATAAAAGTTATAAAAGTTACATTATGTATACATAAGCCAATCTGAACAGATTTATGAGAGACTTAAAATATACCACAAATTATTATTTATAGATGCCGTCAGCTAAAATTTGTAGCGGTTATCAGTAGAAATAATCTTAAGTATCAATGGTGTTCACTCCAGATATAGTTTTTCACATTCCATTCATAAATCGTCAAAAGACAAACCACAACTGACCTACCTATTAAGTGATCGCACTGTAAAATCCTGACCTGACTGATAACCACTACAAATTTTAGCTGACGGCGACAATCCAATATAATACATTGTCTGCAGTTTCTTTCTATAATTTAATTTTTACTATTGTGAAAACCACTTCTTAAAAACAAATTTGAATTTCTGCACGTGTATAGAAATCGTATGTCAAGATTTGACATTTATATACAATTGTTTTACATTGTTATTTCGGGGCTTTTTATAGCTGACTATGTGGTAAGGGTTTTTCTCATAATGGAAGGCTGTACGGTGACCTATAATTGTTACTTTCTGTGTCATTTTGGTCTCTTGTAGACGGTTGTCTCATTGGCAATCAAACCACATCTTTTTTTTTATATGTATCGTCTTGTATTGTGTTTCGACCGTATTCTATTTTCACTTCCTGAATGATGCACATTCCCATATCTTTTATACAGTCATGACCATGATGACAGTGTATATCTTCACATACATTGTACATTAAATTATATATTATATTAATTAGCAGTAATTTATTTTTTTAAACATAGTATACAAATGGTATAGGAGCAAAAGTATTATTTGAAGATGGCTGGGAGAGGAAGATTGTCCATTTCAACAGCACTTAGTAGAAATACAACATTAGATTCTTCTTATGGAGGGAATTCAAGTACAACAAGTGCATCTGCTGCTCATGCAGAAAGACAAATAAAGGTAAAACATTTAACAGACACTATTGATACATGTGATATATAGTGCAATCTGATTGGAAAATATATTTGTTATGGCATTTATTTTGAAACCATTTTAAAAATTAGTTAAGTGAAGACAAGTTAAATTCAAGGTTGAATTTGGGAAGAATAATTACAATCATTCATTAAGTGATTATTGGTATTCTAATTGATGCTTTTCAGGCAAAAAACGTTTTCTAAGAACTGTATGTATGTTTCAAAAAAGATGAACATTTTTATTTATATTGCACATCATTCTATGCATCAGTATACCTTAATATGGTTTATATATTAATATCCTTATTTTGATTGGTCAATAGCTTGTGTCTTTTTCTTGTTCATGTAATTTTCAACTAATCAAAACCCTAGAATCATGTCTAAGGTATTATTATGATTTAGATGTATGTCTATTTATACTTAAAGTCTGTAGTTAATAGGATTTAATGGAGATGATGTTAGATTTACTTCTATATTGCATCATCAAAATAACACACCCAAAAATCCCACAGAAAGGCAACAAAAGTATAACATGATTTGGTAAAAAGTATGAACTGAAATTTCAAAAGTCATAAATCGATTGATACATGTAGAAAACAAATCAGGGTTACAAACTAAAACCGAGGAAAACATGTCAACTATAAGGGGAAAACAAAGAAAAAACAGAACAATGAAGTGCAATAAAAAACATATGACAATGCAACATACTTAGAAACAAACTATAAGGTAACAACTGCCATATTTCTGACTTGATACAGGACCTTTCATTGGCTAATCTCTGCGCTGTTTGGCAATGTTATATATATACCTCTGAAATTACAACATTTCATGACAGGAATACAGTACAAATAAATGCAAGAACACCCAAGACAGATATATATATGTACATGTTTGTTTTGTAGAAGTTGAAAGAAGAAAATACAAAACTGAGAAATGAAATCAAAGAAGTTAGGTAAATATAGTAATGATTATCAATATAAATGCTCTCATTACCTATCTCACTCTATACAATATACAATGTATGTCATTTTGATTTTGTTCTGTATTCTTGAAGATTTGTGGCACTCTTTCCTTCTCTTATGATTATGTAATAGAACTTAAAAGGAGGGAAAAGATGAAGGGTCTGTGTGATTATTTTTTTTACATATACAGGCCATTGAAAAATCGGTAGAAACCAATTCTCTATAGATTTTTCTAGCATAAAAACATTGGTGTTTGTCTTTTCTTTTTTCTTTCATAAACTATGAAAAAATAACCAGGATATTATAATATTTTAAAATTTGGATGTTTAACCTGTATGTAATAAAATTATGAAAAGAAAAGAAGGGTTAATGGGATAAACATTTAATGACACTTATTAACAGGGATAAAACCAGAGGATTCCAATATAACAAAAAACGGAAATAAGTAGGGAACAGCCTTAAACCCTTTCAATCTGTGGCCATTATAACACAAAGACTTCAAAAATTGTTCATTGTTGTTTCTACAGCCGATCCACTAAGCACATGACAAAATGCAGTCTAAGTTTTGATACAGGGGCTTAATTTATAAACTTTATACATGTATTTTAACTTTCTTTTATTGAAGGAGTTTATACAACCAATTAGTACAAGAAAATTCCCATGAGAAGTTTGATGAAAGAAGAATTATGTTAATTAAATCTCAGGTCATTCAGCTGGAAAGACAGGTTTGTGTCAAATCAAGATCAATAACTTGTCAAATCAAGATCAATAACTTGTCAAGTCAAGATCAATAACTTGTCAAATCAAGATCAATAACTTGTCAAATCAAGATCAATAACTTGTCAAATCATGATCAATAACTTGTCAAATCAAGATCAATAACTTGTCAAATCATGACCAATAACTTGTCAAATCATGATCAATAACTTGTCAAATGAAGATCAATAACTTGTCAAATCATGATCAATAACTTGTCAAATCATGATCAATAACTTGTCAAATCAAGATCAATAACTTGACAAATCAAGAAAAATAACTTGTCAAATCAAGATTAATAACTTGTCATATCAAGATCAATAACTTGTCAAATCAAGATCAATAACTTGTCAAATCATGATCAATAACTTGTAAAAAAATAATCAATATTTAAGTGCTTACATTTCATTCTTGTTTAGCTTAGGTTGCTTAGGTTTATTGCTGTTCCTAATCTTGAAAGTAACCACACCGTCTTCCATGATAAGTCAGACACACATTCTGAAGAACAATCTAGATATCTTTTAGAGATGCATACAATGTCTATAGTTTATTTCAAACAATTGATTTAATAGTTTAATACCCTTGGACCAAATTTTGTTGCATGTATGTCATATTACCATTTGATAACCAAATAAAAAAATGCTACTCCAGTTTTCTAAAAAAAAATATTGATCTTGATATCCCTCAAGCAATACAAATTTAAAACGAAAACAAGCTTAGCTTTTGTTAAATATTTCACAAATACATGAAAATATTAAGGATAGGTTTTGCATATTTAAGTCACATATAGAGGTTATATGAAAAAAGTATTTTTATTCTCACATATTTCTTCGATTTTTAAAACACATATTTAAAGATTGCTTCATTTAAATCTTATGGATATGTGTTATAGTAAATAAAATACATGCTTCGGTTCATTTTATAACAGGTTCTAATGATGTCAGAGGCCATAAGTTCAAGATCAGAAACATTAGCAGAAGTAGAAAATTCTTTAACTTGGATGACAGATCAGTGGAGGTAGGGTTAAAGGTCAAGCAAAGTCATTATTAAGAAATTTTATTGAAAAAAGGGATATTTGAATGGAAGTACATACAATGAAAAAATCAAAATAATTATCAGAGAACAGCACAATGTTTTCATTTCTTATTCTTTCATCTACATATTGTGGGAATACAAAAAGAGATGGGTTATGAATACCAATGAGACAACTGACCACAAGAAACCAAAAGACACAGAAATTAACAACTATAGGTCACCATATGGTCTTCAACAATGAGCAAAGCCCAACCGCATAGTTAGCTATATAGGACTCGAAATGACAAATGTAAAACAATGCAAATGAGAAAACTAATGGCTTAATTAATGTACCTAAAATGACAGAAAACCAATTATGTAACCAATCAAAAAATGACAACCACTGAATTACAGGTTCCTGACTTGGGACAGGCAGGGTTAAACATGTTAGCGGTATCCAAACCCTCCCCCTAACCTGGAACAGTGGTGTGAGAGTACAATAAAAGAACAAACTATATAAATCAGTTGAAAAAGGCTTAACTCATCAGATGGATACAAATAGAAATACATGTAACAAAAACAGAGTGAATGTGGCAAGGTACTTGTATATTTTAACAAGAAGACACTAAGATATGAGAGTACTCACAGTTACTGACAGCTAGTTCAAAGCCACTATCAACTATTAAACAAAATCTTACATCTATGACTATTAAAATGGTTCATGGTTTCAAAACAATCCAATACTTGAAGACTTACCACTAGATTTTTTTTTTGGTCTATCAAAGTGTTTGATAATCATCAGTTGCCCTATTGCCACATGAAATCAAACTCTCCGCAGCACTTTATTAGTCCGTCCACAAATATTTAGATGGTTGATGTTGCATAGTAGAATATTGGAAAGGTACCAAGGAATTCTTACTAATATTGGACCTATTTCTGTTTTATCAGAATGTATTTCAAAATAAAACCTTTAACCTTATGTGATGGAATTTTAATTGTAGGCAATATATTTCCCTTGAGTCTAGAAGTCCAGAGGTACCTGTTAAAAGATCTGATTTAACACTGATGGTTGAAACTGCTGAATCAGCAAGAATTAAATTGTACAAGCAGATAGAGGTGAATATGTTGTAACAATGATCAGCATTTTTTGTTAAGAGGAAAGGTTGAATTTCATGATGCTGTAATTAATAAATTTTCTTGGTCACCAATTTTCATTGATTGATGAAAAATTGTATTTTCATGAAAATTTTATACCTTGGTTTTGCTGAAGTATGCATTGAATCATTTGAAGAAGATATACATGCCAAATTGACAAGATACTAAACTCAATAAAAAAAAAGTACCCCTTTGAATTTTAGTGATCATTGTATCAATGTCCATATTTATTAAATATTAAAAAATATGTATCTAAAAAGGACATATTTCCACTGTATTTATAAACAAACTAAATCTTTTAACTCTGTTTTAGAATACAACAGTAAGGAATCTGACAAGACCTCTGATGTTTGTGAATGAATTTGTAAGACCTGGGAGTGAAGAGGAGATAACTCTTCTGGATATTGCTTCAGGTCAACTGGAGCATCTTAATTTAAAACATGTGGTGGGTAGAACAAAAAAATCTGTATGCTACAAGAAATCTCTCATGTTTGGATGAATTACAGATAATTTATCCATAACATAATTTAGATTAAGAAAAATTAATAATGAACTTTCATTAAAAAAAATACTAGAAAATCCTGATAATGAATGTTGGGTAAACCTGATGTAGGCTTAAACTTTAAATAAATTATATGGAAAGGAGGAACAATACAAACAGGCAGCAACCAAACAACAACCACTGACTTACAGGCACATAACAAAAATATATCATTGCCTAATTTATTTGCCATTTAAAACTATGCTTACCCTCTTTTCAAAATGTATAAATGGAAAAAAATGTCAGTATCAAAATTCACATACAGCATTACTATAGTTTAAATCTGTTTTCTTATACTTATTACAGGCAAAGCTTGAGACCAAATTAGCAAGTCTATACAAAGAACTTATTGGTTTCCACGGCTTGATAGAAGAGGCTGAAAAACCATCACTTCATCCTGTTTCAGAGCATACAAATAAAGCAATGCATGATCGTATGACTACTAGACTTCTGAAATCTTGTGCCATGATCAAAGATTGCTGTGGTGATTTAGTACAACTCTCATTGTTATACCCTAGTGCCCCTTGGGTAAGCCACCCTTCTAGATAACAAAAAAATATGAATTGACATGTCTTGGAGAATGATCAGTAAGAAAACGATAATAAAATTGAGAATGGAAATTGGGAATGTGTCAAAGAGACAACAACCCGACCATAGAAAAAAACAACAGTAGAAGGTCACCAACAGGTCTTCAATGTAGCGAGAAATTCCAGCACCAGGAGGTGTCCTTTAGCTGGCCCCTAAACAAATATATACTAGTTCAGTGATAATGAACGCCATAATAATTTAAAATTAAAATAATGCAAGACTAACAAAGGCCAGAGGCTCCTGACTTGGGACAGGTGCAAAAATGCGGCGGGGTTAAACATGTTTGTGAGATCTCAACCCTCCCCTATACCTCTAGCCAATGTAGAAAAGTAAACCCATAACAATACGCACATTAAAATTCAGTTCAAGAGAAGTCCGAGTCTGATGTCAGAAGATGTAACCAAAGAAAATAAACAAAATGACAATACACAGATACTTCTGATATATTTCTAAAACTTTTTTGTGACCCATTTATTATGCCCTTTTCTGGTCTTTTTGTCCATTTGTTCATCCATCCCGCTTCAGATTAAAGTTTTTGGTCAAGGTTTTTTTTGATGATATTGAAGTTCTATCAACTTGAAACTTAGTACACATGTAAAGATGAGAATTAATACAAAATTAATCATCACCTCAACCAACAAATTATAAACTCAGCTAAAACTATAACCTGGATGTCAATAAATGAAAGAAAGCTTAGCTAAATTACATGCTACCTAATATACAATAGATTGATGAATTTAGAATAATCACTAAATGTGCAATTCCAATACTGGTTTTGATTTATTTTTAGCCACCCTTGAAAAGATCTGTTATAAAAGACTTGACTTGTGATCAGGTTATGAAAAGTCTTCCTGTTTTACCCAAGACAAAAGTAAAGGAGGTACAAGCTGTAATAGAGGCCATGTTGAAAGCAGTCAATTACAAAAACAGCATGACAAATCATGAGGTAATTGAATGGATAGGTTAGATTTCATTTTAAAGAATTTTACCGTTTTGAAAAAATAAATGATAAATTT
This sequence comes from Mytilus trossulus, assembly GCF_036588685.1. NCBI lineage: Eukaryota > Metazoa > Mollusca > Bivalvia > Mytilida > Mytilidae > Mytilus > Mytilus trossulus. Next base: position 71,580,057 of record NC_086376.1, on the reverse strand, counting down.
TTATAATTAAACTATTTTGATTTTCGTAATGGTTGTAAACTTCTATGTTAGTAAATGTGATATTTAAACAAATTAGCTGTTTTGTTGTCATTAGGATTGTTGCAAATGAATTTATGTCAAACACATTAATATTTTATTTTATTTTATGGGCAGGGGAGATAATTTAATATTAATTTCTCATAATCTGTATATTTGTTTTAGTTTATATCATAGAGTGCTTAGAAAATGAGTTTACTTTTCTAGTATAGATTTTTAGGCAGTTAAGCTGCCGTATGTGAGCACCCTGGTTTTGTGTGCTACCCAATAAATGCTGAAATACGTGCCATTGTTATCATCTAGCTGTCTACTATATTATTAATAACTTATTGGACAGTTTTTTCATACTTTTCATTCTGGATTACAAAAAATATAACCAGAAAAACCTTAAATGATCGTCGATTTTCCCAAAAGCTTTGAAGTTGCACATAGGAAGTAGAGCACATTAGGAATCCTTATGTAGTTTATTATCCCCTGAGCTTTTGGCTAAGCTGTCAAAGAACAAATGTATGAAATATTTAATCGCCAAAAATCTCTAAAGACAAGTAGTTTAGATTTCCCAAATTGCAAAAGTCGTACGAATATTGTATGTTGTCAATACGTAGTCAACTACATATATATACGTCAGTATAAGTTCAACTGATCACGCTGTTGGAGGCAATTTTGAATTAGAAGATGAAATTTCTTTTCAATTTGGACGCAGGGGTTCAAATTAGCGGTGGTCCGATGTCTGCGACCTTCCACTTTTGCAGTCGGACTTTCTACTTGCCCAAGTTACTAGCTACGCCCGACGGACCTTGAAAGATAAAAAATAACTTTGCAAACATTTTTTACCAAAGTTTCCTAATAAACGATCTCAAACTTATTTTCATCGTTACTATTCATGACAGTGATGTTCAATTTGTTTAACCGCCAGCTTTATACAGAAAATCGCTGATAAATAATGTGTAAATCCGAGCAAAATAGTATCTCATTATCTGTCAAAAACAACATTGAAAATAAAATGGCTGCCGCGAGAAGACAATACAATATCGGATCCAATTCCGGAAGCGGATAAGGGTAATCCCGGGTTTTGGCTTTCAACTAAAAAAATCCTGACGTGACAAAATACATCTATGCATGGTAAATAAATATAAACACTAGAATTGAAAACCAAAAGACAAGAAAAATCAGAAAATATTTTGTACACCAATTTTAATGTCAAAATCCAATACAATGTGACAGTTGGGAACAGTTTATCTAACAATATATATGTTCCTGGTAACAGTATACATTTTCTTTATCAGTGGTAAATGTTGGTAATGTATGTTAAATGCTTTTCAAGTTAAACATATTTCTGCAATTTCAAGGGGTATTTTTTTCTTCTCAATTTTGATAGGTCAGTTAAAATATATAGCTGGAAGTTTCTTATATAAAAAAAAAGATGTGGTATGATTGCCAATGAGACAACTATCCACAAGAGACCAAAATGACCAAAACTTGGTAACAATCAAGATCCCCCACCCTAAACCATATATATTCACGTATGGGACAATATAACAAATCATATGAAATATAGGTGGAGGTCGTGGGAAAATTTATAAACGGTGGGATCCACAATCTCAAACAATACATATTTATGTATGGGAAAATATTACAAATCAAATGAAATCTATGGTCACTGTACACCCTCCTGTTTGAGAACTTGGAAAAATTACAGATCATCACCCCTTGACCATATATACTCATGTATAAGTCTATATAACAAATCAAATGAAATATAGGGGAAGTCCCTGTGGTCACCCTACCCCTCATGTTTAAGAACTTTGAAACAGATGGGATCCCAACTCTAAATTAAATGAAATATAGGGGGAGTCCCTGGATGTCACCCTACCCCTCCTGATTGAGAAATTGGAAACAGTCGAGCTCCCACCTTTAAATTAAACCATATATATTCATGTATTAGCACTAATCAAATGAAATATAGGGAGAGTCCTTAGGGTCTCCCTACCCACTCCTGTTTGATAAATTAGAAACAAATGAGATCCCCACCCCTCAAACATATATATTCATGTATTGGACAATATAACAAATCAAATGAAATATAGGGGAAGTCACTGGGGCCCCCACCCCTCCTGTGTGAAAAGTTGATAACTGTTGAGATTCCCACCCATAAACCATATATATTTATGTATGGGACAATATAAAAAATCAATTGAAAATTAGGGGTTGTCGCTAGGGTCACCCGAAACCCTATTGTGTGTGTTTTGACAACTTGTAAAAGATTGAGATACCAACACCTAAACCATATTCATTCCTGTTTGTCATTTCAAAAAAGATTGAATGACATGCAAGGTCAATCTCATATGCATATCACTTTGCTAGACCCTAACACCTGTCATTTTATTCCAAACTTAGACATAATGAACTTGGGGTGAAGGTGGGAGTCTTTTACATTTACTATAGACAGGTCAGTCAGACCTCACCGTTGATCCCTGTAGTAGTAAACATTTGTCTGATTTGTGTTTCATAACTTTTGTACTGTACAGCACAAACTTAGTTTTCTTTCCAGGGAAGCAAGTCCATTCATACTTTTATGAGCTCATACTAAAGACAGCTGAACTACTAACAGTCAACTAATACGAACAATTACGATCAAATAGAAGAACTGCAATCATTGCAAACTTGTACCACTGCTGACTCATAAAAGACGCATGGCCATTCGTGGTCATGTGCATTGCTATTGAAAACCTTGATAAAATATGAATTATTTGCCATAATGATTAATTCATTAAATGAACATAAATGTACAATTATATATGAATGTTTAATGTTTGTTCTTTTAAATCTTTAAAAAAAAGTTGAAGCAACATTGCTACAGTCTTCATAATTATGTTTGCCTTGGTTTTTGGTTAACTGCCTACAGTGCTTACAGCGCTTTGATTGTTGTTATAAGATGTAATCAATGGATCTAATTTATTTGAATTCAAAATTACATTTTTAAGAAATTATAATAGATACTTTATAGTTTTTATAAAAAAATATATAAGATTTCTTTTCTGGAAAAGAATTTTAGAAAGGATCTTTTGTAAATATTTTCTTGGTTATGAATTTTCCGAACATATTTTTACAACATTTATCTCTCATATGATTCTTTGACTCTGTTGTATTTCAGATAAAATCCTTAAAAGAAGATTTGAAGTTTCACAAGTCAGTATATGATTTACAGTTGGAATATATCCAGGCTTTATTTGATGCTGTAAGGTTAGTATGTTATTGTAGCATGGTGAATAGCACAGAGATATAAGGTCGTTTATAAACTCAATTCTTTATTTGATGCTGTTACCTTAGTAAGTTATCTACACACATCATTGATAAGAACGTTGAAATATAAGGTCTTTAATTAGCTCAAAATGGAACACTGATGGAATCTCTAAAAAAAAAAATGTCTGGTTTCTAAAACATAAATTTAAGACCTATGTGTGATATGATATTGTTATGCTGATATGTTTTCAAACTGTATTTGACCAAACACTCAGAATTTGAACATGTTTGGGACTTGGTCATCAAAGAGAAACATTGAAGATTTTTGGTGTACTATGATAATACAGTTACTTAACAACACTAAGAACATTCAATCTTCAACAATATACAGGCATCTGAGCAAGTGTATTAATATTCTAACCAATTTATATTTAATTCAATTCACAAAATAATCTGTTGAAAATCATGAGTATAATTTTAACTTTAAAATATCACTGTTGAAATATTTTGTAGAGGTGGTTATCAGAAGTTTGAAGAATCCACCAAAGATGTGATAATTACACCACTTAAAGGTATTAATTATCATACAATAATCTTTTATTGTTCAATTATCTTATGTTATTGTATACTTTAATAAGTGTACTGATAAATGATAAACAGTCAAACCTGCATTTACTCTTTCTTCATTTCAGCAGACAGCTGCTTCTAGTTATAATTTTCAGTCCCTCCCAAATGCAATCTCTACATAATTTAACTCAAATCAGCTGTCACCTGTCTAACACTGTCTGCGATCACCTATTCCTTGTACGAAATCTGCATTTCAACTGTTAACAACAGCCCAAAAAATGTTTTTTACTACCAGAATATTCATGACAAAAAGTATGTATTGAGTATTGAAGTCCAAATTAAAGTGAAACCAGTTTGAAACTAAGATTCTGCAATATGATGTGAATTCCTTGTCTTCCACTTCCCTCCGTCCCCATACACATTTACAGAACTGGAATGTGCTATTTTTAATTTTATTGAACTTAGAACCATAACTTTCCATTTGAAAAGGATAAAACTATTTGCCCTGTTCCTGACCATTTTCGATCTCAGAAGCATATTTTTGGGGTAACCTCGCTTTAAAGCTTAAGATAACCTCTCTTGAACGGTCCCTTTTGATACTTCCCAAGAGTGTCTACTTAATACAGGTTTGACTGTATTTACTATATTTCGTTATACCTGTCAAAACCTGAAGTAAGATTAAAATAATCAAAACCATATCCATCTTTTCACCTTTTTTTTTCAATAAAAAAAAGACTATTAAATCGCATTCAAACTGTTTCTTTCTGTGCTCAGTGATTTAAAAAAAAACAAAGATGTACAATGTGGTAAAGAGGAATTGTATCATTAAAAAGAAGAGATATTTTTGTTTTAAAACTTCTTGCTATTTTTCATCCTACATGCACCATTGAGCAGAGATAATATAAAAATTGACTGCATTGATTAACCTCATTTCAAACTTGTGGGGAATATTTCTCTTAATGCTATTATGTTTGTTTCTTCAGATGTTTTAAAAACTTATGATGATTTAAAAGATACAGCATCAGAAAAGGCTTTGAAAGAATTTTTATCCTGCTTCAAACAAAACTCAGAAAAGGTATTATAATATTGCTTCATTATCATTTCGTTGCCTGTGCATAGATGTTATTAAATTTGCTTTACTGTTAGTATTATTTGAAAATGAACCATACATGTTTTGCTCAAACAGACTGCACCATTCAACAGTTTACATCTTTGTTTTTGTGACCACAAATGTTTTTTTCAGATTTACCGTTCAGAATTTTTATTAGTCTACAGACTACCTAAGGAAGGTTATTCAAGAAATAGTTACCATAAAATTGACAATGAAAATGGGGAATATGTCACACTGAAGATATATAGCATCATTTGATCCAGTCCCGGCTATTGAAATGTTGAATGTTTCTGGACAGCGCTCCAGACGACCTAGTCAGGAACCCTATGGTCGTCGTGAGGATTGCGATGACGTGGAAGACAATGTTGATATTTGTTTTGTCCTTGATCCTGATTTTGATAAAGAAAATCATTGAGATTACCAAAGCCTTTATCAAAATCAGAATAAAGACTATTCCTTTGTTACTGTCTAACTTATGTAAATGAAAGCATCAAAATTAAACATCTGTCAAATTAATGTCATTTTTGCAGGACCAGTAGATTTGGAGCTGGACCAGTAGAGTTTTCAGTCCACTGGTCTGGCTGGCCAGTACACAAAAACACTTAAATATACCCCTGCTGACATGTCAGCTCCAGAACTCAATTAAACTAATAAAAAAGATTATTTCTTCATCATATGAGGAACATGCATAATCCCTCCCATAAGGGGTTTAGTATCATACATGCAGATATTGCTACAGATGTTTTAACATACTGATCCATTCTCAATTTTATGATATCTTATAAAGGATTCATTTTCATTTGTGAAGTTTACTGCATTCAATTCCTTTACAGTACAGGTAGGGACTTATTTTTATGGAAGCCTTAATCCGTCTAGATGTCAGACTGGTCGGACAGTTGTCCCAGAGTAATAAACACCTGCTGTGCAATATCCAAGTGGAAGGTCGTAAATCAATCTGTACCAGCTTGATTAGAATTAAATTTTACCTGTACAGATATATTTGTATTTATGGAGAATAGATAAATGAAAATATTGTTTTGTATTCAAAGAGAAAGAATTGAAATTAAAATTAAATATAAGAATTTAAATTAAAAATTAAATATTTAGAATTAAAATTAAAATTAAATATCATGAATGTGGGATTTTTTTTTTATAATTTGAAAATGAAATAAAGACGATTTTTAACAATATATTGTGTTGCCAATTATTATAATAGTTTTGTGCCAATAAACTATTTTGTATTTGCATTTGTATTTGAAAACCGTAAATATTTCATCTAATTCAAAAATAATAAGCCTAATAACAACCAAGACTGTTTTCAATAGAAGTTTAAATCAAATTGTTGAGACATCAATCCCGTAAATTATACGAGTTTTCATTGATGGTTATATTATTTTCCCCCTTTTAACGTCCTGTTCCTTTATATGTTATTATTAGAAACACAATTTTAAGTATAAGGCCAACATATCGTATTTATAAAATATGTATAGGCATTGTGAATAAAGTTATTTTCCTTTTGATACAACTTTCCCCGTCGGAGCCTCTACATCAAATCACACCTGTCAATCATTTCTCGCAAGTAAAACATTTTGGTCAGACAGATCACTCGTGTTTTCTATTTTGACATATTTCCCGTTAATCTCTTTGAAAGTCAAACAATTGGTTTCTTTAAATACAATATTTATAACGCCGTGATCATATTTCGATTCCTATTTTTTATTTAACAAAAAATTGTTGACATTCGAGATATTGCCTTTCTATTTTCATGTCTCAGTCAACTCTTTTATGAAAATCGCCGGTGTTTTTATTATAAATATATTTTACGAATCGAGACACGAAAATCAAAATTTAACCTTATATAGTTTATTGAATAAATGCACATTTATACCCCAATGGGGTTGAAGGCTAATCGTACTATTCATGATCAGCTGTGTTTACTTTTTCGCCGTACTTCTAGTCATTCTATAGCTTGCGCAGTCCGTAAGAATTTTTAAATCGATGTTGTATTATTTCCGAAGTTTAAAGGAGTTCTCCAAAGTAGAATATTTAAATGGGAATCCGGGAAATGACTGATAAAAATAAAACAAAAAATAGTTAAAGAAGACTAAATCTTGTTTTGATTTTACATGTATGTAAATCGATTAAATTTCTATTCTGGTCAATCGATCAAGAGCCTCAAAACTAACGCACAATTATACTGTCAATCATTCCACATCAAATTTAATCATGAATGGATTTTCCCACGGTCGTTCAGTAAGGTCACCTGAGTTTACTGTTACGACATTTCCCGCCATATAAAAATCTCGTGCAGTGGACAAAATCAATCATCTTTAACATCTTTTATTAGCATTCAATAATATTGTGAGTGGAGTCAAGTTAAAGTTCAACCACGTGCACATGCTGTTGATCACTAATATGTGTATCATGGAATTATCTTTTCACGGCAAATTTTTCTTAACAAATTGCTGTTAAAAATATATAACATACAAGTTTCCTTTTTTACATGGATTGTGCGTAAATTAATATTACGCAATTAATTTAAGTTCGGGATTTCGGGATTAACACTTTCGGGATCTGGGAATTCTTTTTTTCGCGATGTCGGGATTTTGATTTATTTAAATTCGGGACCTTGGGACTTCGTGTTTTTAAGCCAGGGATTTCGAGATCCGGACCCTATTTACCCCCTACCCCCAAATGCAGATCAATTATATAAATTTCGCATAATGAACAAACACGGAAATCTTAAAATAAACTTATGTCCGGGAAGAATCAATATCTTCTTCTAGTGTTATTATTTGCGTTCTATTTTATTGATACATCTCTAACTTTGAAGTTTCGGACAATAAATTGTTTACAGTAAAAAGTAAAAACTACAAAGAATCAGCAAGCTACTAAATAATATACAAGTATTGCTCACTGTAATTATTTTTTTTATCTCGGAACTGACCCAACACAGACTGAATATTAAATACATATTATAGAAATATTTTGCATGTGGCCTCGTCAAACTAACCCTGGAGACAGCATTCTGCTAATGGATTTACGAGTAAAACAAAAATAACCGTAAGCTTCCAGAAATAGAATAAATGTAAAAATATTTATGTTTGAAATTTTATGCAAACAAATAAGAAACAGATACACAAAAAAAATAAAAATAAACAACAAAGAACATAGAACAAAAATAATTTTGAGGAACAAATTAGAAAATAAAAAGCATTTGAAATATAAAAACTATAATTAAAAAAATAGGCTATTTTTATTAAAACAAAGTTTTCTCCAGTACTTCACCTGTAAAAATATTTTATGTCAAAAACGATGTAATCAATAAAGTGACTGAGAGGTTAAAATTACAGGTAACCTGATTCTGAAATCAGTGAACCGTAATTCTAGCAGCACGGATTAAGATGAAAGGACAAATATATTGCCAATCACACCTGGATTTGTTGATTAATGACCATACTACATACCATAAAAATGTCCGATTATTCATATCCGACTTGACGGATTAAGACATCCATAAAAATAAGTCCCTACCGGTACTGTATGTGAAAAGTATTTAGCAATTTAATAGAATAAAACAAAGTGTAATATCTATATTAAGCACCAAAAAAAAACAGACCTAGAATAATATAAATTACATTAATTTAATGGACTGCAGTTTAATCTGATGTCTGTACATTTCAAAACCAATTTGGATTAATTATTAATAATTTAATTTTGAATGTAACACGTTTTCTGATTGGCTGGCATCATTTTATTTATCACATTATAGACACAATTTATCAATGTTTTTTCATGATTTAAGCCAGTTTAAAATGGAATTTAGAATTAAATTATACGAAATAACTGTAATATTTTGTCAGTCTATTGGAAACATCATAAAAATGTGGTGCACTCTGTTAAATAACCTGCTATGCCCGTTCTTTAGTGTGCACCACATTTTTTATGTTATTTCTTCATAGACAGAAAAATTATTACAGTCATTCCTTAAGTAAAAAACAATTTATCAATGGATAAATTGTCAGTTATCATGTCACAATCATTGACTGAAAATTAAAGCGTCAAGTTTGATTTCTTTTACTTTTCATTATCTTTCTGAATGATTATTTTTGACGTTTTTTAGTTATTAAGTCTTGAATGTTACTATAGCTTTGCTTTATGTAGTGGTCACATGCATGAACAAATATGTTTTGTATTTATAGCTGGAGAATGCTGTTGAACAGTTATCTGAAAGTGATGATGGTATGTTTGTTTGCATGTAACTAAGAAATAAATGCTTTTACACTTAGATATCTTATATTCGTATATAAAGTAATCAATGTCACAATTGTAAAAAAAAAAAGAATACCATTTTAAATTTAAGTTCTATTTTCTAGAACAAAATGAAATGAAAAGTCTGTTATTTTAGATGGAAAATCATAAGCATTTACTGTGACTCCTCTGTGAGTGTTGCTCTCTGACAATTTCAGTTTATGTCATCTGCTTTGTCTAGACATCACACATTCATTGTCTTGTGAGGTGTTTCCTGGATTTGTTCGTTATAATCTTTAACTCTAATTGTAGTTGCACATCCCCTTCTAAAGTTTGCACTGGATGTATAGCTATAGCAAGTGACACAAGTTTCCCATTGATTGATTAATTGATTTTTTGTTGCTTTCTTAATGTCCAATGGCAAAAAGTTCATGCGTATTCAGGACAAAGACTTAAATCTTAACTTTTTTGTTTTATCAATTTACAGAGTGATGTATTATATTGTTGATGACTATATATCTGTTATATATTTCCAGGGTCTGAAGCCCTGACACAGTTTGGTGAGGATTTCTTTTATAGTTTAGACAAATTGGTCTCCAAATGTCAGAGAAATCGAGATAAAGCTGTAAAACAACGGTCAGATCTCAAGGAAGAACAAGAACAACTTGAACAAGAGTTACGGAACTTGCTCGATGAACAAGAACTCAAATATAGAGAACATTTTGTAGAAACTGAAAGAACAGATATAAATGATACGAGTAAGAGAACTAATAAAATATCCCCACAGAGAAATAATTATTTAAATGAACAAAATGTGAGTAAAACAAAAAGTAAACATTCACCAGTAGCGAAAAAAGAAACTAGCAGAGAAAATGACCATGTTGAGTTTCCTTCTGTGGAAAAAGAGAAATCTGAATATATTGATGAAGATACTTCTGAACAAGATGATGAAAATGATTTGAAAAACAGGAATAAATGGAATGTTGACACTAGTTGCCCTCCTACTTTTGATAACATGGAATTTATTTATACAAATCAAACTAAAATGGATAACCAAACAGGAAGTGACAGTGAAACAGAGGCTGAAACAGCCATTTCACAGGATATGCCAAAGGAGAGTGAGACTCACACTTTTGATAGCCAGAAATCATTTGATATTTTACCACCTGTTGGTCTGTCAAAACAACCAAAGAAGACAAAAACAAAAAAGAATTATGTTCCAAATTTAGTAGTGCCAAATAGAACATTAGAATTAAGGCGGTCAGGTAGTTTGTCAAAAATAAACAATGCATCAGAACAGTACTGAAAATCAGAGCCAAAGGAGACAAATGAACAGTCAGAGTCTGACGGGAGTGTGGGTAAAATAAATTTAGTGAGATCTAGGTCAAGTAGTAAAGACAGGATGAATATACCTCAAAAGAAACCTTTTAGATGATCTCAGTTATATTGTTTGGATCAAAATCTGTGATATTATATTGTTGCATGTCAAAAAAAAATTCTATTTTGTTACATATTTTTTGGTTTTAAATATAATAAAATCTTTGTTTGACATACTTTGTTATATAAGAATTGAAAGAGGTTTCTGAATACATAACAAGGAACTACAAGTATAATTTTGTTAAAAGAGTCTAGGTTATTTTATATTTCTTCTGGTTGAAAAAATGTAAAGTAATCCCAAGTGAGAAGCCTGTAATTGAGTTGAGGTTGTTTGCTACTGTATATCATATTTTTGGTTGGTTTATTATTTTGTATATAAATATGGCACTCAAATTTCTAGTTTGAATTGTTGCACATTTTTCTTTTCATGGCCTTTTATAGTTTGCTAACATCATTTGGCATCTGATTGATAGTTGTTCAATTTCATCTATGCTACATCATCTTATGTTTTTTTTATTCAAACTGATAAATGAACATTTTGAATAGAGACTATTTTGAGTATTCAGCAACTTATTAAGGAAACTGGTTTGTCATGTTTTGGATTTTTTGTCAGATTTTCGGAATATTCAAATTTTAAAGTAAATTTGGATTTTATTAGATAAATACTTACCATCATAAATTCTGAGTGTAACCCCAATTGCGTCATAGGTCAGATGGAAAATCCCGACTAAAAATAAACGTACTCTCACTGGTCCGAACATATACCCCTGTTTGCCCATATTCTTCCATTCAATTTCCTCAAGACAGAAACATAAGGAAAGGGGATGAAGGGGAGGTGGGTGGGACCTTTAATTTATGATGGTAAGTATTTATCTAATAAAATCCAAATTTACTTTAAAATTCGAATATTTTATAGCTATAAATATGTTACCATCATAAATTCTGAGTAACAGAATCTAACGTAAAGCTGAATCCCCTGTAACAGAAGAAACAGGAGGAAAGTTCAATCTTTGTGCTGAAACTATAGGTCCAAGAGAGTATAAACTCTCGGAAAAAGTAGCCATAGATTGGAGGTAGTGAGATATAAAAGAGTTCTCATTTCTCCAGAAACCTGCAGACAGTACCTCTTCTAAAGATGCACTGTTAAACAGAGCCCAGGATGTAGAGATACCCCTGACATCATGAGCTTTAACATTAAAACTATTTAAAAGTTCTGCCTTAGAAGAACCATAAGCTAAAGATATGCATTTGCATATCCAAGTAGAAATAGTTTTAACAGAAAGATCTGAGATTCCTTTTTCATAGAAATAAAGAGTCTTGAGTTAGAAACAGAACGTAAACTACACGTTCTTTCCAGATAAATAGAAAGGATTCTTACTGGACATAAAAGTACAGAAATAGAATCGCTAGGGAGTGCAGGAATGACAACTGGTTCTGCACCCTTATCTGGAATCGGATTCTTTGCCAAAAAAGCAGGATCCGTTAAAAGAGTAACAGAAGATTTATCCCTGTTAAATCGAAGGCAAGCATCAGAAATAGAGAAGGCATGGATTTCACTCCTTCTCCGTCCAGAAGCCAAAGCTAAAAGAAAACAGCATTTATAGGAAAGAAACCTTAAATCTATTGTTTCTGCTGGTTCAAAAGGAGGAAGTTTTAAAAAGGATAAAACTAGTCCAAGGTCCCACTTAGGAACTAAAGTTTTTTGTCTTGGTCTTTCAAGACTAAAACTACGAACCAAAAGAGAAATATGCTCATTGATTCCAAAATCTGGGCCACCAGAAATATGAATAGTTCTTGAGATAGCTGATCTATATCCCTTAATAGTAGAGGGACATAATCCTTTGGATTCAAAAAGAAAAACTAGAAAGTCTGCTAATTGTTGTACAGTGACTTGGAAAGGATCAATTTGCCGCTCACTACACCAATCTGAGAAGATTGACCATTTTGCATCATAGACAATGCTAGTGGAGTCTCTGACAGACTTTGTGAGATGCTTGGTTGCTCCTTCAGAAAAACCTCTCTTTCTGAGGCTAACCCTGAGAGAAGCCAGGCGTGTAGATGAAGTTTTTCTGGATTTTGATAAAGAACCTTGCCCTTGATTTGAGACAGAAGGTCTGGTCTCAGAGGTAGAACTAGAGGACAAGCACATGATAGGCGCAGAAGGTCTGGAAACCAAGACTGTTTTGGCCATGCTGGAGCAATAACTATGATCTTGCAATTTTCCCCTGCTATTTTCTGAAGTACTGGGGATAGAAACCTGAAAGGAGGGAAGGCGTACCCGAACATTCCTTTCCAAGATAGGCTCATTGCGTCTACCGCAAAAGATTTGGGATCTGGAACCGGAGACACAAATGTTAGAAGTTTGTGATTGAGACTGGTCGCAAACAGATCTATCTGAGGTGACCCCCAATGAAGAGTCACAGCTTTGAAAACTACTTGAAGTAGTTCCCACTCCGTGTTTACTGGAGCAAGGGATCTGGATAGAGTGTCGGCTAGAATATTGAGGTGCCCCGCAATATGTCTCACCACTAGATGAACCTGGAGTTGAAAACACAGAAGGAGAATGTCTCTGGCTATCTGATAAAGAGAAGGTGAATGAGTTCCTCCCTGATTTTTTTAGATAAGCTACAACTGTTGTGTTGTCCGTGGCCAGAATGACAGACTGATTCTTAAGAGACATTTGGAAATGATTCAGTGCAAACAGAACTGCTTTCATTTCCAATACATTGATATGCTCTTCCAAAAGATCTGGACTCCAGACTCCCGAGATTGTAAGCCCCTCCAGATATGCTCCCCAACCGAGGGTGGAGGCATCTGTGAATAATGTTAGACTGGGAACTTGAGGGGACAGACATAGGCCCCTCATTACATTTTCCCGTACTAACCACCATTGAAGGTGTGGAAATAAAGGCTGAGTGATTGGAATCAATGCTTCCCATTCTTGTGAAGCTGCAATCCATAACTTGTGCAGATAAAACTGAAGCGGACGAATGTGAAGTCGTCCCAATGGAATTACATCTGCCAGAGAGTTCAATAGACCCAGAAGTTGCAAGAATTGACGTGCTGTGACTGATTGAACCGTTAGGAATAAATGTATTTTCTGACATAGTTTTGTAAATTTCTCCTCTGGTGGGAGGACTAGGCCTACACTGGTTAGGAAATGTTCTCCCAGGAAAACAAAGTCTTGAGACGGAATTATCTCTGACTTTTTCCAAGAGATAAGGAAGCCTAGGGACAGAAAACAATTGATGACCAAATCTGTCTGAACCCTCAATTTGATTGGGCAAAATTCCTTGAGAAGGGAATCGTCCAGGTAGGAATGAATCTGAATAGACAGGGAATGTAGGTGAGCTATAGCTGCCTGCATGATTTTGGTAAAAGCCAAAGGGGCTGTAGACAGGCCAAAAGGGAGAGCCTTGAACTGGAAAACTTTGTTGTTCCAAACGAAGCGAAGGTATTTCCTGTAAGTTTGGGAAATGGGAATGTGGAAATACGCGTCTGAAAGATCCAGAGAAGTAGTCCACATTCCTGGAAGGATTGAAGCCCTGATGGATCTGTTTGTTTCCATTTTGAAGTGGGGAACAATAAGAAATTTGTTCAGAATAGATAGGTCTATGACCGGCCTCATTCCTCCAGTCTTCTTTGGAACCAGAAAAAGACGGGAATAAAATCCCGGAGACAGAGTTAAGATCGACACCTCATCTATTGCAGGTTTTTGTAACATTGTGTCCACTTCTACTGATAGAAGTTGACACTTGACTGGGTCTTGAGTATGAGACAAAGTTATTGGAACTGCAGACAGAGGAGGTGGGTTCTTGAACTGAAGTGTTAATCCCCCTCGAATTATTGACAGCACATAACAGTCTGAGGTAATTTTCTTCCACTGATTTAGGAAAAAACTTAACCTCCCCCTACTGGTATTGATTTTTGAGGAACTTGTTGTAAATTTTCCCCTGGGGAAGCTGTCAATAACGTACGAGGGGGCAAGAACCTAGGTACTAGACCCAGGTTTCTTGGAACCCTTAAAACCACCAGAAGGCTTACCTGAGCTTTTTCCTGAGTTATTGGGTTTGCCGTAGTTATTCTTCCTTTTCTTAGCAGAAGAAGGAGGACCACCTGAAGCAGAAGTACTAGTAGAACTAGATGTAGCATTAACCGACCTCTTGCCATTAGTAACTTGTACACTAACTTTGACTGGAGGAGGGTTTTTGCTGAGTTCCTCTTGAACCCGCTGTAAGGGTAAACCAAACATCTTGTCAGAAAGTGGAAATTTCAGTAAAGAATCTTTCAAAGGCTCAGCGATAGAAATGTTTTCAAGAAACTCTGCTCTTTTAGATAGGGTGCAATTAGCAATATAACCCATTAAAAGCAACTGAGATGAACATAAAGCTTTATCCAGTTGAAGTAAGAAGGATCGTAATTCTGCTGGAACAACCGAATCTTCGCTGTTAAGCAAATGTCCGGTTGTAGCTAGAAAATGTTCGGCTGTGCCAAGAACTTGAGAAGCACTACGAAGGAGATTCTCAGTCTTTGACCAAACAGGTTGAGTGAGACGAAGACCATCTACTGGCTTTTTTCCCAATAAAGATGACATAGATTTGTCACAACTGGGAACAAGTCTACCCAGTGAAGAATCAAAGATATCAAAATCCTTGTACTTAACCTGATCAGAAAAGGATGACATTCCAAATCCAGAGATATTGTTATTAGCAACCTTTTCACTAGCAGAATTAGCGATACCTTCATTAATAAATTGTAAAGCAAAAGCCATATGGCCAGATTCAGGAAAAGAATTGTGAGAAGTCACAATATCCTGAGAAATACCACAGGAAGCTTCAAAAGTTGAAGAAGGTTTCTTCGGCTTGGAAGGAGAGGCAAAAGGGATATGTGCTTCATCCCTCATCAAGGTATACACCTAATCCCTAAGATCCTTCAAGGAAGGAGGATCCTCAGTCTCCTTGGTGGGAGGTTGTTGAGCTGACTTAGAAGAAGGCTCAGGGGCCGTCTTCGATACTGTTACACAATTGCATGGTGTTCCATATTATTAATTATCAAGGAGTATTAATTAGGAAATTTATTAAAAAGGAATTAACAATTCAATGACAATCATGTACGCTTTGGACACTTTTAAAAAACGATTTGTTCAAATATTATAGACATACCATGTATACCCTGCAGCCAATAAATGACCATGTCTACTGTGAAATAACATGTACCCGTCAGGGGTTAATTGCATAGTTTGACAATTAACCACAGATTAATATTACTCGAAAACCAGACGACTACGTAACCGGTCTACAGCTATGGGCCGTTGTTAATGGACTACTGGACTATATAAGATCCAGCTTTGGACTTGAAAGAGGACAGCTTGGTACAAAAGATTGGTACCGGAGATTCCGTCAAGGTCTTCCCCCCTCGTGGGTAGGCTGGAACTCATGCGCTTAATATCCGAACATACTCTATCAGGACTGAACATTATACCACTATGCGATCATGTGCCCGTGTGACAATTTATTGAACATTTGAACAATTCAACTTTAAAGACAGTTATTGAACATTCGAACATTTGAACTTTAGTATCTTTCTTGACTTTGTAATTACGTAATAAAATATATTTATCCTTAATGACTTCGTCACATAAGTCACAATTTGATGCCGTTGGACCACGATCGACTTGGATTGTTTAAAATAACGCGAAGGAATATTAAAGGTAAGAACTCAGTTACTTTCATTTTTCTTAATGGAAAATCAAGATATGTCTATGTCAGTACAAAAGGTAGAAATGGCTTTTCAAGGGATGGCACACATATTAAGTAAAGTTTTTAATTTTAAAAGGATTGAGGCCTTACTTTTAAAAGGCTTAAAATCTGATTTTTTTTCACGGGATGTGGTTGGCACGATTTTTGCTATTAGGTATTTTTAGGTACTATATATATAGGTTAATTTAAAAATTATGAATACATATTTTTTTTTCATGATAAGAATGAAAGGTTATTTTTGGTGTATTTTTTTATTTGCTGTTATTGAATTTGCTGTTATTGAATTCAATATATATCATAGGATAAATGATTTTTAAAAAAGAGTAAAATGTATATTTTTTTTAGAAAGTTAGAAGCTAGTTTTTCGTTTAGAGTAATATGTAAAAACACAAGTAAATATGTCTGATACAATATAATTTTTTGGAGGTATTTTGGGTTTTTGTTTTGATCTTATTATGAGTTATTTTTTTTGAAGATACATTCAATTATTCTAGAAAATATGTATTTTACGTAAAATTAGTAGAGCACCGGTGTAAATTAAGGTTGATTTGGAACCTTTGGTAGATGAAGTTAAGGGTACTTTGAGGATACATTGTTTGCGTGTTAGAGCCATTGGGTGATGGTTTCGCAGTTGGATAGTGTTTACGCACATTTGTTTAGAGAAAACAAATAGTCTATAATTTTAGATTCCAACCCCTTCTTCGGATGATTAACATAAGTGATGTTAAGTTATTAAATGGTGCAAGTTGTTTATGGTGTTAGAATACGCCATATTTACATATTGTTAATAGATTAAGAGAAGTATCTTCATAAAGTAGCACATTAAAGAAAACATGGATATGTTTGCCCTTAGGGATTTACTAGTATTGTTGTAGTAGACTGATATTTGTAAAGAAAAAAAAATAAGAGATATATGAACTTTAGAACTTAATGACAAAATTTAAGTGAAATAGATAATTGATATAAAAGGAAAACTAGCATTCAAATAAAATTGAAATTGAAAAGTAAACAATCATGAGGATTATTATTATAAATTAAAAGAAGAATAAGAAAATAATTAATTAAGGAGTTGAAAAAAGAATCTTAACGATGTGTTTAGTTCATAAGTAGGCATATATTTTTTTTTAATTGTTTTAGTTTTTAAGAGGTTAGTTAAGTTTTAAATGTATATAATATTTTTAAACTCAGATCTCAACATATACCCTAACACTAAGTCGTATTGAAATGTATAAAAGGGATAGGCAGTAGGTTTGAAATTTTAAAACAAATTAAAATAGATATATAAAAAAGAAAGGAAATAGTATAATAAAAAAACTATATACTTATTTAAAAAAAAATGTAATACATTACAGAGAAAGACATTTTTTTTCGCGCAATAAGGTGTTTTTTTTTTGTCAAATATGAAATGTAGTCAGTAACTAATTGCGCAAAATATAGTTAAAAATTCATCAATGGAATCTTATTTTTTTAAGAGTATTGAGCATAAATATGTGGTCTGTATTTTATGTTTAGCGTTATGATTAATTAATGAGGAAGTATCATGTAGGTGCAGGGGTTATATAACATGATCGAATTGAACTTTTTTTATTGTAAATTTATGATTTGTTTTACGTCTTGTGTAAATACACATTTTTTTTGCTTTTATTACATAGGATTTTAAACTTGTAGATCTGAAGTTGTATACGACAGATTCCCCCTTTTATTTAGTTTTTGTTCTAACAGATAATTCGATATAAAAAAAGAAGGCATTGATTTATATGTAGAAATTGTTTTACAAAATATTGCTAGGATTGGACAATCCTGCGAACTCAAGGCGAGTGAACAAACTATCAATAATCTGATAGATGATAAATAATAGAAAAAAAAGAAATAAGGGGAAGTAAACAAGTTTTAGTTTGTCCAAATTGAGATAAATTTATCAGCGGGGTTTAGGTGCGATCTTCATTGAAATAGCCATATTTTTGTACTGTTAATTAATTAAGAATATATCTTGGTTAGCCAAAAAGAATGTTGTGAGTTCTGGTTCTAATGCCACGAACAATTGGGTAAAAAAAAATGGTGTCTTCGCAATTGGTTGGAATAGATGCTACTGACAACAGAGAGATGTCTTCCTCCGCGCCATTGGTCAAGGACAAAACTTAACCGAATGCCGATGTTAAGGTGATGTTAACAGCCTCTTAAGAAGGACGAACCAACCAGCTAGATGCGTCAAATACTATGTAATGGAGATGAAGATGACGACACTTGTTCAAAGATGTGCGCCCTTTCCAGCAGTTGATGAACTTTATACTATGATGGTGACGGAAATAAAACATGAACTATGTATATCGAACTATTTAACTAATGATTCAAATGAACTATGTGTAAATATATCCAGCTATCGGACTTGGTGAATTTAATGAACTTATTATATTCAGATGTTGGACTTGCCGAATTTTATGAACTATATATGTGGTGATGGTTACCCAAAACTTAACAATGGAACTACTGGATTTATAATAGCATAAATGAAGAAGGATTATCGTATTTTCCGAACTTTCGTTCTTATTGCGAGGGAAGGGATTATGTTACACAATTGCATGGTGTTCCATATTATTAATTATCAAGGAGTATTAATTAGGAAATTTATTAAAAAGGAATTAACAATTCAATGACAATCATGTACGCTTTGGACACTTTTAAAAAACGATTTGTTCAAATATTATAGACATACCATGTATACCCTGCAGCCAATAAATGACCATGTCTACTGTGAAATAACATGTACCCGTCAGGGGTTAATTGCATAGTTTGACAATTAACCACAGATTAATATTACTCGAAAACCAGACGACTACGTAACCGGTCTACAGCTATGGGCCGTTGTTAATGGACTACTGGACTATATAAGATCCAGCTTTGGACTTGAAAGAGGACAGCTTGGTACAAAAGATTGGTACCGGAGATTCCGTCAAGGTCTTCCCCCTCGTGGGAAGGCTGGAACTCATGCGCTTAATATCCGAACATACTCTATCAGGACTGAACATTATACCACTATGCGATCATGTGCCCGTGTGACAATTTATTGAACATTTGAACAATTCAACTTTAAAGACAGTTATTGAACATTCGAACATTTGAACTTTAGTATCTTTCTTGACTTTGTAATTACGTAATAAAATATATTTATCCTTAATGACTTCGTCACAATACCTTGGGAGAAGAAGAACTTTCAACATCCTCATCAGTGAGGAAAGCCCTTTCATGACTCCCAGGGGAAACAGAAAGCTCGTCATCCTCCCTCTCATCACATTCTACAGACTTAGCTGGAGAAGGTTGATGAGAAGAAACTCTATTCTCCAGTAGAGTCATACGACTGGATAGAGTACTAAATTCAGCCTTGAAAGACTCACCAAAGTCCAAAAGTAACTTCTGTAAACCATCCAAAGGTGATGCATGATCAGAAACCTGAGTACCATGAGAAGAACTAGAAGTTTGAGAGTCAGGTACGGTGGTAGAAGGAGCTACTGCAGGAGTCAAAGATACTGCTACGGGTAGAGCAGGAGCTAAAGGTGGTGCAGTAGCTACCCCAGAAGGGGGACCATAGAAATTGTCCCTATAAGGCCAAAAACCAGTTTGGTTTGGCATAAACCCACCATAAGGGTAAGACTGTGGCCAAGGTGGCTGAGACCATGAGGGTAAAGGTTGTGTGCCCGTGTTGGGAAGCATATACCCACAATAGGATAATGGGGGTCTAGAACCTGGCAAGTTCAAGCCCATAGCTGTACCTGGGACAGAACTAATAGTACCCGCTGAATTAACAGGCCTAGATAAAGTATGAGTCACCGAAGTTGACGTAGGTACCCCCCCAAAATGCATGGCCGAACCTTGTGAAAGGGTCGGATAGGTAGCATTACCAGACACCGTTGTCGAAACTCCGGTCAATGCACTGGTAGTTTGGGGGGACTTAAAGGTAGTGACCCATCTAAGAGATAGTCCGAACCAGGAATATTTACGTACGGACTATTCAAATTAAAGTCCATAAAAAATTTTACTTTAGTAAAAAAAACACAAATAATTTGTTTAGAAATTTAAACAAAACAAGGGAATATATTTCCTATAAAATACACAATATATATGAAAAGCAATTAAGCTATTCAAAAAACTAAACACTTCTCTGTTGAATCTGTAAAACTTGATGTGCACGTGTGACCGATGTCGCAGATGGAAATTGAATGGAAGAATATGGGCAAACAGGGGTATATGTCCGGACCAGTGAGAGTACGTTTATTTTTAGTCGGGATTTTCCATCTGACCTATGACGCAATTGGGGTTACACTCAGAATTTATGATGGTAACGTATTTATAGCTATAAAATCATCTGGTTTTATTCATTTAAGTGCCTTGAATAATTTGCCCAATGACTTCAATTTTTCTTTTTAAAATTCTTTAACATGTATAAAGAGAAGCCATCTGTAAAAGTCTTATAAAATTCTAATGACTTTTTAACAGTTTTTGAGAACTTTAACTTGTCAATGATAAAGCTATGAAAAGTCAAGAGAGAATATTTTCCAGCCAAAATTTCAATGGCTCATATCTCAAAAACAAGCACGGTGACCTATATATTTTTTTGGCTTTTTGGATTCCTTTATGAATTCCTTATCAATATAAACTAGTGTTTTGAGAAGTTAATTACTTTGAAACTGAGAAGCGAGCTCCCTTAACATAAAAATATTTTAATTACATTATATAGGGTCTGAATTTAATCCTTGTTTCGAAAATTCCCACAGGGAACATATATTACATTAATTTTTGAAACAAGAATTAAAATTAATGTTCCCCTTCACAACATGGTGCAGGGGATACTATAATATTAAAACTAGATCTGTCATGTCTTATAGGCATTATTACAGATTTATTTATAATTAATTTCAATTGTTTATAAAAACTATTTCTCTGACCTGTTCTAATATCAGAGTGATGACTTCGGAAAAAATGTTAAAACCATACAATATACAGTCGGTATTTGACATGACATTCATATAATACACATAAAATACTGATATTTGATAGAGTGAAACAGACTATAATATGATTAGAGTGGCTTATTCAGAGTTGTGGCAAATGTCTGCTCAATTGATTCTTTTAACAAACAGAACACAAACAGTAGTCTTTGAATGTTAAACATCCAATACAATTCCTGAATCATCTGGAGTACCACAAGGCTCAGTGCTGCTTGGACCAATTCATTATTTTAAGATTTGGAAGGATATACCATACATAGTACATAAGATTAATCGCAGATGACAGTATTATTTATATTTTAAAGAAACCAGATTACACATATAAAAAATTAAAATTGAGAATGGAAATATGGAATGTGTCAAAAAGAAAACTACCCGACCAAAAGGCAGAAAACAGTCTAAATTAGTTTGACAGCAGATGGGCATGGGACTGGCTCATGTATTTTGACCTAGATATGAATTATAAATAGTTTCATGCAGTACAGTACAGGGTTACAAGAATATGATCCCTGAATCTGCTCTTAATCCCTATCTTCTACCCTTGACTGTTATTGCTATTAAATACATATACAGTGTAACCTGCCTAATCTGACACCTGAGTATTCCAACATCCTGCTTTAACTGACACATTTTTATGGTCCCAAAATATACCTATCCTTTCAGGACAACCCTGAGTATTCTGACACCCTGCTTAATCCAACATTTTTTTCTGGTGTCCCAGTGTGTTGGATTAGACAAGTTACACTACATCTAAATGCTATTTTTGAAAGGTACAGACATCATTTCGATGTTTGAACTTATCCATTTGGTGCAGAAATTGTTTGAAATAGAGAAAAGAGAGAAGCACAAACATCCTTAAAAATGTCAACTAACTTCTTACATAAGGAATTTCCCATGAGTGGTCAATTTTTGTCGAGCCTGCGACTTTTGTCGCAGAAAGCTCGACATAGGGATAGTGATCCGGCGGCGGTGTTAGCTCAATTCTTAAAAGCTTTATGTTTTAGAAGGTGGGAGACCTAGATGCTTCATACTTTGTATGTGGATGCCTCATGTTACGAAGTTTCAGTCAGTCACATGTCCAATGTCCTTGACCTCATTTTCATGGTTCAGTGACTACTTGAAAAAAAAGTTACGGAATTTTTGTAATGTTAAATTCTCTCTTATTATAAGTAATAGGATAACTATATTTGGTATGTGCGTACCTTGCAAGGTCCTCTTGCCTGTCAGACAGTTTTCACATGACCTCGACCTCATTTCATGGATCAGTGAACAAGGTTAAGTTTTGGTGGTCAAGTCCATATCTGAGATACTATAAGCAATAGGTCTAGTATATTAGGTGTATGGAAGCACTGTAAGGTGTACATGTCCAACTGGGAGGTGTCATCTGACCTTGACCTCATTTTCATGGTTCAGTGGTTATAGACAAGTTTTTGTGTTTTGGTCTGTTTTTCTTATACTGTATGCAATATGTCTTCTATATTTTGTATATGGAATGGTTGTAAGGTGTACAGGTCTACTTGGCAGGTGTCATATGACCTTGACCTCATTTTCATGGTTCAGTAGTCAAAGTTAAGTTTTTGAGTTTTGGCCTTTTTTCTAATACTATATGCAATAGGTCAACTATATTTGGTGTATGGAAATATTTCATGATCTATATGTCAGTCGTGCAGGTTTTATTTGACCTTGACCTCATTTTTTACGGTACATTGCTCAGTGTTAATTTGTGTTTTGGTCTGATTTTCTGAAACTATAAGCAATAAGTCAATTTTATTTGTTGAATGGAAGAATTGTTAGCTGTACATGCCTACCTGGCATGGTTCATCTGACCTTGACCTCATTTTCATGGTTCAAAAGTAAATATTTAGTTTTCTTGGTTTATGTTAAGTTTATGTGACAGTTGTAATAAAGCTTTATTATTAGGACTATCAACATAATATCAATGATTAGTAAAGAAGGCGAGACATTTCAGTGTGTGCACTCTTGTAGAAAGTTTTTATGATGTTTTTGGCAGAAACAAAGATAGATTGAATACACTAATAACTAGCAAAAATGTTCAACAAATAAAGATATATGAATTATTTACATTATTTAATCCACAACAGACCATTGGGAAGAGTTAATGCCCCATGAGTCACCCCTTTTTTGCAGCTATTGTATAGCTGTAATAGATAGAGAGGAAAGAAGCAAAAAAACAAGAAGATTTACATATTCATAATGGACAAAATTGTTAATCTTCTTCTAGCACCTCATAGAAGTTATTTTTCTGAATGAGGATTTTTATCCATTTTTGCATTTTTGTCAAAAAAACACTTCCCACTTTGATGTTCTTATTGTGGCAATTACATAAAATAAATGGTAAGAATGGGTATTAAATGCAGCAAACCGTTCTAGTGATTGTTTAATGTTAAAGGGGGATCATACTAACATGAATAACAGTTGTTTGACAGTCTACTGAATTTAGTAGTTAAAAACTTTAAAAAGCAAAAACTAAGAAATTCAAAATTTTCACACTAGGTATAGGATTTATTGTCATTGAAAAAAAATTATCTCAAAAACTTTCATAAATACAAGGTATTAACCATTCACAGTAAAAATAATCATCATTACAAGACCTGCAAATATGAACCTATATAACATCTACAAATAAGCAGACATAACTGATTGGGGGAAAAATCATCTCAGAGTAGCATGTTTAAACAAGGTTTTAAGCTCCTGGGAGCCATTGGTTTTAAAATAATCACAATGGGAAGTATATTCCCCCTTTCAAGTTTTTTTAATTTGAAAAAGTATTGCTTTAATTTTTGGGACTTCACTGTAATCTATATACTAATTGACTAAGTGTTTTTGGCATCTATGTTCTTAACTAACAGCATCCTGATAAAATTGTTTGAATAATGGCATAAAGTTTTTAATTGCAGCTGACAGGTACCAAAATGAAACATTGTTATTTGTTGGGTCAATCTTTAAAGATTCCATGATATGAAAAGCCGCTGCTTCCTTTTCATCCAAAATGGCAAAACAGCTTGCCATCAAGTTGTGAAATAAAACATGATAATATTCCTCTATTTGCAATTGGAGAACAATCATGGTTGATATTACTTTTCTGCAGCTACTTTCGTCTCTTTGTTTAAAGAAACACATGAATTTTAAGAACAGTGCATACAGTGTGGGGTGTATGCGTAGTCCAAGCCTTTGTTCTAAGGGTAAAGATGTGAAAATGCCATTCGATACGATTTCAAGTTGTAAAGGAAGTGGTAGCATCTCTATTTCAGCCGCCATGAAAATGACATCGAAACACATCTCTCCACAAATATTGACGGTGCATTAAGCAGACTCATTTCAAACTCCGACTTGTTCCTAGAATAAAATATTGTGAAATCTTCAAAACCAGAGATGTCTTTCTCTATATCTACCATCAGACGATCTAGAACGTCTTGGTCATCTGTTTTTATAATTTGATTG
This sequence comes from Mytilus trossulus, assembly GCF_036588685.1. Taxonomy (NCBI): domain Eukaryota; kingdom Metazoa; phylum Mollusca; class Bivalvia; order Mytilida; family Mytilidae; genus Mytilus; species Mytilus trossulus. The sequence goes on along the minus strand of NC_086376.1, from coordinate 71,555,248 downwards.
ATTAAAATTTTCATAATTTCGTACAAGTAATCAACATATCTGCCTCTATGCTTGACCTGTACACCTCTATTCAAAACGCGATCGCAAATTTCGACTGCATGATCTAGTTCACCATCAGCATAGTAAAATGTTGCTGTTCTTAACGGAAACCCACTACCATCAACTTCTTCTGTTTGTTCGAGCAATTCTTTTGTCATTTGTAAATAGCCAGGCCATGCTCTACGTTCTCTCACATACACACTATAAGACAACATCCCCATACAGTTTTTTATAAGTCTTATGAACAACCATAAGTTTCCTGGAAATTTCTCCGTGTATTTGAGGAGCAAAGTAAATCTATCTAGATTTTATTTTGGTCTATAAGGAACATAATTTTGCCATAAGCTATTGTTGTTTCCGATAAAGAATAGTCGTTCTAAGATTTCTAAACGGGCTTCTAGCCAACCGAGAGCTATTGATTGACATTTTGCCATCTGAAGCACGGACCGGTCTTCTGAACTTAGTGTGGAGATTTTTTGGAATGACAGCAGCACAACGACTTCGGTGATATAATTTATAAAGATGTCTAAATCTTTTATCAAAGAAGTTACAGCTTCGCTGGTGAATTTCGAGTTAATCATGTTCCTATTTCCTATAAAGTAGTTAGGTAAATGCTTATTTGTTATACATTTTCGTAGCATTTTCAGACAGAAAATCGTAAATGGAAAGAAATTTGTGTCCTTGAAGTCATCTTCATACTTTTCTGAACACCAATACACAATAGTTTTCATGATGTAGGATGACAGCACCGTGTCTTTATCTTTTATTTTAATATAGTCTTTAAGAATGATTTTCAGCAGTGCATAGGTTGCTATCTGAACTTCAGAAAATTCTTCAACAAGAATCTGTTCAGCGTGATTAAAAGACAGTCTCCATTGAATTTCTCGATCATGACTATCAAAGTGACCAGCAGGTGCCAAATAGCACGGAGAGCTGCATATTTTTTCTATTGTGCGTCTATTCGGCCACCCTGATGGCCGAGCACGCGATATCCAAAAGTTGGCTTCCTCTGGCCAACCTCTATACAGTATAGCAACCACGTTATCCATCTCGAATTCAATATACTTTTCTATTTGTTTATCTTTTCTACCAACCATTTGCCTTATATGCTGCAACGACTGTCCTGTTTCGGAACCCTTTGAAGTAGAAGCAGGACCGTGTGGACTACGCAATGAAGTTTTAAATGAGCGTTTGAGTGGATAATTGTCTTCTTGTATTAAACTGACATATTTCAAAGTCATAAATGGTCTTTTCTAATGTACCTAAATAATTTTGCAAATAATAATGTCCATCTTTATTTATGAAAACCTGAGGATCGACATAAGTTTGCACAACTTTGAATTTATAATATCCGGGAAACTCTCGATCTGCTTTTGCTTGGACTCTTATCTTAAACTTCATAATATCATCCTTGGAAAACTCAGTCTTCATATCTTCACGGGTGTATAAAACATCGACTGACTCATCGTCAGAGAGTAGTTGCATGCGCTTCAGAACTAACATAGAGTCAAACTCACTTGGTTCACCACTAAAATAGGGACCACCTGTCATTCCGTCTGCATCACTACCTGTGTGTACTGTTTCAAGAAGGTCTTTGTCATATATTTGAAATAAGTTATATGTAAAAAAAAAGATACTTCTATTTCAAACGTCGAATGTTGACTTCAGTCTTCGAGAATCCAATTGCTAGCATAGTTTCCATTATAAACGTACTTTTCTCTTCTTCGTTCATTATTAAATGATGAAATATATAAGTTTAAGAAAGTTTATTATATTGCTCTATAAATATATCAATCAGAAAGGATTTCAAAAGTAAAAAAGACATTAAAACCCGCGTTATAAAGATTCAACAAGCATTTCAATTTATACTATACTTTGTTTGTTTTTGGTTCTTTGATTTTTCAAGTCTATCCATTTTGGAAAGTGATGTTCCCCTTTCCTTTAGTATCGATTTTATAGAATGAAATGTGAGAAAAATTAGACCTAGTTTTGAATCCTAATTAGGCAACAGAAGTACTGTTAACATAAACGTTACAATTTGTTTTTGCACCAGCTGTGCATTTCGACAATCAATTTAGGTACGGTATCAAAATGACAACATTACATGACAGGGCTACAATAGTGATTTTGACTCTATGTCAGTTCTGAAGCGCATGCAGCTACTTTCTGACGATGAGTCAGTTGATGTCTTATACACCCGTGAAGATATGAAGTCTGATTTTTTCGGACGTTGATATTATGAACTATATAACAATCCTAACGGGAAGGATTGTGCCTGATAGATATAGGAAGATGTGGTGTGAGTGCCAATGAGACAACTCTCCATCCAAATAACAATTTAAAAAGTAAACCATTATAGGTTAAAGTACGGCCTTCAACACGGAGTTCATGTTCATATGATGAAATCATAATCTTTCAGTCAGTTTAATTGAAGTCTGGAGCTGGCATGTCAGTTAACTGCTAGTAGTCTGTTGTTATTTATGTATTATTGTCATTTTGTTTATTTTCTTTGGTTACATCTTCTGACGTTAGACTCGGACTTCTCTTGAACTGAATTTTAATGTGCGTATTGTTATGCGTTTACTTTTCTACATTGGTTACAGGTATAGGCGGTGGGTTGAGATCTCACAAACATGTTTAACCCCGCCGCATTTTTGCGCCTGTCCCAAGTCAGGAGCCTCTGGCCTTTGTTAGTCTTGTATTATTTTAATTTAAGTTTCTTGTGTATAATTTGGAAATTAGTATGGCGTTCATTATCACTGAACTGGTATATATTTGTTAAAGGGCCAGCTGAAGGACGCCTCCGGGTGCGGGAATTTCTCGCTACATTGAAGACCTGTTGATGACCTTCTGCTGTTGTGTTTTTTTATTTGGTCGGGTTGTTGTCTCTTTGACACATTCCCCATTATCATTCTCAATTTTATACATCTCAGCATGTTCACTCTTGTTTTCTTTGAATATCTTCGATTGCTTGGAATCTATTCCAAAATAAAATTAGTATTTTTTTTTAACAAGGCGAGTAAATTTCGAGAATTTCGTATTCAAATATGTATAAATGCATTTAAAATTTTAATTATAAATTTTTTTTAATTTGTTTGCAAAAGTATAAAATATTCTAAATAATATGTTCTTAACCCAAGCAGAAAACCCTAGCCGTATTGTGCACAACTTTTGGGAACTATTAATTCAGTGTTTTCTTTGAATAAGGCGAGTAAATTTCGAGATTTTCATTTTGAAATATAAACAAATGCATTTAAAACTTTAATTATATTATTTTTTAGTTTCAACTTAAGTTTACATAACGTCTTTAGCTTAAAAAAAATGAAATCAATAAAATTGCAGATTTAACAACCCTGTTGGTTAATATCAGACCAATGGGGCAATTTTTAAGCTTAGCTTGGTGCTATTTATTTAACTTCCATGCATAATTTATTTTGTTTGAGTCGTTTCATTTGCTCACAAGTACACGTGGTAGCATTCGATAATTATATTGCATACTATTTAGTATCTTCAAGAAAAGGCGATTTTTGTCGAGCCTTCGACTTTATTCGAAAAAGCGAGACTAAGCGTTCCTATATTTCGTCGTCGTCGGTGTCGTCGGCAGGGTCCACAAATATCCACTCTGTGGTTAAAGTTTTTGAAATTTAAATAACTTTCTTAAACCATACTGGATTTCTACCAAGCTTGGACAGAAGCTTGTTTATGATCATAAGATAGTATCCAGAAGAAAATTATGTAAAAAAACAATCCATTTTTTCTGTATTTTACTTATAAATGGACTTAGTTTTTCTGCAGGAAAACATTACATTCACTCTGTGGTTAAAGTTTTTTAAATTTTAATAACTTTCTTAAACTATCCTGGATTTCTACCAAACGTAGAAAGAAGCTTGTTTACCATCATAAGATAGTATCAAGAAGTAACTTTTGTAAAAATAAAAATCATTTTTTTCGGTATTTTTCTTATATATAATGGACTTAGTTTTTCTGCGGGAAAACATTTCATTCACTCTGTGGTTAAAGTTTTTAAAATTTTAATTACTTTCTTAAACTAGCTATCCTTGGTTTGTATCAATCTTGGACAGAAGCTTGAAGATGATCATAAGATAGTATCCAGAAGTAAATTTTGTGAAACGATAAATCCGTTTTTTCCGCATTTTACTTTAAATGGACTTGGATTTTCTGCCAGGAAACAACACATTCACTCTGTTGTTAATTTTTTTTAAATTTTCTTATACTATTTTTAATATGTACCAAACTTGGACAGAAGCTTGTTTATAATCAAAAGCTAGTATCTAAAAGGAAATTTTGTTAATATTTTGTATCTGTGTATCTATTTTTAACTTATAAATGGATTTAGTTTTTCTTCCAGTTAACATTACATCCAGTCTGCAGTTAAAGTTTTAAAAACATTTATTAGATTCATAAACTATCCTGGATTTTTCCAAACTTGGACAGAAGGTTCTTAAAATCAAAAGATAGTATCAAGAGGAATATTTTTATTGATTTTTCCCTCATTTTTGTTGAGCCTGCAATTTACAGCAGAAGTAGGCGAGACACTGTGTTCCGCGGAACCCTTACAATTTTTAAATCATTTTCCACAAAATAAATTTGACAATTGAATTTTTTTCTCCTTTTTCAGCCGGTTCAGATTTTCTTAACCATGTGTATATGTTTTGGTAATGAATATTTTTCATTGAATAAGACAAGGGAGTTATCTATGTATGGGCTTATACATTGTTTCAATGCAACGAGGATTCACACGCGTTCATTTCTTAAAGTTCGGTTTAATGTCATCTAGTAATGACCAAGTCTTAGTGTAGAGTTCAATATTTTATTTAGTAATCACCTCACAAAGCCTCTTGTGGAAATATGTTTACATGCTGTGTTCCCCAAGATATGAAAATAGATAAACGATGTTCCTCTATATAAACATACTTTTATGTTGCACAAAACAAGTGTGCAGTAACATCATGGGCTGCTATCTATTCTTACAATCAATGTTTCATAAATAGGCATTCTAAATAATATTTAAAACTGGTTCAAGAATAATAGATGTAAACTAAACATTTTTAATTTATTTTGGTGTTGCAAGCATAAATCAACGGATTACGCAGCAGACATTGTTGAATGCATCATATAACATACTGGTTGGGTGAACATATCCCTTCAGTTTACTGTGCTCTTTGGAGTTTCACAGTCTTGTCAGCTTCTGCACTGAATGCATTTTGTTGTTGCAGCGACTAACTTCCCTTTCTCTGATAGTCATATATAAAACGGACCACCAGATCTGTCCTTCCGTCGGTGTATGAAGAAGAGCATTCTGTTGTAACATTAAGTTTAACTATATTTTTTGTTTGTTGTAGTCATTGCATTTAATTGTCTGATACCTATTCCATAAAGCAAACATGCTTTGTTTTGACCATTCATCTTTTATAATATTTCTGACTACAGGTTATCGCAACTTGTTCTATTTATTCACATCTCAATCAGCTATAAATAATATTATGATGAGCATGATGTTAAGTTACACTATATATTGATATTCTTCATTTTTAGCGCGTTCGTCTATTGTTGTTTACCAATAACGTCTTTGACTACAGCTCAAATCTGATTAATTTTCTCATCTGATATGGATGAAGTAAAAGTGAGATGTAAGCAAAGTAGTAAAGAAGGATTACTATACCTCCGAAATAAGTATTTTGGTGATCCCAAGTTATAATTGTTACAAATCTGTGATAATGTTTTGTTTCAAATTAATATGTTAATAAACTGGTTCTTTTATTTTCTTTGACAACACGTTACACAGCCCCTTTCATCATAAGCAACCTTGATGAAACTATGTCTCCACTTCAGTGAAGAAGTATATTCTTTTGGCATTTGTTCTTTTTATACAAAATATATATGGCCTTCCAAACGAGTTTAAATTGAAAACTACGTTCAAACCCATGATTGCGTTGGATGCCAGACTATCTTCTTCAAGTAATTTGACTCCAGATTCATTGACATATTGGAAAGAAAACAATAATTTCACGGAAGAATGTTCATCATTAAATACTTTACGTTTGTGTTTATTGATGGTGTATTTAAAATGTTATAAAATTTTATTCCAACAGGATTGTTTTTTGATAAAAAAAAAAAAAAAATCAAAGTTTTGCAAAAAATTTGTATTCATTGATTTCCAATAAATTGCAAACTGAATTTTGTTTTCAATTTGATAGCGGTACCTAGAAAAACTTATTTTACCGTTATTTCTATTTTTACCAAACTGTAAATGCAAACAACTTAAATATTGAGACAGCATAAATTACTTTTCGTGGTTTTTGAATGATGAGTTTTATTCAACCAGCAAATGTTTACGCTAAAATAGACCAAGGAGGTTATATTAGAATCTAATATAACCTCCTTGAATAGACTATCGAAAAAAACAGGCGACCTGAATAATCCTTCACAAAAACTGGCTATTTACTAAGGTTTTCTTTTCCCAGGCATATATTACCTTAGCCGTATTTGACACAACGTTTTGAAATTTTGGATTCGCAATGCTCTTCAACTGTATTTGTTTGGCTTTATTAATATTTTGATATGAGCGTCACTGATGAGTCTTATGTAGACAAAACGTAATCCTGGTACCTTTGATAACTATCTACACCACTGGGTCGATGCCACTGCTGGTGGACGTTTCGTCCCCGAGGGTATCACCAGCCCAGTAGTCAACATTTCGGTGTTGACATGAATATCAATAATGTGGTCATTTTATAAATTTCCTGTATACAAAATCTTGAAATTTTCGAAAAACTAAGGATTTTCTTATCCCAGGCATAGATTACCGTAGCCGTATTTGGCACAACGTTTTGAAATTTTGAATTCTCAATGCTTTTCAACTTTGTATTTGTTTGGCTTTATAAATATTTTTATATGAGCGTCACTGATGAGTCATATGTAGACGAAACGCGCGTCTGGTGTACTTAATTATAATCCTGGTACCTGGTGATAAATATTATAATGTCTACTTAAAAATGGCCCCTGATATACGTAGTTAAAAGTTTTCGCTAAAATGTTCAGCGTCCGTTTAATAAGTTTTGAGTCTAGAATGAGTGAATGACTGCATTTTATATTCCAGAACATCAGTGCGTATGTTTTCCATTTTTCAACCCTTAAGGATAACTGGAAAATAGAAATATGGTCACTTTTGGTCTTCTTCCGAGCGGCAGTAACACCTTTGCCAAATGGGGCGTCTTATGTTTGTTTGGGATATTTAAGGGCATACGAGAAGGTATCAGGGGAGACAACGACATTGCTAACGTAAAATTAGTATATAACTGTTCTTTAGGTTTACATTGGCCTTTGTAAAACGTAGATTTGACTGTCACAAATTGAGTTACCAAGCGACGCGTAGTCGAGCAAGTAAACGAATATTTGTAACAGCTAAATCAAGTTTTATGAAGGTCAAGCTCAAAATACAAATGTCCATTTTAATGCCTCATATTATTATAAATCGCATTTGATAAATATTTCAAAAATCATTAATTGATTAAGAAAGAAAAAAATCCATGTTACAACTAAGAATACAATAAATGATAAAAACCTTAAAATTGTTATGAATATGACAGTTGTTATCTATTCGTTTCATGTGTTTGAGCTTTTGATTTTGCCGTTTGATTAGGGACTCTCCTTTTTTCATTTTCCTCGAGATCTGCATTATTTTATTTACTTTTTTTGCATCTTTTTTACCATGTAAACAATATGACACTATATATATGTATACTCTGGATGTCAAACATAAGTTAATTAGACATTTGCGGAAACTAGGTCTTTACCTAGGATTACACTAGACTTACGATTACAGGTGACAAAAACAAGGGGTTGTCTCAAAATACAAAAACAAACCAACATTACAGATACAAAATAGCAAATGGTGTCTTTTATATAAAAAAAAGATGTAAGCAACACGTAAAAATTTCAAGTGTCCAAAGCGCTTTTCTGGATTAAACATCAGGACAACACAAAGCCGAATATTTGAAGACAAGGATTTATAAGGACCGAATGTGTAGATAGATGTATGATATATATATATATTATCAGCATGAGAAATAGACTTTCCCCACGAAAAAGGTAGTTTTATACTATGGTTAATATACGAAAACCAGCAAAAATATTGTTCAGAGGATACTCTACAAACTGTCCAATCTGAAATAGTAATGTTGGTGTCGTTTTTGTTATGCACGATTACAACTTTGAATCCGCATCTGTTGCCTTGCCGACTTCAATAGTTTGTGATTTTTTTCTTATAATTTCGCCTGCTACACTTTTGCATTTTTCATCCCTAACGATCAGATGAATAGATTTGCTTACAAAATGTCGCAGTGAGAGATCACGGGCTGTTCCAGGTGTTGGAACGCCCCTTTTTGTGCCGATCAATGCTTTTGAATATATGGACACATGGTCGTCGGAACCCACGGGCCCCCCCCCCCTTTTTCCCATTTATCTTTGGTTGGAATTCCCTTTTGAAAATGGCTGAATTGACCCCTGCGTCGTTTGTGCACATTGTATTACAATTCCATGAAAATAGTACCAGTCTCGGAATAGGAATTTAAGCTCATGTTTTGAGCATACCCGTTCCACCCATGTTCATAGGGGGTAATTCTCTACACCGCGAAAAAACGTCCATAATTAATGATTCCCAAGATCTTTATTTTAATAATTGCATAAAAGAAAAACATCTTGAAACTCGTTTGTCATTTTAAGTTTGTTTTGCTGTTGAAAACGTAGATAGCAAAGTTTTTTTTAACTATTTGAGTACACCTATCCTTACATTTAAACTATTTGAATACACCTATTCTCACATATTAACTGAGTCTGCGAACAGTCTAAAATATATTTCCGACATAGAGAAGTTTGTTGATAGCCGTTTTTTTGGGGTTTTTTTCTCGAATAGTTGTGATATTTTTATATTGAATCCAAAAACGTAGACAAAAGTGTGTGTCCTATTTAGGAAAAATAAGAGATTTCAAAATTATATCGAACGGCAAGTGAAATTTCTTGGAGAATAAATAGATCAAAAACACCAGTCCGATGTATTTCCTCGTTCTCTTTAAAACGAAATAAAAGAGAGAAAGTATTCTTAGCATAAACATGCTAACATGCCCCATGGTTGAGTGCACCTTTACTAACACAAAGTATTGCTGCCTTTTTTCCGCAATCGTCCCAATCTAGCTACTGCAACGTCAATTGCGATATTTTGTGTGTCTCTTGTTATTTTAATTTTTAAAATAATGTTAGTTTATTCTATCATACTTCGTCCAATAACAGCATTTCAACCTGAATAACACCGTATACAATAATTAATGTTGCTGCAAATATCTAAGAAAAAAAATCGGTATTCCATATGTTCAACTACAGAAAAACATCAAAATAACATTGTTTTGGATAGACGGTTTATTTTTACACTTTGAGAAAGCCCAAGATTTAAATGTTACCTGTAAGTGTAATTGTAATCCTAATCGTAGGTGTATTTTAGTTTTCGCAAATGTCTTTTAGTCACTAGACGTATCAATACTTTCAGAATGCCTCAGAATGGTTTCAGTTTTGACAAAAAAAAGATTTGAGTCTCAAAATGTGACTTTCTCGTGTTTTTTTTTTAAATTCAAAATGGTGGCTTTCTTAGTCACGGACTGATAGAACGTGGAATCTATCAGTCAACCGACAGTCAATAAATAAATCAATAATACTTCTTGCACTTAGCAATGTGCATGAATGACTATTAATTTCTCTCACGGAAGAACATGACAGTAACTTGACATTTGACTTGGCACTGTCATCATAAAAGAGGGACGAAAGATACCAAAGGGACAGTCATTTGTTATACCTTTATTTTTTTCTTTTATTTTTTCTTTTTCGAGTGATATTTTCTATTAAAACAATGAAATTTCAAAATAATTTCTACCCCAGGAATGACCTTAGCTGTAAATGGCAGTGTCTTTCGTAATCTTGATCTAACCAGTAACACTTTATGTTTGTGTTATGCATGTGCAAATATAAGGAAACAACATCTTCCTTAGAGTTGATTTCCTATATCCAACATTGTGAAATAAAATATCTCTTTGTTGGAACCATGGCAACAATCTCCATTTATTTGGTACAAATTATTGCAAAAAAAGGGGGGCTGAAACTAATATAAAAGTCCCCAAAATGTGTTCAATCCATTAATCATCTGACATGAAATATCATTGATATGGTTCTATTTATAAATTAACTGTTACAAAATTTAGAATTTTTGAAATACTAAGGCTTTTCTACCTCAGGCATAGATTACCTTAGGTGGATTTGGCAAAACTTTAAGGAATTTTGCTCCACAATGCTCTTCAACTTCGTACTTTATTTGGCCTTTTTAACTGTATTGGATTCGAGCGTCACTGATGAGTCTTTTGTAGACGAAACGCGCGTCTGGCGTATATACACAAGTTAGTCCTGATATTTATGATGAGTTTATCTACAACAACTGGGTCGATGCCAATGCAGGTGGAGATTCATTTTCCCGAGGGTATCACCAGCCAAGTAGTCAGCACTTGTGCTGACATGAATTATCATTGATATGGTTCTATTTATAAATAAACTGTTTACAAAATTTGGAATTTTTGAAATACTAAGGCTTTTATATCTCATTCATAGATCACTGATGAGTCTTTTGTAGACGAAACATGCGTCTGGCGTATATACAAAATTTAGTCCTGATATCTATGATGAGTTTATCTAGAGTGATACCTTTTCTGGAGCCATAGACAGTTATCTATCAAGACGTAAAAAAATCTTACTTATATTTGCTCATTTTTATATACCTTTGAATTGAAAAGGTCAAGGGTAAAATTTTATTGCAAAACACTGCACTTATGGGCGGTACGGGTGTGAAAATACGGACTGTCAAACGGAATAATGACATATAAACTTGCAAAAAACTAGATTTATGTTCATATAAACCAACTTGGAAGGCTATATTAATCTTCAGCTATCTAATAATCAATTATATTACTAGTGTACACAAACTTTAATATTAAAAAAATCACCATTGCTTAAATTCGAAACTAAATGTCTAACTGTGTATTGCTACTATGATTTCTTTATTTACTTTTACCAAACGAAACTACTACTGGGTCGATGCCTCTGCTGGTGGACTGATAGTACCCGATGGTATCAGCACTCCACAATTACGAAATTTGTGTAATACAATTTTGTTGTCACAATATTTTTTAGATACTTTAGAATTAAGGAAATGTATCTCCCTCATGCAAAGCTCTGATTACTTGCCAGGCTATGGCATAATTTTTGGTCCTTTTTGTCTCGCTTGACGTAGTATTAGTTTGTTATTAGGTCAGTTCATGGGGAACCACTAGTGGTAAGTTAATGATAATTGGTATGCAGTTGTATAACCCTTGGTATATCACATTTCCATGGAAATTGTTTGGCACCTCCCCTCAGTCGTGGTTTATTGACTTTGAGACTTTGCTTAGTTTACATGTATTAGTTTGTTTTGATTTATTTAAAGGTAACTACTTATGATAACTCAGTGGTATTTGGTATGCAGTTGTATTAGCATTGGCAAAACTCATTTCCATGAAAATTGTTTAGTCATGTACCTTCAGTCATAGTTCATTGACTGTGAATATTTCCAAAACAATTTAACTTACATGTAAAAGAGTTGCTACTTTAATTTCAATATCTGCATTATCGAAATTACAAAAAAGGGAGACATATTTTTGTGATAACAGTTTATTTGTTTAAAGCTTCTTCATCCTTTTAAAAGCTTTGGATTTTGAAATATTTTGGCCTCCAGCATCACTGAAAAGAAATTGATTGTCGAAATTCGCATCTGGTGCAGAAATATTGGTACCGTGTATGTTATTATTGTATTTACATTTAAGGATTTCAAACCAAAAACAAAAACATTCAGAAACAATTACTTTGTTGACCAGTCGGCTGTTTCTGGTTAACTTATTGCTTTTCTTTTTTCAAATAAAGCAACTTGTTTTTGACTTATGAGTTTGAATGTCGCATCCCTTACACATTTAAATATAACTCAGTATGATATATGACAGAAATAATGACAAGATATAAATTCAATCTGAGTTCCGATTCCACTGTTATCTGTACATTGTATTTGTAAGTTAATGACAACATTTACATCATAAATAAAGACATTATACTTTTATTATCATGGGGAGGAAAAAAACAATCAACGTCACAGCGCATTCATTTCATTTCAACAACTCAAAACTTTGAAGTGACAGGGTAGAACAGTTTGAGTGAAAAACGATGGAAAAACAATTGTTTAAGACTGTTTTATAACGCGCGTCTGGCGTATATACTAAATTTAGTCCTGGTATCTATGATGAGTTTATTTAAACATGAATTTTGCAGCATAAACTGTTAATGTTTAACTATTAGATTGATTGGTGAACACTTTTTAATAATAAGGTCAATTTCAGCCATAGCTTATATATAGTTCAGACTCAAGGAATACAGAGTAATATTGTAATACTTTATTCAATATAATAATCTTCTAAACATATGTCTGCATGATGCATGACTAAGATATAAAAAAAAAAAAATTTAGTTCCCTTCAGATATTTTCCTAGTTATTATGAATTCTAATAACTGATAAAATTAAATAAAAATAAAAACTGATTTTCAAACAATTTCTCTGTTGTTTGGCATTATTCCCAGTTTCATATTACATTTGAAATTTGAACCATAAGGATTCTCATAAGTGTATTTGTTAGGTTGTGCGCATCTAGCATATGTCTTCAGCAATTTCAATTTGGGTCGACGAAGAGCTAAGTTGTAACAATCATACCAAACACAAAGTTGAGTATCTTGAATCCAAAATGGAGCATTGGTGGGAATTGATAGCATCCACTGTATTCTACAGTCGCTGTCCGTGTTATTTTGATAGTATGAAGTGAAAGAATTAAGCTTCGCACAAAATTTTCCCTGTGTCTCAATGGCACATTTTCTTACATTATTTGTCTCACTACTCCGCCATCTGGAACAAATTGCGACGTCTTCGAACCATTTTTCGTTTTCGAAAGAAATCAATCCCATTGTCTTGGGACACACAATGTATGATTGTTTTTGTCCTATGCTGTATTGTATTGATACGGTCATGTTATAAACATTCGAACAGGAGTACTCATTTATATCTTGGCACGATTTAGTACCATATGAATAATAGTATTTCGAACATAATTTTATTTGTTTAAACCAGTCCGGTGTGGGTGACATCATTCTACTTATTTCCTCAATTTCGATATGTGTAGGTATGGATTTATGTAGTAATAGTCTTAACTTGTTTTCAAATTGAAACTCAGAATGCAGTTTCTTGTAGTTTTCCTTATTGTTGCTGGTAAACCGGTCCTGAATATCTTTCAACAGTTCATGTAAATATGCTTTGTCAGTATAAATCTGAAAATAAAAATTGAATAATATTTTCACAGTCATCGAAAAAAGCTAATTATGGTTAAGAGATTTTGTTGGGGGGTGAAAATGTGTTCACTTAACTAAATTTAAAGAGGAAGCGCTTCATCTGAAATCGATCGAATGATGACAAACCCAATATATTAGTCCAGTCAATTTGTGCATAATTTTGACAAAATTCAGCAGATACAAACGGAACAGACATAGACGTTTGAGCTGACAATCAGTGAACCACTCTTTTGATGCAAGCATACGAAGATGTTGGGTTTTGAATTGTTCAATTTGAAACAGTTGAATGAGGGCTAAGGAACTGCAGAAGCACTCCAAAATCACAAGACAAAATGGCAAAAATACTGTCAAACAAATTTTCAGATCTCAAAAAAAATCATCAGTAAAACGGGAAACATACTTCTGATGTTAAAGATAAGTTGTCAATTGAAAGACATCTTCGCTAGCCAAGGGTTACGATCCACTCCCGCTCTCTTCACCCTTGGCGGATTGAGCCAACATTTGTGATAACAATGATGCGCCATCTATCGGAAGATAAAAACCACGCCAATTCCGAATACATTAACCTTGACCAATGGTAGCACTTGAACTCTTCAGCTTGGAGGTAAAAACACGGTAGCGTCTAGATGCTATACACTTGGTAAAGCCGGAAATGAAAGCATACGTCAACATTCATGCATTTGTGCATGAAACATACACAGGAACTTCCATTTGTTGATTAACAACATTCAATTTTTCACTAAATATAGTCGTATGTTTAGGGATGTAAAGGCTTGTTGCACAAAAAACACGTGGCAATTGTTTACAAACACTTTCTACATTTACACGTGATCATGTTACAGGCGCATTTTGATTGGATGCAGCGAGTTTTGACTGCAACCAATAAAAATCCTTACCTTGTGTCTCCGAAATTTTATCTCAATCCGCCAAGGGTGAAGAGAGCGGGAGTGGATCGTAACCCTTGGCTAGCGAAGATGATTGAAAGAAAACAGACACTGTAAAGTGCTACTGATTCAACAAAAACAATGACTGCATTGAATGTATTTTTATCTGTGGTGATGTATCTGAAGTACTTGATGATACATCGAAATTTTCAAATCATGGCATGACTGTGCACCTGTACTACTAGACATATTCCCTTAGCCAAAGTCATTGCTGGAAATTTCAAATCACTAATATCCTGCTTGATAATTGATGAACTTGACAACATAGCAAATAGGCACAATAACAGACATAGACAGAGAGCAAGGAATCTTTTATACTTGGAGTTGTGCTTTCCAAGAGGTATTGTACCAATATCCAACCTTGCAGATTACGCAAAACTGTATAGTAAACGCCTTGAACAACTTGGAGTCATCATAAAAGGAAGAACTGATACAACGCATCTAACAAAACTGGAATGAACATATAGCAGCCATAGGATATTTGCAAACATTCAAGCAAGGTAAATTAGTTCTCTTGATTTTCAACGAAGGTATTCGTAAAGCTCTTTAACAGACATCGTGATAAAAGGCTAAACATTAAGGCATCACCATGGCCATAGCAGGCAAAATACATATGCTTGATACTAAGAATACCTGTACAGGGACACTCAATAAAAGCTGTTAACACGAATCAGTTCAAAAGACATAAGTTTTCTTAGTAAGAATGATACAGGTTTACCAAACATCGAGACACAGTCAAGTAATATCGTTGAGTGAAAGACAACACTTACCATTTCACAGCCATACTAGTTCATATGTTCTACTCATTGTCGAAAGGATACAACTGCAACTTATCAGTTCTCAGATAGAGAGTAAGATGTCTCACAGATTGTGGAACCGATTCATTTTGAAAGAGTACATTGAATGTTCCTGTAAACCTTTTGATAGAAGCAAGCCTAACTCTTCAAACTGTTACGTTGACTTTGAAGGGGCCTTCACTATCACGACTATAAGACATGGCCTGTTTCAGAACTTCTTCAACCCATTCGTTGAGAATCCGGAGAAAGACAAAACCTTTCATATGAGCTTGCATATCATTTATTGCAGCTAGTATTCCATTTTCAGAAGTGTTGTTTTAACCATTCCTTCCATGACAACTCATATTTACTAAGAACGTGTACTGCACAATTTACCGAAATCATCGATTTCAAATATCTCACGGTTCCAGACTGTGAGTCGTCACTGTTTTCTATCACTTTGTCAAGCCCCATTCCATGGATGACACTTCCTTGACTTTCTTTCTTTGTCTCGAATTCTGTTTAATTGCCTTGTAGTTCAGATTTAACAAACATTTAGCATGATATCAGCTCCTGGAATATTAATCTCTAGCACTGAGTCTGGCTAAACGAACAATGGTTATTAGTTCAAGTGACAGTCACATACTCTATTGTCGATCATAATTATCGATACTTCATGATGATAGTCAGATAACTCATCACAAAGACAGAAAAAAAAATCCCGGCCTTATTTGTTTAAAAAAACATGAGTGGAAAACAAATATGTTACACATAAACAAACGACATCCACTGAATTTTAGGTGTAAAACCACCAAATCATGGTACGTCACATCCGGTCGTATATTAAAATTGGTCCAAAAAAAATATTCCTTGGAATTTGACAGTTGAGGTTACATGGTGACTAAACCTTGTACACAGATAAAATAAGGAGAGAAACTTGATTGGTTAACTTCCAGTAATTGTTATATTCTTATATGCAATGAAATGTTATGTTATTTTTTTTTCTATAGTACTGGACAGGGTAAACCTTTACTCATGCCAAGTATTTCTTTATTTGAAACAAAGATAAATTCTACAGAATTTTTGGAAAAGTGCAAATTTAACAATTGAAAATCAATGGTGGTATTACACCTATAGGCTCCTTGTGATTCTCCCATTATAGGTCCTTCATCATTATGTGAGACTTCTATGCTTAATAATGATATATTGGACATTTTCGTTTTCAAAATGGCCAATATTCAAGATGGCCACTATACTTCAATAGTCCTCAGTTAATTATCTTTGTCATAAGAAATACGAAAGGTAATCAAAGTTGGTAAAGTAATATATTATCACAATTTTTTTTAATTTTTTTTTTACTTGATTTCAAAATGGCCGCCCAGATCCGCCATTTTGATTTTCTGAATTGTGTCCATAACTCAATGTTATTTATGACCTCAACTAACACTGTGCAAAGTTTTATGCTTTTACCACAATCTGAACAATTATTGTTTTTTAAATCGACTGGACTCTATAGATATAAAACGTCTGAATAATAGTCAACCATTTTTCCCACGAGGGCGCTAGATTATTACGAGTAACGATACATGTACACCATAAATGAATTATATAACCGCCTTAAAAGTGTACACAACAACACCAATAACAAAAAAAAGGAAACTATAAATGTAATTATTCATTAATATTTCGGATAACAGATATCTTTCATCGGTATGATTGTGATGTTAAATGAATCATATATCATAGATATAGGAAGATGTAGTATGAGTGCCAATGAGAAAACTCTCCATTCAAATTGCAATTTATAAAAGTAAACCATTATAGGTCAATGTCCGGTCATCAACACGGAGCCTTGGCTCACACCGAACAAGAAGCTATAGAGGGCCCCAAAATTAAAAAAACATTCAAACGGGAAAACCAACGGTCTAAAAGAGGGACGAAAGATACCAAAAGAGACAGTCAAACTCATAAATCTAAAACAAACTGACAACGCCATGGCTAAAAATGAAAAAGACAAACAGAAAAACAATAGTTCACATGACACAACATAGAACACTAAAGAATCTATATATAAAAAACATAAAACGAGAAACACGTATAAATTACATAAACAAACGACAACTACTGTACATCATATACTAGTCTACTTAGATTAACCTATAACAATCTTGAAATTTATACAATAAAAAAGTCAATCCGAACTTCAGTTAAGATGCTTGTATCATTCTAAAAATTTGTTAAACATGACAGTGGTTATATGGCTAATTACAATTCTCTGTAACTGTGTATTTGGTTTATGAGAATAAAGATCACAACAGAAAGTTCAAAAATATGCTTTAAATAAAACTAATAATGTGCGATATGAACTAGCACAGCACAATTTCGTCAATAAAAATTCCAAATAAACAGCACTGAACGATATAAATTTGTTAATATTTCAAATATAAGAACGATTGAGTAGTTACAACAGAGTCAGCGTATTTAAACATCGCAAACAAACGGCCGTTAAAATATAATAATAAATAGATTATCGTCCTTATAAGTTTCAGTATTAAACACTTTAAAAAAAAACGCGGAAGACATTTCAGCGCATTGATAGGACATTTTAGCGAATAAAAATCGGACATTTTCGCGCCAGGGTACAACCCTTTTTAGTGCCAAAAAATAAAGAAAAACGTAACAGCTAAAAAAAAATGCTCATTTTAATGGGTATAGAACTACTCTGGATCATTATTTGTTCGCTTTGAGAATAACATGGAATTACTGCTCAAAGCTTATGTGGAAACTGAATCATTAGTTACATAAAGTATTCGGTCAGATGATCTGCAAATTGACACATCTCTTAAATGACTAATCTGATGGCGCAACGGACATGAACTCTTCTTCGAGATAATAAGTTGAATCTTGATCACCTATGCTATGCCAAATAAATTTTCAGGCATTTGCCTTCGTCTGATTCACACTCTTTGTATTCTGCACTTAACCCAATGTTTCGAATTATGATAAAGGTACGTTTTCGCTTAAATAGGCTATCGACAAATACAGGTGAACGTCACTGACCGGATTAATCCTGCGTTAAAATGGGCTCTAATGCTTGCGCTAAAATGTCCCCTTGTAGTTAAAATATTTTCGCTAAAATGTCTTGCGCCCAAAAATTAAATAACATAACATATAGAGCTTGTTTTCCCTTGTTTATTTTGGATAAAAAAAATCAATCAAATTAATAGCCAGAACTCATAAAAATTGACATATATCTAGAAACAATTTTTTGATTTGAAAATACGGATTAAAAATTGGATTTTTCTTTAATTATCTATTCTAAAGGACCCGATGCCACTATGAATTCTTAATTTAGTTTTGCTTTCACATGTAACAAATTGGACAACCGGGGTTGTCAAAAACTAAAGATTACGCCTATTTGAGAAAGAGAACATGGATTATGATTACGAATTAAACATTAAATGTTGTAGTTGTGTTTCTCCCTTGCCATGGTCGTCTGAATTTCTTTACTAAATTCCTTAGTTTAAATAAGACAAAACTCTAACATAGCTTTTTTTGCTCACAGATTTCACTTTCAAACCGTATGTTATAACATGAATTTTCTACTTGGTATTTTCATACAACATACTGTCCAACTCATCCTTATGTAAAATTACATTTAACAACTCAATTAGTTCCATATTCATAAATATAACAACAAACGATACACTGTACGCTGTAGCTGTGGTTTATAGAAAGCCAACGGGGTATTGTTGCTGTAAGCACATTCGATGAACTGGAACCTGAATTTATAAATAGACGCTATAACAACTGGTCTTTCAACTACCTTCACCCTTTTGTGTTTATTAATTATTATCGATGTAAACGATCAGATTGAAACCGAAAATATCAACATATCTCAAACTATCAGCAAACGGTTCTTTACATATACATTATGACAATACTTTTACAAAAATTTCTTATGCTAATAAAGAATGATCTTATTTTTAAGTTATCACACCTGAACAGCTGTTTTCATCGACTGTCTTTTGTTGTTATTCTCGATTAATTCCGATATTTCTCTCATACCTCCTCCATACAACCAAGGGTTATCCAGAACTGTGGGTATCCAAGTTGAAATTCCCCCAGCCGCCAGAAGATTTGTCTTTCCTCCATAGTATCTGAAAAATTACCAATTGTGTACTTTTTAAGTCTTCAGATAACTTCATGTTTCAAAAGAAATCCTTTTAAACTTATTCATCTATATATAATCGTTGAATATACTAATAAAATAATATGTTTAATGTCAATTTGTAGAACATAATATAGAACTATTTTAAACATCAAGACACATGCATTATTGTCGAACTTGAATTTAAAATATAGATCTTTTTGATATGGAACATCTCATTTATTTGAATCTGCAAACTGGGACGACGTTTCGTGCATACTTTGTACTGATTGATAATTCAGTCTTAGATGCGTGATTTTGAAAGTTGTTAATGGCTTTGGTCTAGCTGTCAAAATCTGCGAGTACAATCAGACCTGTACTTTATAGTGTCCGTCTGATGTTGGGAAGTACAAGTACCCGGCCAAAGTCCACTCTGTGTTTTTGTTAGATATATTTCTATTTGTATCTATCTGATGAGTTAAGCCGTTTTTAACTGATTTTTATTGTTCGTCCTTATTTTGGCCTGTTACATCATCGGACTAGGTTTCTTTTTTTGTTGGGTTGGGGGGTCCCGCTTACATGTTCAGCTCCGCCACATTCTGTATGTATGTACAGGAGCCTGTAATTCAGTGGTTGTCAATTGTTGCTGTGTTTAAAATTAGTTTTTTGATCCTTTCTTTGTTCCATGATTTATTTGTCATTTCAGGATTTTTATAGCTGACTATGCGGTATGTGCCTTGCTCATTGTTGAAACCCATACGGTGACCTATTGTTGTTTACAATCTGTGACATTTTGTTTCTTGTAAAGAGTTGTCTTATTGGCAATCATAAAAAATCTTTTATTTATATTTCTTATTACTAAAAACTGTTTTTGTTGTATTTAATTTCAAATCCGAATAAGTAAAATCACAAAAATACTGACCTCCGAGGTAAATTCAAAAAGGAGAGTTCCTAAATAAATGGCATAATAAAAAGCTCAAACACTTCAAATACATCAAACGAATCTATAACAACTGTCACGACATGATATAGGCATCTTACTCTGTATAAAATGTTATAGACATCTCACTCTGTATAAAATGTTGGTTTTATAGCTAGCTAAACCTCTCACTTGTACGAAAGTCGCAAAAATTTCAATTATATTTACAACGATGTGCGAAAAAAACAATCAGACATAATACTTTTATAAATTTTGACTTGGAATAAAACACAGTGATGGTATGTATAAGTACAAATCCACGTTATATGTAACAAAGAAACACAAAAAAAAGGCATGAAGACAAAGCACACCATCAAAACTAAAAGATAATAATACAAAAATTATCATAGAACAATGACGGGATGTATACGTACAGAACCATGTCAAATGCATACCACCAAAGACAGACTTAACAGTAAAATTAATATTCATGAAGGCAAATATAAGAATAAAATAACACGTTATGAAGACGATAAACAACGGCAGTACCCAGAAGCTATACCTCAAGACCATCATGCATTATATGTTAAGTTGATACGGAATATTTATCAACAAGGTTTATGTACTACTGATGATCTTTTTAAGAAAAGGAACGAAATGTCCCCTTGTTCATCAACTTTCTGCTCAGACACTGGTGACGTTTTCCAAAGTCTGAGTAGTTGCTACATGCTCTTGAAGACCGAATAAGTTGGGAAATGTATATTCCTTTTGTCGGTGAAGTAAGTATATTAATAGGGAGATGGAAGAACTAGACTATGGAAGCTTATCGGGGCACAGTAAAATTAATATTGATATTGAACTTTTTTTATAGTCGAAAATTATAAATTTCAAATCTGAAACGTCTTTAACTCAAAAATTTTAACTGCAACTTGCAACTCGGATTTAAAATGAAAAAAAATCAGCTTTATTAAAGTCCAAATTTTGATTTTCAAGTAAAAAGAGTACTGTGAAAAAGTTTTAAAGTTAAGATTTTGACGTGTGAAATATCGTAATCTCGAATAAGTTCTCATAACTTTAATATAAGTATTCAAACTTAGTTATAAAATTTAACAAGGAGTTGACATGGACACCAATTATTAAAGCATCATCTACACATTTAGGCCATTCTTCATCTTTTATATAAGCTTTGGATTTCAAATATTTTTGCCACGAGCATCACTGAAGTGACATGTATTGTCGAAATGCACATCTGGTGCAGTAAAATTGGTACATAATGTACCGTTAAATTTATTATATTCATAAATTTGGGTTTTTCTTTAGTTTTAAATCGCAATTTTGAAATTTCTGTGGCAAAAATCGGTATCAAGTCAGGAATATCGTGTTCGGCCATTAAGATGTTTGATATGAGCTCGGTATTTTTTTATTATTTTTTTTTCCAAAGAGTTATACTTCTAAATCGCTTCGACTAATGCAATAATGTTTTCGATATTCAATTGAAAAGTTAAACCTCGTGCATTCAACGGGGAAATTGCTTGTTCCTATACACACACTTAAGAAAAAAATGGGATCAAAACGTTAGGAATTTATTAGAATAACAACATTCCAAACTATTTCACAAAACTTTGTATAAGCTACTAGAAAGAAAATCGAAATAAGAGCATTATATGAAAACTATCATGATAACTATTAATCATATAGAGGATTACTAATAACCTGTCAAGTTCACGGATTTAACTCAAATTCTCATATTTGATTTATAAGATACAAAAACGTTATATCTAGGCTACATCAGGTCTAACATAAAACATTTAACATTACATGGACTCGCTAATTATATCGGCATTTTATATAAATTTCAATCTTAGCCTCCGTCATATTACGCGAAATGAACATTTAATTGTAAATGGATAGAGAACACGTGTAATTGAATTTTGCTAGGTCGGTTTGATTTCTATGTTAATCATCATTTTTACTTGTATAAAAAAATATTTTTTGTGGATTAAAGGCTAGCTACTGCTCTTTCGAGAAACCAATACTTGCCTCACGTGATTTCTTGTAGAGTTTGCAAACTTGGTATCGATTTTCTGTGTACTAATTGTAGATTTCCCTCCGATTTTAAGTATTTTCTTAAATAAAGTTTTGGCTTCCATTGTTATCCTCTTTTCTGTCTTTTTCTCAAAGTAGCTAGCATCGGTTGCTAGAAGCAATCTTAGTATACCCCCAAATCTTCCATGATTGAAATAATGTGTTCCAAATGTATCTATGAATTTCATATATTTTTTAATTGATTTTTCATTTAATGTTTCTGGTAGTAATCTATCAATATACATTTTAGCAACTCGACCAAATTCAAGTCCCCATTCCGGTATCATGTTGATTTTATATCCAGCTGTCTGGGCAGTCAAATCTTCAACATACTTTGAAGCCTTTTGAAAGTAACGTTTCATTTTTGTATATGTCACACTTGAAGAAAACAGGCCTTTAAACAGTCCAACATCGACTCTCGCTGACATTGACTTTATAAAGCTATGACTGTTTTTGTGTATCTCAACGTATGTATCTAGTAGGCCATTTGGAATATTCACTATGTTCCAAATCTGATCAGGTATATTGTATGTTTTCTGAAAACAAAAGTAAATCACATAAGTTAAGAATCTGTTCAAAAATATTTTTTTTATTCAAAAGTAAATCACATTGGTTAAGAATCTGTTCAAAAACATTTTTTTTAATTTTTCAAATGCACTGCAAGTGCAATATTCTTCTTTTATTTAAAGAGCACTGACTGAGAGATACATAAAAGATTTAAATTATGATTTAGTTTTGTTCAATCATTAATAAAAGTGAAATAGTGAAGTAATAATTCGCTTTAGCAGCCAGTATGGTTCAATTTTGTAAAAATAAGCTTATAAACATCGATGAAAAATTCAACTTCATTGAATCCGTATGCATGTGAACTTAAATTAAACCCCTTAGCTTGAGTCGGTTGGCTTATGCATGATTGATGCGTGTTAGGCTATTAAAAGAAAATAATGGCAATATTATATGTTCATATACAGGTTAAATCGAAAATTAACTTATTTTCCTAACCCTGAAATTGAAATCAAACAGAAATAGACATATAAATTTGCACGAGTTCCATATATCTATTTATATTTGTATTTATGTTTACATCTTGTAATGTGAACGTCGGTTGTCTTTGATGTCATCTCAATAGTTAATTAAATAGACTAATTTACACACAAAACAAAGCTACATATTATCGAGCCAATGTCATGTAAATTGTTTATTTTACACTTTTTATGATTTGTATAAATTTTTGACATTGTTTTAATTTTAATTTTTTGACTAAATTCAGTGTTTATTTTGTTATTTTTTTTCATACATGTTAACATCAAACGAAAGTAAAAAACAACTGAGGGACAACTTATGACCAAATAAACAATATAATTTCTGTCTTCCGACAATTCAACACATTGTAAGTTAAATTCCACCCATTGATTAATGCAGTCAAAATATTTATTCGACAAAATGTGTCATTATATGAAGTATATAACAAAAAACTTTAAGTGGAAAGTGATGATAGTCCTTGAAAGTTTGAAGGCTGTTGTATTACAATTTGCACATTTTTATTTGGCCTTGCCCCCTCAGTAATATACCATTTTTATTTTTTGTAATCGTTTTATTTTTCAGGATCAACCGTGTGGAGTTTATAGAGTACATGTACATGTATACGACACAAATCATAGAAATTAAGTAACACTTTTAAGATAGATGAAGTTATAAGGTTATGACAAAATAAAATTACAATTATGTGGTTAATTAAAAACTGACTTTCCATGTCAATGCATTTGTAAAAAAAACAAAAAAAACTGATTAGTTTACATGTTAAAAGTGTTGTCTGTTGTCATTCAAATTTTAACATGTGCCTAACACCATATAAATAACACAGAGGCAAAACAACTCTATATAACGGTCTTTTTGTAGACTTTTGTAAGCTTTATTCAGTGATGTTTTGTTTGTTTTTAATCTTAGAAATTTGGAAGAAGCATTTACTGCCTTTGGAAAGGGATATGTTTAGATACTGTTGAAACAGTTCATTGTCAAAACTTTAAAAGAAATTGATATATAAAGTCTATGGACTAATGTGATCATCTGAAAATTAAAATCAAAAAGGTATGACTAACATATACCTAGTATATATAACATATACCTAGGTCTATATACATTATGTACACAGCCATGTATCACCATCATTGATGGCGATCCGATGGATACATCTGTTGTAGAGTTGTCACTGACTCAGACGTATTTAACATATACCTAGTATATATGTATAGCTTTAAGGGTGACATTGATATCAGAACTAGCTAGGAACACGTAATCCCTAGGTCATTGTCACATAATCGTAACTTCATGTTAAATGGAATAATTATTTCTGTTTGGATATAATTCCGGTCAATGAGTCTTATCAGGCATAGATTACCTTTGCTGTATTTGGCAAAACTTTTAGGAATTTTGGTTCTCAATGCTCTTCGACTTCGTACCTTTTTTTATGGCATTTTAACTTTTTTGGATTCGAGCTTGATGAGTCTTGTGGTATTTACAAAATTTAGTCCGGGTGATGAGTTTATTCACAGATCATCTATTTTATGGCATGTTCAAAATATGTGTTCAATATCTTCAGTAATTTCATTGCAGAAAGTACATTCATCGCTTTATTTTATTTTTATCTTAAATAAAAATTTATTTGTGCCCAAAATTTTGTGTATTATTCTATATTGGAACCAGTGGAGTTCTGAGCTTTTTGTGAAGTTAAACGACATATTATGCACAGATTTCCAATCAAAATTTTTGTTGAGTGTTAAGGACTATTTTTCTTCACATCTAAGTTTAGTACTGCTTTTTTCAAATAAAACAATATACATATCTTTCGAGCCTTTTCTTGATACAAAAAATATTCATAAATTATTCGGCATAGTTGGTCCTAGTGTTTTATAACAATTGTTTATGGATATATAGTTTTTTTAAGCCTTTTATATTATTTTATTGATGAAATGACCCCATTATAAGTAAGAAAGTTTGACTGGATTTTATAAATGTTTTGGAATTGTTGAAAAGTCATTAGTTTTCCCTCATCGTTTAATAAATAATTTATCAAAAGTATCCCTTTATCTTTCCGGTCTTTATAGAAAATAGATGTTGTTCCTATTTTTATGTTTTCATTATTCCAAAGCGAATCTGATAAAAACTCCTCTTCATTTTTTGGTATGAATTTATTTTGTAAATCTGTCCAAGCTTTAAAAACTTCGTACCTTTTTTTTAAGGGCATATTAACTTTTTTGGATTCGAGCTTGATGAGTCTTGTGGTATTTACAAAATTTAGTCCGGGTGATGAGTTTATTCACAGATCATCTATTTTATGGCATGTCCAAAATATGTGTTCAATATCTTCAGTAACTTCATTGCAGAAAGTACATTCATCGCTTTGTTTTATTTTTATCTTAAATAAAAATTTATTTGTGCCCAAAATTTTG